>NW_012103142.1:12404110-12407278 GCF_000951045.1 Mandrillus leucophaeus | reverse complement strand
TCTCCCGCCTCAGCCTCCTGAGTAGCTGGGATTACAGGTGTGTGCCACCACGCCCAGCTAATTTTTGTATTTTCAGTAGAGACAGGGTTTCACCACACTGGGCAGGAACTCCTGTTGTCTTGAACTCCTGACCTCAGGTTATCTGCCCATCCTGGTCTCCCAAAGTGCTAAAATAACAGGCGTAAGCCACCGCAGCCAGCCCACAATTACTTGTTTTTATGTGTGTCTTACCCATTAAACTGTGAATTTCTTAAGAGCATCCAGCACAAACCTGGCACACAGGCCTTCAAACATTTGCTGAATAAATGATATAAACATATAAATTCACATAGTGAAAAATTTGCTTTTATCAGATTACCTGAGGGGCAGGAAGTACTAGTTTGCTTCTCTTTTTAGTAAATTCAGAAACACCACTAGTTTGAAGAATAGCTGATGGTAAATCAGATTCTTTTTTCCTTTTCAAATGCTGTTTGTCTTTTTTTCTATCTCTTCCTTCTTTTTCACTGTCATGGATCAAGGTAGAAAAGACATTTGTAAGTTACATATAGGCAAAAACATTAAAATTCATACAAATACTCATACCCTTTGAACAAACAACCTCATTTCTAAGAAAATAACTAAAAAAGCCAGGTGCAGGGGCTCACGGCTGTAATCCCAACACTTTGGGAGGCCAAGGTGGGCGGATTACCTGAGGTCAGGAGTGCGAGACCAGCCAGGCCAACGTGGCGAAATCTCGTCTCTACTAAAAATACAAAAATTAGCCAGGCGTAGAGGCGTGTGCCTGTAATCCCAGCTACTCGGAGGCTGAGGCAGGAGAATCACTAGAACCTGGGAGGTGGAGGTTGCAGTGAGCTGAGATCCTGCCACTATACTCCAGCCTGGGTGATAGAGAAAGACTCCATCTCAAAAAAAAAAAGAAAAGAAAAGAAAAGAACTAAAAAAAGGCAAAAACAATATGCATTAAGTGGTCCCCTACACCATTACTTACTATATTCAAGATAAAAGCAAACTCAGAATAGCAATAAAATTATTAATAACATACCCTAAGTAATTGAAGTACTAAATATTAAAACATATAAGTATGAAGACTGTGATAAGCAAAACATTCCACATAATGTCAAAAGAAAAACTATTCCTATATTATGAACATTCAATGAAAATGTGTGTGTACATAGGAAAAAGTATGACAAGTATGTAAAAAGGACAATGTGTATGAAAGAAATAACATTAAAATATAGTATTTAAATTTCCCTTTAAAACTTACTAAATTGTCATGATTCTTAAAATTCACAATTTTTTTAAAAAGGCTGTTTTAATACTGACAAGCGACATCTAAACATGATTAAGAAGCCTAAAGACAGGCTCGAAGCAGTCTTTCAAAGCTCCAGGAATACCTCCTCCCCTTCTGCGTCTTTCTTGCCTCCCCCACTTAGTACTCCTTCCAAATCAATAGTTTTCCTGTTCCGTCTCTTTATTTGTACAGCCTACCTAAAGCAAAGTCTTAATTTGAGGAATAAATACAATGGAGTACATCTAAGAAAATCCTATTTTACAATGGCTGATAGCTGTTGTTTTGTAACAATTCATATCAACAGAAATTAAAGGTCAACAGAGCAGAAAACTTTAAAAAATCCTTGACAACCATAAAATACTTTCCCTATAATATTCAGATATGAGATTTAAAGAAACTAAAAATCTCAAGAAATAGGGAAGATCTGCTATCTTCTAAAACATAAAGATTTTATAAAAGTGTATCCATCCCATCAAGTGAAAGGATCAGTAGTTTTTTCTTTTAATTTCATCTTAATAAAAACAAAATTTTTCACTAGAAAAGACTAAAAGGGCCGGGCGTGGTGACTCACGCCTGTAATCCCAACACTTTGTGAGAGAGGCAAAGGGAGGACAGTTTGAGCCTAGGAGTTTAAGGCCAGCATGGATAATATGGCAAGACCCACCTCTCTACAAAAAATAAAAAATTAGCCAGTCATGGTAGCACACATCTGTAGTTCCAGCTACTTGGGAGGTTGAGGTGGAAGGATCACTTGAGCCTGGGAGGTGGAAGATACAGTGAGCTGTGATCATGTCACTGTACTCTAGCCTGGGTGATAGAGTGAAACCTTGTCTTAAAAAAAAACAAATTTTTTTAAAGACTAAAAAAACCAGACTCAATTTTGACAGATTCCTCAGCCACCAGTGAAACTAACCTATTCATAAAAGTACCTGAAAGTTAAGATGTGATTCAAAGAGTAAACAGTCAATTAAGAGTCACGCACTTCAACTTAAGAGCCATAAACAGCATTCTGTGCTAAAAACATGATAGCCAGAGTCCCTGATTTTCTCAGAAAGATGAATCCATTAAATAAATAAAACCATATGTAGGCCACATTGTACTAATAAAAACCTAGACCAGGCACAGTAACTGATGCCTATAATCCCAACACTTTAAGGAGGATCGCTTGAGCCCAGGAGTTTGAGACCAGTCTGGACAATAAAAGGAGATCCCACTCTACAAAAAAAAAAAAATTATCTAGGTGTGGTGGTGTGCACCTGAAGGCCTAGCTACTCAGAAGGCTGAGGTGGGAGGATTGCTTGAGCCCAGGAGGTCAAGTCTTCAGTAAGTCATGTTTGTACCACTGTACTCCAGCCTGGACAACACAGCAAGACCCTGTCTCAAAAAAAAAATTAATTTTAAAAGAATTTTAAATAAATAATAAAAATCTGGCTCTGACAAGGATAATACTTCGCCCTTCGTAAGACTCCTCCTACTATTCTTTTCCATTTCCAAAATCAGAAAGGCAACTTACGATCTTAGCTCCCCATCAAGATCCTGTTGTCTTAATTTCCTGAAATCTGCGTCAAGAGCTTGGTAGTTTTCCTCGGAAGTATCATAAAAACCAAGGGCAGGCTTTTTTTCAAATGGGATTTCAGCATTATAATCAACTCCTCTCTTCCTTTTTCTTTTCTTCTGAATTTCTATGCCAGCTGCTCGAAGTTCTCTTCTTTTTTGGAGGGCAGCAAGACGTCTGAAAAGAATGCAAAATCACTTTGAAAATCATCCGCCATGTGGCAGGGACAAATTATCCCATACAGTTAAAAAAAAACTATCTATTTATTTAGGGAAGAAATATTTATTTAAATCCTTACCTCACATCATTCACCAAAACAAAT
>NW_012103142.1:12379418-12402930 GCF_000951045.1 Mandrillus leucophaeus | reverse complement strand
TAAATTGTCATGATTCTTAAAATTCACAATTTTTTTAAAAAGGCTGTTTTAATACTGACAAGCGACATCTAAACATGATTAAGAAGCCTAAAGACAGGCTCGAAGCAGTCTTTCAAAGCTCCAGGAATACCTCCTCCCCTTCTGCGTCTTTCTTGCCTCCCCCACTTAGTACTCCTTCCAAATCAATAGTTTTCCTGTTCCGTCTCTTTATTTGTACAGCCTACCTAAAGCAAAGTCTTAATTTGAGGAATAAATACAATGGAGTACATCTAAGAAAATCCTATTTTACAATGGCTGATAGCTGTTGTTTTGTAACAATTCATATCAACAGAAATTAAAGGTCAACAGAGCAGAAAACTTTAAAAAATCCTTGACAACCATAAAATACTTTCCCTATAATATTCAGATATGAGATTTAAAGAAACTAAAAATCTCAAGAAATAGGGAAGATCTGCTATCTTCTAAAACATAAAGATTTTATAAAAGTGTATCCATCCCATCAAGTGAAAGGATCAGTAGTTTTTTCTTTTAATTTCATCTTAATAAAAACAAAATTTTTCACTAGAAAAGACTAAAAGGGCCGGGCGTGGTGACTCACGCCTGTAATCCCAACACTTTGTGAGAGAGGCAAAGGGAGGACAGTTTGAGCCTAGGAGTTTAAGGCCAGCATGGATAATATGGCAAGACCCACCTCTCTACAAAAAATAAAAAATTAGCCAGTCATGGTAGCACACATCTGTAGTTCCAGCTACTTGGGAGGTTGAGGTGGAAGGATCACTTGAGCCTGGGAGGTGGAAGATACAGTGAGCTGTGATCATGTCACTGTACTCTAGCCTGGGTGATAGAGTGAAACCTTGTCTTAAAAAAAAACAAATTTTTTTAAAGACTAAAAAAACCAGACTCAATTTTGACAGATTCCTCAGCCACCAGTGAAACTAACCTATTCATAAAAGTACCTGAAAGTTAAGATGTGATTCAAAGAGTAAACAGTCAATTAAGAGTCACGCACTTCAACTTAAGAGCCATAAACAGCATTCTGTGCTAAAAACATGATAGCCAGAGTCCCTGATTTTCTCAGAAAGATGAATCCATTAAATAAATAAAACCATATGTAGGCCACATTGTACTAATAAAAACCTAGACCAGGCACAGTAACTGATGCCTATAATCCCAACACTTTAAGGAGGATCGCTTGAGCCCAGGAGTTTGAGACCAGTCTGGACAATAAAAGGAGATCCCACTCTACAAAAAAAAAAAAATTATCTAGGTGTGGTGGTGTGCACCTGAAGGCCTAGCTACTCAGAAGGCTGAGGTGGGAGGATTGCTTGAGCCCAGGAGGTCAAGTCTTCAGTAAGTCATGTTTGTACCACTGTACTCCAGCCTGGACAACACAGCAAGACCCTGTCTCAAAAAAAAAATTAATTTTAAAAGAATTTTAAATAAATAATAAAAATCTGGCTCTGACAAGGATAATACTTCGCCCTTCGTAAGACTCCTCCTACTATTCTTTTCCATTTCCAAAATCAGAAAGGCAACTTACGATCTTAGCTCCCCATCAAGATCCTGTTGTCTTAATTTCCTGAAATCTGCGTCAAGAGCTTGGTAGTTTTCCTCGGAAGTATCATAAAAACCAAGGGCAGGCTTTTTTTCAAATGGGATTTCAGCATTATAATCAACTCCTCTCTTCCTTTTTCTTTTCTTCTGAATTTCTATGCCAGCTGCTCGAAGTTCTCTTCTTTTTTGGAGGGCAGCAAGACGTCTGAAAAGAATGCAAAATCACTTTGAAAATCATCCGCCATGTGGCAGGGACAAATTATCCCATACAGTTAAAAAAAAACTATCTATTTATTTAGGGAAGAAATATTTATTTAAATCCTTACCTCACATCATTCACCAAAACAAATTCTAGTTTTAATTTAAAGGTGCACACACACATGCACACAATAAGGCAAAAAGAAAAACCAAAAGGAACTACAAGTAAATATATATCTTATTTCTGGATGGAAATGTACTTAGCAAATATAAATTAAGTAAATGGCAAAAGAAAAAAATCAACAGCTTTTTTTTTTCCTTTTAGTCCACTCATCTGCACACTGAATAGCTTTGAGATACAAAACTTCTAATTGTAGCACTATGAAAATTTGTAAATGAAATTAAAAGGCAAATACTAGGAAAAAATATTTGCAACTAGTATGATGATTAAATATAAAGAGTCTAAGCAAAGTTTTTTTTTTTTTTAAATGCACTCAAAGGGTGTAAAAAGAGCAAAAGGAAACAGTTCACAAAGTAAAAAATGCAGGCAGCTAAAATGACGAAAGTTTTACTTAACAATTAAAGAATCACAAATTAAATTAACAAGTACCATTTGTGCATATCTAATTAATACCATTCAGTTTTTTGTTTTAATGGCAAGGCTGCAAAAAATGGACAGTCTGCTTCACTGGTAATGAAAAAGTGTATTGGTGCATCTTTTCCCAAAGAGAAGTTAGAAATACACATTCACAGCCTAAAGATTTTCATATTTTTTGAGCACCAATTTCACTCCTTAGCCTTTAGCCTAGGGAAATAAGTTAGACCATGAGCAAGGACTTAACTACAAGGCTGTTCACTAAGCACTGTTTATAATAGTGGATAGCTGGATACAATCTAAACATCTATCAGTAAGAAATTAAATGAATTTATAAGATATTATACAGACATTTACATAAACTTTTAAAAGGCTATAAATCTACTCTGACATGGAAAGAGGCCCAGGACATACCACTGTGTAAAAAATGTTAGAAAGTTTACATGTTACAGAGCAACACGTAAGAACTGTATGCGTATCTATCAAAGCACGTCCACCAAAATATTAATAACGATAGTCATTGGAGAGTGGAATTCCATTTAATTTTTACTTTTTTTAATCCTCCTATGTTGCTATAACTGTAATGATTTCATAAGAAAAGCTATTCACAATATTAAAGATGGAAAACAAGTTACAAAACAGTATCTATGAGTAACTTCCAGCATGACAGCATGAGGAACTCCATAAACTCACTACCCAGGAAGAATAGTGAAAATTATATATATTTTAAAAACAACCAATTGAAGTCTCTGAAGAGGATCTGAAGCAGATACAGCAACTATATAAACATTAAATCAAGAAAATCTACTTAAACTCAGTAAGAAACACGAGAATCTAATATTTAAATCAAGACCCACTCCCTCCTTCCCCCCAGCTCAGAGAAACAGAGACTCCACTCCACACAAGTGCAGCCAAGAACCCAGGGCTCCTTCTACCCTCCAGCTCCCAGCAGAAGGGCTTTCATTCCAGCAGGAGCAGGACATCAGTATTTCTGGTGGCAAAGTTCCATCAAGAGTGGCTGAGAAGCGGCCTTCCTTCCTCCACCCAAACAGAAGTCCTAGCTTTGGACACAATGCTGCTGAGAATACTGGAGCCCTGATAGCCTGTGAGGGTTCCACACTGGGGGTGGACAGGGAGGGCAAGCCAAGGAAACCTTAGGCTGCTGTCCATCCCCCACTTCCCACCAAACACTCAGCTAATAAAGTAGGGCTGTCACTTGGAGACATGCCCTGTCAGAGCCCTGGGGAAGAAGAAAGACATAGAACTGAGCTCCACATTTCTCCTCAAACAAAAGGACCTCATTTGCAACAGAGCGTAGAGAAGTTCAAGCCTAAGGGCACTCTCAAAAACAGTGGAAGTTCTGGTAAAAGGCAAGCTGGGAAAAAACTTGACAGACTCAATGGAGATATCAGTGAATCTGTAGGCCTAGTAGTTTGCCAGAGAGAAACAGGGAATAAGAGCTGGGAGGAGCCCTCCCGGGGTGAGAATAAATCTCAAACATTGACATCAGGAAGCATCCCTTGAAAGGAGCCCAAATTTGACTGGATCAATTTGTAGTGCAACTTATGCCCCAAGACATTGTTGAAAACACAGCAAACAGCTGGCAATCAGCGAAACTTAACAGGGAAAGGAACGTCAAAGAGAGCCCTGCCCAAACCATGCCATCTCAGGGTGTCTGTGAGCATACACAAGACTGCCTCCCTGGGGAGCAACATCAGATGCTTCACATTTCTCACAGGAGGGAAGGGAAGAATTAGATAGACTAAAATTGGCCAGACACGCTGGCTCATGCCTGTAATCCCAGGACTTTGGGAGGCCAAGGCAGGTGGATCATCTGAGGTCAGGAATTCAAGACCAGCCTGGCCAACATGGGGAAACCCTGTCTCTATTAAAAACATAAAAATTAGCCAGGCACGGTAGAGAGTGCCTGTAATCCCAGCTACTCTGGAGGCTGAAGCAAGAGACCTACCTGAACCCAGGAGGCAGAGGTTGCAGTGAGTCGAGATCATGCCACTGCACTCCAGCCTGGGTGACAGAGCGAGACTCCATCTCAAAAACATAAAATAAAATAAAATAAACCAGTCACCAAACAAGTAAACAAGCAAATAATAAATGAAGGCTGGGGAATTACCCAAAATTGCTACAATATATCACCTTAAATGTCTCGTTTCCAACAGGAAATTTAAGACATGCAAAGAAACAGGAAAGAATGACCCAAATGCTAGAAAAACTGCAAGCAACAGAAACTGCCTGACAGTGCAACCAGATGTCAGATTAACAGACTTGAAAGTAGCCATTATGTTCCAAGAACAAAAGAAAACCAAGAAGTAAAGGAAGGTATGATAACAATGTTGCATCAAATAGAGAATATCAGTAAAGAGATAAAAATGCTTAAAAAGAAACAAATGGAAATTCTCAAATTGAAAAGCACAAAGCTGATCAGCTAACATAAAAAGGGAATGAAATAACAAAAATGAAAAAAAATTTACGTAATTAAAAAAAAAAAAAAGTGGCCAGGCGTGGTGGCTCACACTGTAATCCCAGCACTTTGGACGGTCGAGGCAGGCGGATTACCTGAGGTCAGGAGTTTGAGACCAGCCTGGCCAACCTGGTGAAATTCTCTCTACTAAAAATACAAAAACCAGCCAAGTATGGTGGCACACGCTTGTAGTCCCAGCTACACGGGAGGCTGAGGCAGCAGAACCGCTTGAACCCGGCAGGTGGAGGTTGCAGTGAGCAGAGATCGTGTCACTGCACTACAGCCAGGGTGACAGAGCAAAGCTGTCTAAAAGAAAGAAAAAAAAAAAAAGTACAGGCTGAGCACGGTGGCTCACGCGTGTAATCCCAGCACTTTGGGAGGCCAAGGTGGGCAGATCACGAGGTCAAGAGACCGAGACCATCCTGGCCAACATGGTGAAACCCCGTCTCTACTAAAAATACAAAAAATTAGCTGGGTGTGGTGGCAGATGCCTGTAGTCCCAACTACTCAGGAGGCTGAGGCAGGAAAATGGCATGAACTCGGGAGGCGGAGCTTGCAGTGAGCCTAGATCGCGCCACTGCACTCCAACCTGGCGACAGAGCGAGATTCTGTCTCAAAAAAACAAAACAAAACAAAGTACAAAGCTGAAATGTAAACTTCACTGAAGAGTCTCAACAGTAGATGTGAACTGGCAGAAGAATTAACAAACTTTAAGACAGAGCAGTAACAATTATGCAATCTAAACAGAGAAAAAGAATGAAGAAATATGAATAGAGCCTCAGAGAAATATGTGGCACTATTAAATGCACCAACATAAGCATAACAGGGGTACCAAAAGGAGAGAAGTGAAAGTAGCAGAATTAAATATTTGCAGATACATAACAGCTGAAATTTTGAAAAATTTATTGAAAAACATTAATCTACATATCCAGTAAGCTCAATGAACTCCAAGTACGATAAACAAAAAGAAATCTACAGACACATCATATTAAAAATGTTGAACGTCAAAGACGAGAAGATTTAAAAGCAGTAAGACAAACCAGTCACAGTGGCTCGCACCTGCAGTCCCAGCACTTTGGGAGGCCAAGAAAAGAGGATAGCTTGAGGTCAGGAGTTCAAGACCAGCCTGGGCAACACAGCGAGACTCCGTCTCGACAAAAAAATTTTTTTTTTATTTAGGTGGGAATGGTGGTGTGCATCTGTAGATGCAGCTACTCAGGGAGCTAAGGCAAAGGACTGCTTGAGCCCAGGTGTTCAGGGCTGCAGTGAACTCTGCACTACAGCCTAGGCAACAAAGACCCTCTCTTAAAAAAAAATTAAAATTAAAATTAAAAACAGTATGACAAAAATGATTCAACACTTACAAGGAAATCTCAGTAAGATTTACAGCTGACTTCTCATTAAAACTACAGTATGATCCAACTTTGTATACACATATACACATAAATGCACATCTATGTTGAGAGAGAGAAAGGTTTAGAAAAATATATTTCAAATTTTAAAGTAATTTCATTTATAAATAATGGAAATAAAGACTTCAAACCACATTAGAAAACCTTTACATCATAACGCTAAATGAATATAACCAAGCCATATAGCATTATATCACCTATGTCCCAAAATGAGAACATTAACAATACTGGAAGGAAAAATGTGTTACTTTTATAATCAATAAAAAACTGCTTTAAGTTGTAAGGTAGATTTGTAATTTAACATTTTAAAGCAAAGAGCCCTGCACTGCACTTTGCATAGAGGCCAATCCAGCCTGTTACAATATAACTTATAAAGATGTGTAGATTCTACAAGAATGCCTACAAGAAATTATAGGGTAAATTAAAATCTGCAAATTTTATTTAAAGCAATCAATGCTAGCCACACTTGGAGATTTTTCACATATGCATTTGCTGTGTCCCTGGCCCAAACCACATGGTTAAAGGGCTCTAAAAATTTGGTCCCCTACAACCATGGATAAAAATGGAAAAGTGATTTTTTTTTCAACCTTACTCACAGTACCTAACTCTAAAGAGTACACAGAATAGAGAGGTGGCCAAGAATGGTAGAAAAGTTAGTACCTCCTCTTGGTTTCTGTTTACTGTCCCAGGCAGCTAATACCCCCAAATAAGCTAACTATTCTAGGCTAGCAATGGGCCAGCTCTGTCAACATGCATCCTGAGGCATTAAAAAATCCTCCATCCCAGGATCTGGCACTTCAAAGCCATTAATTACAACACAATGCTAGTCATCAGCTCAAGAAGAACCAGCAGGCTAACCTGGGGGCCACAAGAGGCACTCTATAGGATAGGGAGGTTATTCTAGGGCCTGAATCCCAGAAGCTAATAAGCTGTTACGCAGTCCAGATTTGCTCTTTAGTGACATCATCCTGGTTTCTGGGCTATTAGAACTGATATCATGGACTTAGCCAAAAGGAAAAAAGGGGAAAGAGAAGAAAATCCTGGGTGAAAGACAATGTGTAATATATATTCATTTACTTTTTAAATACAGATTTCTATGAGGACCTAAAATTTGGTTCTAGGCTCATTAATTCCCTCTTTGTTCAGCCAAGTTTCCTGTTTCACAGCCAGTGCCTTTCCAATACCAATCAAGGAAAGTAACTAATTGGCAGTCATACAAAAGACACATAATCTTGTGTGTCCTACAGTCATCTGACTCCAAAATAGCTACAACAAATGAATGTCTCATATGCCAACAGAACACACTCAACATACTGGATAAACTGGGCATTACTTCTGCCATAGCTTAAATTTTTTTTGAAATATGGTTTTCTATAACTATTCTGAAATGGTTAGGAGAAAAAAACACAAGATATTTTCAGAGAAATAAAGAAGGTAAAGAATACTAGTGAAATGGGAACTGGACAATTCCAACTATCATTCACCCAACAGGGTTAATAAATCATGCAGTTTTATTGGTCCTAAGGATGCCTAGAATAATTATTGAACTGTGAATGCAGACAAGCACACTGTGACATTGTGAAATAACGTATTTGGTCTTCATCCGTGTTTCCAACAATACAGCTCCTAAAATCCTGGGACTCTTCCAAGTGATAAGTGTCTTTCTGCATGTTAATGAGTTGACTGATAGCTGGCAGTCACCAGAAAGACCACGGCAGGACTAGAGGGGTTGGGACTTTCAGCTCCCCGCCTCCAACCTCAGGAGAGGGGAGAAGGGCTGAAGATTGAGTTGATAAGCAATGGCCAATGACGTAATGAACCTTGCCTATTTAATGAAGCCTCCATAAAAACCCAAAAGGACAGGGTCTGGAGAACTTGTGGGCAGCCAAATACATGGGGGCTTCCAAAAAGGTGAACAAGAACACACCCACTTGCGGAGAGGGTGGCATACCCCAGCTTCAATGGGACATAAGCGCCTGCACTCAGGACCCTTCTGGGCTTCACCCTATGTGTCTCTTCATGTGAATGTTAATTTGTATCCTTAAAATATCCTTTGTAATAAACCAGTAAATGTGGGTGTTTCCCTGAGTTCTGTGAGCCCTCTAGCAAATGAATGGAACCTGAGGTGGGGGCAGTGGAACCTGGCTCATTGGTCACAAACACAAGCAAAATAACCTGGGGCGGCCGGGCGCGGTGGCTCAAGCCTGTAATCCCAGCACTTTAGGAGGCCGAGATGGGCGGATCACGAGGTCAGGAGATCGAGACCTTCCTGGCTAACACAATGAAACCCCGGCTCTACTAAAAATAATACAAAAAACTAGCCGGGCGAGGTGGTGGGCACCTGTAGTCCCAGCTACTCGGGAGGCTGAGGCAGGAGAATGGCGTGAACCCGGGAGGCGGAGCTTGCAGTGAGCCCAGAACGCGCCACTGCACTCCAGCCTGGGCGACGGAGCGAGACTCCGTCTCAAAAAAATAAATAAATAAATAACCTGGGGCTTAGGGTCAGCATCAAAACTGGGGTTCAGTCTTGTGGGACTAAGTCCTCAACCTGTAAGATATGGAGCTATCCCCAGGAAGACAGTATTAGAATTAACTGAAATAGAGGACACTCAGCTATCCACTGCAGAATTGACTGCCTGCTTGCTGGTGGGGCGGAAAAAAAAAAAAAAAACACATATCTGGTCACAGAAGTATTCCGTGTTGATCGTTACATGAGAAAAACACTTTCCTTTTTATTCCTATATACACACATACCTTGCTTCTTCCAATTGCTTTTCTCTTGCTTTCCTCTTGGCCTTCTTTCCCTGAGTATTAGCCAAGCGGGCTCTGGCTTCAGAAAGCATCTCAAGTTCATCTGCCAAAATTAAAAGAAGAAAAACTAAGTATTTTCTTAGTTCTTACATACTTCAGAAGCAAGGTATGTAAGAGACAGACACTCTATTGCTCAAAATGAGAAAAAAAAAAAATACTGATTTTATGGTGTAGTATAATGGAAACAGCTTGAGTTTTGAAGTCAAAGAACCTAGGTTAAAAATCAGGCCCACCACTTGCTAGCTATGTGACCTTAGTCACTTACTTACCCTCCCTAAGCATGTTTCCCTATAAAATTGGAATAACAATTCCTATTTCACAAGGATTTTCAGAAGAGCTAAGTAAAATGAAATATGTAAAGCATCCAGCAAGTATTCATTAAACAGCAGCTACAATTATTATATCCTTCATTATCATCAACTAACTGGCACAGCACAAATTGTGAAACAGGGTAAAAACTATTTAATTATGAGAGAATTGCTATCATTAGATACTTTTTTTTCCCCTCAGAACAATTTCTCTCCTCCAATACATTTTTCATGGCTCTATAGAACAGAATAACACATGCCACTATTGATGCCTTAGAACAATTCCTATGCAAGGCTGTCCAATTAAATCACATGGGAACTTGTAAAATACTCAGATTCCAAGATAACTGCTCTTCCCTTGCCTCCCACACCACCCCAGATGTACTGTCTCAGTACATACAGGAGAAGCCCTGATATTTCTATTTTTAAATGCTCCCCCTGTGATAATGATGCACCCAGCCTAGCCACAGTCTGCCTTTGGGAACCACTACATTCAAAGTTTACATTTCAGAAACTCAACAAATATTCACTGAGGGCTTCACAACAACCCTGCTAAGGTAAAGCAGGTATTAAGATTCCCCATCTAGCAAGAAAGGGAATTAAAGCTCAGAGAGATTTTATGACTTGTGTAAGGTCAAACAGCTAAGACGTGGCACACACGGGTTGAAAATCCAATTCCTGATTCTGTTAACTGATACATCATACTTTACACATTTATAGGGTACATGTGAGAGTTTGTTACATGCATAGAATGTATAATGATCAAGTCAGGGTATCTGGGGTATCCATCACCTTGAGTATTTATTTCAGACCTCTCTTCCAGCTACCATGAAATATGTAACACACCATTACTAACTATAGTCATCCAATTATTCTGCTATCAAACATTATAACTTGTTTCTTTCCATCTATGTTTGTACCCATTAACCAACCTCTCTTCATCCTGCTCTCCCACCCACACACCATACCCAGCCTCTGGCATCTATCACTCTATTCTCTACCTCCATGAGATCAACGCTTTTAGCTGCCACATATGAGGGAAAACATGCAGTATTTGTCTCTCTATGCCTGGCTTATTTCACTTAACATAATGACTTCTAGTCCATCCATGTTACTGCAAATGACATGATTTCATTGCTTTTTATGACCAAATAGTATTCGTGTGTGTGTGTGTACCACCTTTTTTTTTTTTTTTTTTTTTGAGACAGGGTCCTGCTCTGTTGCCCAGGCTGGAGTGCAGCAGCTTGATCTCGGTTCACAGCAAACTCAGCCTCCTGGGCTCAAGTGATTTTCCCACCTCAGCCTCCCCAGTAGCTGGATCTACAGGCATGCACTACCATACCTGGCTAATTTTTGTATTTTTTATAGAGGCAGGGTTTCACCATGCTGGTCAGGCTGGTCTTGAACTCCTGGGCTCAAGTGATCTGCCCACCTCAGCCTCCCAAAGTGCTGGGATTACAGGCGTGAGCCACCATGCTCAGCCCACATTTTCTTTACCCATTCACCCATTAATGGACACTTAAGTTGATTCCATATACTTTCTATTGTGGAATCCCTGATTCAATGCCTCACAGAATCACTGTTAAGTCTCCATCACTGTCTCACAGTGTTGCCTTCTCACAGAGAATAACTTGCCTATAGTCAAATAAGTAATTAATAGGAGGACTGAGACTTGTTGTCTGTCTCTACAGAATAGGAGTGAGAAATAGAATCCTCAAGGGCTCACCTCTAGCCTCTGAAAAATCTACACAATAGAATCACACTATCAATTTTAAAGACAGGGTCTCATTATGTTGCCCAGGCTGGCCTCCAACTTCTATCTAGGCTCAAGAGGTTATGATGCCCAGACTGGCCTTCAACTCCTGGGCTAAAGAGATCGACCCATCTCAACTTCCTTAGCAGCTAGCACTACAGGCACACACCACCACACCCAGTAACACTGCTTAATTAACTGAACTTAAGAAACAGAAGATGAAGGGGCACTGTTCAGAAAAAGCAACTACTCTATAACAGAAAACACTGGACATATTTGGAAAGATACTTAGAATAAGAACACCGCTGACAAAATTGGGGGCCAGGTATAGTGGCTCACACCTATAACCTCAACACTTTGGGAGGCAGAAAAGGGAGGATAGCTTAAGCCCAGGAGTTTGAGACCAGCCTGGGTAACACAGGGAGACCCCATCTCTACAGAAAAATTTAAAAATGAGCCAGGTATGGCGGCATAAATCTGTAGTCTCAACTACTCAGGAGGCTGCAGTGGGAGGACTGCTTAAGCCCAGGAGGTCAAAACTGCAGTGAACCATAACTGTGCCACTTTATTCCAGCCTGGGTAACAGAGCAAGACCTTGTCTCGGAAAAAAAAAAAAAAAAAAGAATTCTAAAGTAGAGGAGTTCAGAAAGGAACTAAAAGAGTTACAAAAAGGCCAGAGGAGTTTACAGTTACCAAAGAAATAAATTCCTCAAAGCATACACTTACCCTCATCCATATCAATTGGATCAGGCCGCGCTGGTTTTGTTTCTGGATTTGGATCTATTTCTCCAGGTTTAAGTTTTCGTGGATCATCTGTTGTTTCCTCTTCATTGTCTCTTTGGGCAGCTTTATCCCTAGAAAAAAGCCCATAGGAGTTACTCACACTACAATACCATTTAGTGTTAAAATTACCAGATTTCCAAGTTCTGACACTCTTTTTCCCCCTTAAGAAAACAATGGATGGGCTTTAACAACATAAAGCCTTTTTACTATCATTTCATCTGAAATAAATGATATTAAAATTTGTTACTTTCAGTGACTGGTTTCAACCACTCTGAAATAGGACCCAAACGGATCCTAGTCACAAATGCAGTACAGCCATACAAATTTAAAAAAAAAAAAACACTATTAGTAAAGAACCAAAACGTTCCAGTAGTTAATTCTTAGCAGTGTGATTATGGGTGACTTTTATTTGCTCTTTTACTATTTTTTCCCCGGATTTTCTATGATGAACATGCATGACTTGTATAAATCTTTTAAATTATTATTTTAGGAAGTATATAATAGAAGGCATAATTTTGATCAACCATCTGAGATTTGGAAAATATTATCCAATGGCTTTAGCTTTGGCTTTACTCACATCCATAATTAAAAGTTTAAGAGAAAAAACACTCAAAGTTTATTCAGCCTCTTTCAGAACATATACATATATTCTATGCTCTTTCTGAAGATTCACTTACAGAAGAAATTCATAGTGTTCTAAGCACTGGGCCGCTGTTCTTCCAATGATTGGAGCAATGGTCCTCCACTGAGTTGGCATCAACTTGGCCAAGTGCAAGAGTTTTTCCTCTTCTTCTCTGGACCATTCTGTCTTCTTAATGCTTGGATCCAGCCATTCATACCTATTAAAAATAGATCATTTTATATATTAGTCAGTTACCTGGCATAAACATCGAATTTGCACAATGGATACACTGACTTCTAGTGTCTGAAAAACAAATGCTCTCATCCTTCAATTACTAAAACTGTTCTTTTTGACAACAGAATATTTGCTGTGTGGTCACACTTAACCCAGCCAATATTCCCCATCTCATCACATTCTATTTTATTTTAATTATGCAAGATTAGTAATGGTTAAAAAAGGTTACTTCACTGTATCATGATCATATGCTTTCTTTCTCAACTATCATTTGTTTTTATTTATTTTTACACTTTTCTAGAAATTTTGAAATATTTGGAAGACAATACAACCTCACGTTTTGTACAGTGTTTCCAGTTTTCATACTATTTTCTCATGCTTTGGTTCTCACACCAAGGCTTATTTCTTTAAGCATTTGACTTACACTCACTAAATTCACCGTATCCTTTCATTTGATATGTTTTAAAATTTAAGTAAAACTACTACGACATCCCCTCCGTCTTTCCTAATTCCCCACCCAGCACACCTTTTCCATCCAGTCTACTTAGCTGGATGACAGGCAGGCAAACAGGACTTATGTCCTACCAAATATGAGAGCAGGAGAGCAGGAACTGGTACCACTAAGACAAACAGAAATCGGAACCATTTCTTCAGCCTAAAAATCTTCTTCCTCTTTAACAGCCAATTTCTACATTCTTTTTTTTTCTGAGATGGAAAAAAGCCTCGTTCTGTCACCAAGGCTAGAGTGCAGTGGCACCATCTCAGCTCACTGCAACCTCCACCTCCTGGGTTCAACCGATCCTCCCACTTCAGCCTCCCAAGTAGCCACCACGCCAGGCTAATTTTTGTATTTTTAGTAGAGACGGGGTTTTCACCATGTTGGCCAGGCTGGTCTCAAACTCCTGGCCTCAGGTGATCCCAGCCTTGGCCTCCCAAAGTGCTAGGCTTACAGATGTGAGTCACCACACCTGGCCAATCTCTACATTCTGATCCTTTCCCCTACACAGGTGCCGAGGAAATTAGGTCATTCTTGTACAATCCAAAGCATTTTCCTAACGCCACATGAGCTGGGGGATGGTGCTAAATAACTCATGCTAAGAACACACTAAATAGCTTCACGTGTCCACTATCCTATCATTTAAGAGGTGACACTAGCCGGGCGCGGAGGCTCACACCTGTAATCCCAGCACTTCGGGAGGCCGAGGCGGGTGAATCACGAGGTCAGGAGACTGAGACCATCCTGGCTAACACGGTGAAACTCCGTCTCTACTAAAAATACAAAAAAGTAGCAGGGAATGGTGGCAGGAGCCTGTAGTCCCAGCTACTGGGGAGGCTGAGGCAGGAGAACGGCGTGAACCCAGGAAGCGAAGCTTGCAGTGAGCCGAAATCACGGCACTGCACTCCAGCCTGGGCAACAGAGTAAGACTCCGTCTCAAAAAATAAAAATAAAAAAGAGGTGACACCACAGGCTCAGGGTTGGCTTATGTTTTAACATATATAACATATTAAATATGCTTAATATATAACATATTAACTATAAAATATATAATATTTCAACTGCATTATGAGGAAACTCAACTACTGTAGGCTCATTTGGAAAATCAGCCGTTATCACTTATTTCTTTGAGAAAGTAAGTCCTAAAACAGCTAACTTATGCACTTTTAGAACACAATTAACTTACAAGCTGGGGCTCATCTGTCCCTGAAAGTAGACTTTGTATGCTTCACAAAGCACTCTCAAATACATTAACCCATTTAGATGACACCTCACATCTCTATCAGTTAGGACCAAGTATTATTATCCCTAATTGGGAGAAGACAAGGGCAGGGGAGAGGGATAGAAAAATGGCTTGCCTAAGATTACACAGGAAGAAAGTGACAGCTAAGTCAAAAATCCAAATTCCATCTCCCACTCCATGCCTTGTTGTATCATGATGTCTGCTTCCTTTGATAAGGTTCACAGAGCTGACATTTTCCATCATCACAATTAAGCTCCTTTTCTGTTTTCCACTTATTAAACTGGTACATACCATCTGGCTTTGCACTGCTTTGCTGATTTTCTATGCAGCAATGAGGCAATCCTAGACCACTGGTTTTTCCCATATTTCATTACCGCTGCTTTCAGAATTTCATCCTAAAAAAATTTGCCAAAGAGTACATTTAGTCACAAAACTCAAAGTGAGAAAACACAAAATTTAAATTAACTCTGATAGGGCTGTTGGAGAGACAGACACATAACATGCACATTCACACCCCCTAGGTTAAAAGACTAAGGATGAAAACCTCATTAACTATAATAATAAACAGCAACCAAGAATTAAGAAATTAAGAAGAAATCCCTTAGAAAGACATCTACCCACCCTTACACCACACTCTTCAATAAATTGGGAGTGGGAATAGCCCAATCTGAGAAACCCTACTTTACGACAAAGATTAAGAAAAAGTATTCTTCAACGTGTGGCTGTCCTTCTCTTTAAAAAGGACAACTAAAAAACACAACAACAACAAAAAGATATAACTCATTCATTTATAGTCACTCAAAAAACACTTCCGCAACATCTGCCTTGAAACAGGTCTTCAGAAAAGGTCTTATCAAACAGGACATATCCAGGCCTCAAGAAGCAAGTTGGGACTCTGGTGAATGTATTCTCCAATCCAAGCCTCCTGTTTCAAGTTTACACATGGCATTTCCCCGCCAGTCCCTTAATCCAAGAATCCAAATCTCAGGTCTAACCTAAGAATTAAATATTTCTACCCCAACCCCACCAGTCAGCTTTCCTTCCAGAGACCCCCCGTCTCTGGATACCATTTCACCAGGGCACCCATCACAACGTGGAATGTGCCAATCTCAAGGCAGCCTGGCAAGCCAAGTCACAGACAAGAAGGTTAATGGAGTCATAGACGCATGCACTTGGGCGATTTTACTTCTAGGCTTTTTTTGCCACATTGCATTTGAGGTACATGCTTCTTGAGATACCCAACTCCATCCTCTGCATCTCCCATGATCAAAGATAATGTTTTAAAAAGACTGCAGAGCTTTGACCACTGCATAGGAATCCTACTGTTACTTGATTTTATATCTGTCTCTCCCTCAGAAATCATCTCTTCTCAAATTGAAACAGACTGCTTCCCTCGGAGCAAGCTGAGGCAGTTTTCACTGTCTGTATTTGTAACTCGGTTGCAGTACTACTACACTTAAACACATTTTCAACTAAACAGATACAGCAGATACCTACTCTACTTGATTCATTCTGCAAACACCTGTCAAGCAACCTACTTCATGCTGGTTACTGTCCTAGGTTCTAGGGATACCAAGACCTGGTCCTCTCGCAATGCCATCTGGTGAGGTGAAAGAGCAACCAGCACTTACTCAGAGGCTACTATGTGCCCTACTCTGTTCTAAATATTCCAAACATACTAACTCGTGTAATCCTCAAGTGAGGTAAGTATTATTATCCCAATTTAGAGAAATTAGAAAACTGAGGCTCTCAGAAGTTAAGAAACTTAACCAGTACCACACAGAGGATGTGATGCTTACAGAAAGACAAAGCAAGCTTTAACAAACGGAAGAAAAATGTACCATGAGAACACGGGGGTGCAACCAACTCTTACAAAGATTCCAATAAGTGTTTCTGAACTAGGTTTGAAGGATGATCATAAAGATGTCAAGGGCTAGGAAGGCAAAAGACGTAAAAAAAAAAGAAGGCATAAAATTTAACGAAAAAAAGACACGGAGCATGAAAAGATATGATGTGCTCCAGAAACTGATAAATTCGGTACACTTTGAACACAAAATGCACTAAAATCTAATTTCTATTTCACTCTCACTCTACTGCCCTTTGGCTCACCAATGGCACTATCCACTACGTTTCTGGATGCAGAGACTATCCTAAGCAGTTTTTCCTTTCTGGCTTCCATCCAGGCAAAGGCAGTGACAGAAAGAGCCAGACCTTGGGATCTGTAGGGATGGCAGCCAGGTTATGCCCTGATAACAGGTAACCAGAGAGACGCGGGCATAAACGGGCTCTCTGAACCTGGTACTCAAACTGCTCCCCCTCTGCAAGGAAGTCAATGAAGAAACAAAGTTGTGGCCACGGCAACTTCTTTATTTCTGAGTATCGGACAGAGCCGTGATGCCCGGACTACGGACTAAGAGTGGATGGTGCCCCAGGGGACCAACTCTCGCTGAGTTGGAACTCTGAGTTCCTCCAGGGGCGCGGGGGTGGGAGGGGGCGTATTCAAGTCAACAAAAGTTCACTAAGGGCCTAACAAGTGAGCTTGGAGCTGAGAAGCCAGGTGGTTACATCACGGTCCCTGTCCCACTGGCGCTCGCACAATACGGGGCCGGACACACGGAAAGGGCCCCGACACACGGAAAGGGCCCCGACACACGGAAAGGGCCCCGCGGGTCCGCCCCCAGGCTGCCCTCCACGCAGATCCCACAGGGTCTCCTCCTCGCCTACCCAAGCTCCGCGCGCGTGCGCACAAGCTGCTAGAGGGGAGCGGAGGGCAGCGGACGGCGGGAAAAGGAGACTTACCTCGGTGTTCCTCCACACGCCCCCCTTGATCATAATTCGAGGCATCTTGGCGGCAGGGTGTCTCGGCAAGCAGCCGACAGGAGCTTCAGAGAAGTAGTAACGGCGCTTGGGCCACGGGACTCAAAGCCGCCACTTCCTCCAAGCGCAACCTTCTGCTTTGAAGACCTGCGCAGGCGCAAGGTGGGAGGGGGAAAAGCAGAAAGCAAGTCTCGCGAGATCTGGGGTGGCTGAAAGGGAAAAAGTGTCTTGTGGAAGCTCAGCTGTAGGAAGACTGACAAAAAACCATCAAACCACTCTGGCCAAAGCGCCTTACGCCCCGCGCATGTCCAAAACCGAATGGAAGAAACTACGGCTCTCGCGAGATAGCGGCGGTGGAGCTTGGCTGGGAACAAAGTGGTGGGATTGATCGTAACGTCACCGAGTGGCAGAGGCTGGGAACGCCACGCGTGTGGAATTTCAGCACAGTTGCTACGAAGAGGGCTTTGTTAATTTATTAATCTAGCTCTTTTAAGTATTTCAGTAATAGGAATTTATTCACAGAATACTCAGGAAAAGCCAGTAGTTTATTTAAGGCTCAGTTTCCTAACCTGTAAAATAGAGAACATAGTAATGCCAACCTCACAGGATTGTGGTAAGGACTAAATGAGATCATAGACCCAGCACAGTATCTGATCCATAATAACTGCTCCAACACAATAGCATTTATTATTGCAAGGAGGGCAACGCCAACTTCACCCCGTCCCCAGGTGATCCATGCTTGTTCCAGAAACCCGCAGAAGCGTCACGTCAGAGTTTTTAATTCATCGCTCAGTCTGGATTAATAATACCGTTGATATGCACTGGTATTAGAAAACTCGAGTTGGGTTGAAATCTTGTGAAATCTTGACTTTCTCGTACGTTTGGGTAATAACCTTACTGAATCTCAGTATCCTCATCTGAAAAGTGGAACTAACAATACCTGCCTCATAAATGAGGCAGATTAACTGAAACATAACTAAAACCCAGTGAGGTAGGGATTGGCAAACTCTCTGCTATCCCACCCCAATTATTCATGCAGTCTCCTTCTTCACCATTCCAGAACATCTCTGGCTCCATCCCTGGAAAATATCAAAATATTTAGTGGGTTGGGAAATGCCCTATTTATAGTATTTAGTATTTTTATAGTGCCTAACTCTTTATATTTCTCATTTCTCCGTTTGCCTCTTCTGAAAGAGCTGAAGAATTTTCTTTCTTTTTCCTTTTAGCTTTTATTTACACACATTCTGTACAATTACGGTCGGCAAGAGGGCATTTTCCGTGGCCACCCTGGTAGTATTTGCCACTCAAAGGTTTATGCTGGCGGGCAGCCCGCCCTTGAGCTATTTACCTGTGTGGTGGATAGGAAACCATCGGACCTGTGGCCAGTTAAACTCAAAGTGTTTTCATTTGGACCTCTCCTGTAACGGGGCAGTTTTTTTAATGTTTTATATTTAATTTTTGTGGTTGCATAGTACATGTATTTATGGGGTACATGAGATATTTTAATACTGGCATACAATACATAATAATCACATCAGGGTAAATGGGGTATCCATCTCAAGCATTTATCCTTTGTTTTACAAACAATCCAGTTATAATATTTCAGTTAATTTAAATGTACAATTAAATTATTTTTTGCTATAGTCATCCTGTTGTGCTATCAAATACTAGGTCTTTGAGAGTTTAACATTGGAGCATAGAGGAGGTCAGTCTCTGCTGACTGCTGAGCATCCACCATGTGACACCCAGGAGTTGTCTACCACCATGTTTTGGATTAAGGGAAAAAAGCAGGTAAAGAGAGAAATGTAAGTCCTGACCATGTCAGAGTACCTGGATCCAGCATGCTCCTGAGTCCCAGCTGCATTCCTGTTCTTGCATTCTGATTATTAGTTTCCTGTTGGTGTTAGCCAGTTAGAATTGGGTTTCTATTATTTGTAAGCAAGAGTCCTAACAATTCCAGAGACGGATCAATACTCTCTCAGAGGCCTTTCAGATCTCACATTCCAAGAGTTGATGATGGCTTCTCCTTCCATTCAGGGCCACCTCTATACCATATGTCACCTTTGTGAGAACTAGAAAAAGGTGCCCCTTCCTCAAGACACTTTATGCCACCTGCTGGAAAATTGTCACAAAATACTGGCGTTCTGAGAACAGGACACTCTATTACAAGAAAATCGGATCTACCATCTCCACTATGTGAATTCCACCCCTAGAGACATGCATTGTACAACCTACTCATCCAAATAAAACAGCCCTGTCAACTGTCCCTCATTTCACCTTTGAATCAGATTGTATATCCCCTTTCAGAATTCAGAAAATGCAACATCGTGGAAGTCCCAGGATGTCTGAAACCAGAGCACTGTAGCCACAAACATCAGAACGCAAACACACTGTCCTCCGGGATGCCCTGCTTGGCCAGTCTCCCCCGTCATACTACTACAGTCTCACCAGCCAGGTATGGGAACCCTTACAAAGAGGCTCCAGGGACTGCCAATAATCTTTTGAGGGACAGCCATAAGAAGCATCTACCATCAGGGAACCAGACTATATGGTCGGTCACTGCGAATCTTTGGTAAAGTGAGTGGCCACTGCTAAATAGTCTCCTCACTCACCCAAGGCATTTTTCCCCAAACATGTTCCTTAGAACACCAGTTACATAAAATATGTCTTTGAAAAAAAAAAATGGTTTGTATGTCCTCCCCTCTTGCAGAGTCACTGAAATTAAAACCTGTAAGAAGCTGTCAGATGAAAAAAATCTGTTTCTGCCTGTTGAGAGTTCAATTGTATTCCCCCAAAATAGATATGCTCAAGTCCTAACCCCTGCTATACCTATAAATGTGACCTTATTTGGAAATAGAGTCTTTGCAGATGTAATCAAGTTAAAATGAGATCATAATGGAGTAGGTTGTCCCCAAATCCAATGACTAGTGTCCGTATAAGTGGAGAAGAAAAAAGATACAGACCCACAGGGGGAATATCATGGGAAGAAAGAGGCAGAGACTGTAGTGATGCAGGTCCAAGTCAAGGAATGCCAAGGATTCTGGCAGCCACCGGCAGGAGAAGGCATGGAACACATTCTCCCTCTGAGCTCCAAGAAGGAGCCAGCCCTGCTGACACTTTGATTTTGGACTCCCAGCCTCCAGAACTGTAAGAGAATACATTTATCTTGTTTTAATTGTACTTAGTTTATTGTACTTTGTTGTGGCAGCCCTAGGAAGCCAATACACTCCTTTGCTAATACAGCAAATCCTTGAATAACATCATTTTGTGCAAGATCGTTTCATGATAACATTGATGAGGCCAGGCATAGTGGCTCATGCCTGTAATTCCAACACTCTGGGAGGCCAAGGCAGGAGGATTGCTTGAGCCCAGGAGTTTGAGACCAGCCTGAGCAACATAGTGAGACTCCGTCCCTACAAAAATATTAAATATTAGCTGGGTGTGGTGTTGCACATTTGTGATCCCAGCTACCTGTGAGGCTGAGATGGGAGGATCACTTGAGCCTGGGTGGTCGAGGCTGCAGTGAGCCATGATCACACCACTGCACTCCACCCGGGGTGAGACCTCATCTCAAAAAAAAAAAAAAAAAAAAAAAAATCCACTTGAAGCCAGGGCCACTGTCTGTGTGGGTTTCTTCCAGATACCCTGGTTTCCTTCCACATCCCAAAGCTGTGCAGGTGAGGTTCATTTGCAAGCCTGCAGTCTGAGTGAATGTGGGTGTGTGTGAGTGTGCCCTGCAATGGGATGGTGTCCTGTGTCCTGTGCAGAGCTGATTGCTGCTTTGTGCTGGGATAGGCTCTGGCCACCTATCACCCTGAACTGGAATAAGCGGGAATACTTATCTTGTTCTTATTAATCTTTCTTTTCTTTGAGACAGGGTCTTACTCTGTGCCCCAGGCTGGAGTGCAGCGCCACGATCTTTGGTCACTGCAGCCTTTACCCCCACCCCACAGGCTCAAGCAATCTTCCAACCTCAGTCTCCCGAGTAGCTGGGACTACAGGCGTGCACCACCATGCCTGGCTAAATTTTGTATTTTTTTTTGTAGAGATGGGGTTTCACCATGTTGCCCAGGCTGGTCTCAAACTCCTGAGCTCAAGTGATCTGCCCTCCTCGACCTCCCAAGGTGCTGGAATTACAGGTGTGAGCCACCGTGCCCCAGCCTAATCTTTCTTAAATGTATGCATAGCTTATACTTACTTCACTGTTCAATATTAGAAGGGTTTTTGTCTTTATTTAGAAGTTTGGTGATGTTTTGTGACCAGAAATATGCCATAGAAACTTAACTCTTGTTTGTATCAATTAGCCTATGGTAAAATTGATTACATTATACATCCTTTTGCTTAAAGTTGCAGTTTCCAAAAACTTATCAATGATAAAAGTGAGGACTTACTATATACCGTTTCCCAACTAATTTGACCCTAAAAACCTTTTTTCTTATATATCTATTGACACTCATGAAACACAATTTGAGAAACTCTGGCTCAGGAAAAAGAGGTTAGAAGTCCATTCGACTTACAAAGGGCAACCAGAGATGTTAGCAGGAGGATTTTTAGGTTGCATTGTCCCCATTTCCCTATCCCTCACCCCTCTCTGGGGAGCTGGTTCTGAATGGATTGACATTTACTTAGCAGAGAAAGCAATCAAAATTCTAGTTTCCCTTTCACCCAGTTTTTTTACCACGAAGAAACTATGCAGGAAAGGGCTAAAATTAGGGGCAAAAGCCTATGGCAACAGCAAGGCATAGTGTAGAGGCAGGGTTAATGACTCTCACAATCTTCACCATCTCCCCAAATAAACATGCATAATAATTTACATAAAAATATTATCCTGCTTTGCAAATGCAGTCATGTGTCACTTAATGACAGGGATACATTCTGAGAAGTGCATCGTTAGGCGATTTCACTGTTGTGAGGACATCATAAAATGTACTCACGCCAAACCTAGATGCAGTAGTCTATTACACACTTAGGCCATATGGTATATATAACCCCTTGCTCCTAGGCTACAAACCTATACAGCATGTTACTGTACTGAATACCATAGGCAGTTGTAACACAATGGCATTTGTGTATCTAAATATAGAACAGGTATAGTAAAAACGTTTATCAGTAAAATGTCTTCTAATAATTGTTTAAAAAAGACATTGGCAAAACAATAAATAAAGAAAAGATACAATAAAAATATGGTATTATAATCTTATGGTACCACCATCATATATGCAGTTTAGAGTTTATCAAAATGTCATTATGCATTGCATGATGATACCATTTCAAGACAGGTCCTCTAGCCCCACCCCATCCACCAGATTGCCATCCATAAGCCCCTCCTTCCCATTTAGAAATTCCTCAACCAGCAGTGGGAAAAGCTAATGGAGTTTCATCCGTTGACAATTCCTTTGGTGGATCCAATTGTGGTTTTATAGTTCTTTCTCAGGGGTTCACCTTTGTTGGTGTTCTCTAGGGAGTCCCCTGTGCCCTGAAGTGAACTGATCCCAAGGAGAATTTGCTTTTGCTCAGGCCCTGAGGTTTAAGGGTCTTTTTGAGCTCATTGCTCAGTTTGGGATGGATATTCCAATTGTGTAATTTACATCTAGCCCCTACATCTACATATCACAGGCTTAGAATACACATTTCTCACAGCAGCTTTATTTTTCACATGCATATATCCAGACCCCAGGTTTATATGCCCAGCTATACCCTAGACAGTTCTGCCAGTGTCACAAGTTCCTCAATGTCAAATTGCCGAACATTGACCTCCTCCCAAAAAATCTGCACATCCCCAGCATGCCTCATTTCAGTGAATAGCACAAGACTGCTGCATACAGTCGTGTAAGAAGTTCACTGCACAAGGACATGGGGGTTTAAATCCAGCTTGCACACAGGTCACCAAGCTGTTCGTCCACAGGGTTGTGTCCACCAAGAGGGCATCATTCTCTAGTTGTACAAAGATGATACATGAGGTCCAGATGGCCCTGGCAACAACATCATCATCTATCCACTTGCCATTTCTCCTTCTCCTATATTTTTATCCCACCCATTCCAAAGTTATCCCAGAGTCTCACCACCTTGACCTCCTACTTAGCCCTCAAATCTATCTCCTTTGTGCCACGTGCACTGTAAGTTGCCAGTTCTGACAAATAAAAATGCAGAGCTCAACCGGGTGCAGTGGCTCACGCCTGTAATCCCAGCACTTTGGGAGGCTGAGGC
>NW_012103142.1:12375218-12377248 GCF_000951045.1 Mandrillus leucophaeus | reverse complement strand
CCCAAAGTGCTGGGATTACAGGCATGAGCCACCTTGTCCAGCCAGTTGTTTTTCTTAATATATTTATGGTGTAGGACACCCTCCTTCCAAAACACCAGGGAACCTTCTGAGAGCAGTTTCCTGTGCCACCTAGATAATCCCATCAGGAAATCTCTGCAGAATCTTTTTTTGTTCTATATTGTGTCCTCCATTACTAACCCACATGGTGGTTGCAGTTGACTTTTTTTTTAGGGGTGGGACGTTCTTGTTGACTAGAGAGAAGGAAGACTTTTTTATATTTAAGTAATAGAGGCACAAAAAATTATTATTTTTTCAGAAGTTAATGTGTTCTGGAAAAATCTCTTGGCAGCCTTTGTCTTTTTAAAAATTATTTGGTTTTCTTTTTAATTATTATATTAGGAGCAGGGGTGGGCCTGTGACCCAGGGGCCAGAGGATTAGCACAGATGTATGCTGATGTTAACCCAAGGAGTGATCAGGCACAGCAGCTGGCGGTAGGCACCATGCTGTCTGCCAGTTAGTCTAGAGGCACATATGAAGGTGCCATGAATGCACTGTGGTTTTTGTTTGTTTCTTTGTTTTTGAGATGGAGTTTTGCTCTTGTCAACCAGGCTGGAGTGCAATGGCATGGTCTTGGCTCACTGCAACCTCCACCTCCTGGGTTCAAGTGATTCTCCTGGCTCAGCCTCCCGAGTACCTGGGATTACAGGCGCCCACCATCGTGCCTGGCTAATTTTTGTAATTTTAGTAGAGACAGGGTTTCACTGTGTTGACCAAGCTGGTCTGGAACTCCTGACCTCAAGTGATTCGCATGCCTCGGTCTCCAAAAGTGCTGGGATTCCAGTCATGAGCCACCACACCTGGCTAAATGTATTGTGTTCTAAACCTGCTTCATTCACTTTGGCTGTGACTGGAAACAACAGACATGGGAAATAAATCATGCTCATGTCATAGACACGTTAAGTCTCAGCATGGGCCCCAATCTCTTTCCACTTTAAGGTTTTGGGGAGACTAGATCTGCAGCCCTCGTTAGTCAGTCAATGGGGTTCCCTAGTGGAGAAAGAGATTGGCTATAAAAATGCCAAGAGCCGTTAGTTTGACTGTGTCAGAGCCTGTGAGGCAGCTTTTGTTTTCACCTTTTCCTCCAAATGTTTGCTTTTTGTCTGATTGACAGGAGGCCCTAAAACTCATGACTGGCGGTCACTGAGCTCTCACCCTGCTTGGCTATTGTAGATAGGCAACACTGGAGTGAGGAATGCAGCTACAGGGCAACAGTATTACCTACCTGGTATAGATCCAGCCTTCATGTTTTTCTGACATGTACCAAGTTAACATTAGAGAAACATTCCGAAAAGTATTAATAAAATGAAAATGGTTTTACCAAAAGCAATGAAAGTTCACTGCTATGGTCTAAATGTTTATCCTCCCCACCCCAAAATGCGTATGTTGAAACCTAATCCCCGAGGTGATGGTATTAGGAGATAAGGTCATTGGGAGGCGATTAGGTCATGAGATCAGAGCCCTCATGAATGAGATTAGTGCCCTTGTAAAAGAGACCCCAGAGGACTAGCTCACCCCTTCTATCATATGAGGACACAGCAAGAAGGTACTGTCTATGAGCCAGAAGGCTGGCCCTCAGCAGACACTGAACCTGCTGGCACCCTGAGCGTGGACTTCCCAGCCTCCAGAACTGTGAGAAATAAATTCCTATCGTTTATAAGCCATTCTGTTTATGGTATTTTGTTATAGCAGCCTGAACAGACTAAGACACTCACATAATGTCTGTATTTTATGATTGATTTGAGGGCATCCTTAGAAAACTAAATATAATTGACTAAAACTGAATGTGGACTAAATATTAATAATATTTTATCAGTATTAAATTCCATGAGTTTGATATTTGTGTTGTGCTTGTGAGACAACATCCTTGACCTTAGGAGATACATGCTGAGGTATGTTGGTATACAGGTGTAAAGCATTACAATATCTGCCACTCACTCTCAAAGAGTTCAGCAAAATGGTAATTGTAATA
>NW_012103142.1:12371014-12372553 GCF_000951045.1 Mandrillus leucophaeus | reverse complement strand
GTGCCCGGACAAAAGCAGATTTCTAGTCAGATGAGCATACACTTGCTCACTGCTTCACCACTGGAAGCTGGATCTGTCTGCTGCCCCCACACCACATTTGGGGGAGGCAGACACATTTCCTCAGAAAATAAGACATTGGGATATTCTGGCTGCTTATATGATACAAGGCTAGGGCCCTTATGCACACCACGAAATGTTTACTTTTAATGTAAGCGTTATAGCATGGATTTAGGAGGCTCAGTGTTGGGTCCCAGGTCAGCCAGTAGTGGCCTCCCCATTCCTGAGGGTGGGATCAGGCCACAGTCCCTCTTGGGGCTCCCCAGCGTGGGAAGGACACCGGTCATCTCAAATGGGCTCCCACATCCTCTCCCAGAGTGTGCCGGGAACTTGGCCCGTAGACCCCGTAAAAAGGTGTACCATCCCGCATCAGGCATGTGGCTCAGTTCTGGGTAGAGGTAATTATATACCCAAGTACTCTCTCCTGATTTCCCAGCCAGGAAAGAAAAGCCTCTTTAGGACAGGGACATGACCTTGAAGGGCTCCAACTCTAAAATCCTTCACCAAGTCAAGTCCTGTAAACAATGTGCTTACCTGCCTAGATTTTGAGACCCAAATGCCTAAGAACAAAACAAAACTAACCAACTGAGTGTCTCGTATTAGAAATGTGGACAATTAGTGGACTCCTACAGTATATTCCTAAATTCCCTGTGGAAGTTTAGAAGTTTGATATCCTACTATCTTAACATTTTGGTAACTTGGAGTTCAGAGATCACTGATTTGAACGTTGGTGCCGCTAGTTGAATAATACAATGTTTCCTCATGTCCACAGAGGCCATTTTTCATTTATCCCAGGATCCAAAATTAGAATACCTCTGTGCAATGTAAAATTGCACACCAAGAAATTTACTTGTAAAGTGCCATATATAGTTTATTTCTATTGAACTTCAGTTACTGAAAGTAAGAAATGAACACACACGCACCTCTGCACACACACGTGTTTTTATTTACCAAAGACCCTACAGTAAGTTGAAGGGGATCTTTACATCTAACAGGTTCAACCTCTTTGTAGTGGAAAGAAGCTAAAGCTGAAACAGCTGGAAAGAAGTAAAAGAAAAGCTAGAACAGCTGGAAAGAAGCAAAAGCTGGAACAGCTGTGATATGCACATATTTTTCCCAAGTGGCCTTTTCTATGCCTTTATCTCCCCAACACACGCAGACATACTGATGCTGTCCGAAGTTGGCAGTGGAACTCTCCCTGCCAGCTGTTGAGGTGCCATAGAATAAGGCCTGGCCATCGAGATGTACCCACAGAGAACACCAGATCCAGTGAAAACTTCCCTGATTTTCAGGGGATGAAATGTAGTCCTGCAACTCCAGAAGTTCAATCATCTAACAGTTGTGTGGGGTTTTTTGTTTTTGTTTTTTTTTACTCATGGTTTCTGCGGCCTGGATTAAAAGAAAAAGGAATCAAATCATATCTACTTAGAGCAGCATCTAGGAATTATATAGACCTCTTTGAAACCTAGAGACTACTCCAAA
>NW_012103142.1:12365715-12367914 GCF_000951045.1 Mandrillus leucophaeus | reverse complement strand
GGGTTTCACTATGTTGATCAGGCTTGTCTTGAACTCCCGACCTTATGATCTGCCCGCCTCGGCCTCCCAAAGTGCTGGGATTACAGGAGTGAGCCACCATGCCCGGTGGACTCCTCCAGTTTTTACACTATTCTTTGAAAGTTCTTTAACCTACCAGGAAGGAGCAGAGTTAAGGGCACTGCTGGCTGCCAGTTGTTGAGCTCCTCAACCTCTTGTATCTCATTCTTCAAACTGTTGGCCTTCTCCTTCACCCAGAAGGGCAAGCTGTGGTAAGAAGACAACACCCTGAGTTTCAGTTTGATGCAAAATTTACAAACACCAACAGCGGATAAGGCATTATATGCTCCAAAAGTAAAAAGACCTCCAATTTAGGAGACCAGCTTCAAAATAAAATATGTTAGTTGTTCACCATTTGCCCCTGCCTTAAACCCAGCTCTTGTTCAGCCCTTCTCTGCCAAGAGGCTGACCTTACAGCTAGTATCACCTGGTCTCCTCCGTGCTTCCACTTTTTTTTTTTTTTGAAACTCAGTCTCACTCCATTGCCCAGGTTGGAATGCAGTGGCGCAATCTCGGCTCACTGCAACCTCCACCTCCCAGATTCAAGCAATTCTCCTGCCTCAGCCTCCTGAGTAGCTGGGACTACAGGCACACGCCTCCACACCCAGCTAATTTTTGTATTTTTAGTAGAGACGTGGTTTCACCTTGTTGGTCAAGATGGTCTCGAACTTCTGACCTCAGGTAATTCACCTGCCTCGGCCTCCCAAAGTGCTGGGATTACAGGTGTGAGCCACTACATCCAGTCCACATTTCTTTTTGTTTTGTTTTTTGAGACAGAGTCTTGCTCTGTCACCCAGGCTGGAGTGCAGTGGTGCGATTTCTGCTCACTGCAACCTCTGCCTCCCGGGTTCAATGACTCTCCTGCTTCAGCCTCCCAAGTAACTGGGACTACAGGCACATGCCATCATGCCCAGCTAATTTTTGTATTTTTAGTAGAGACTGGGCTTTACCATGTTGGTCAGGCTGGTCTTGAACTCCTGACTCCAGGTGATCCTACCACCTCAGCCTCCCAAAGTGCTGGGATTACAGGCATGAACCACCGTCCCCACCCGTGCTTCCACCTTTGAGCTGGGTTTGGCTGATGGCACCAACAAGAGATCAGAAGGCGGACAGAAATTAGGGCATTTCTTACCTAGCTCCTCCCCTAATGTCCTATCTCCCAAGGTACCCCAATTCTGGCAGTGCCACAGCTCCTGTTGGGCAGCCCTTCTCCCAGAGTTCCAGTGCTTACTGTTCTGCAAACTGTGATCCCTCTTCTTGCTGCTCAGACCCAGGAGTAGTAACGCTTCCCACTGTCATGAGCCTCTGGGTGCTTCACCCTCCCATGTGGGTTCCCCCAACCCTGCCCACACACCCATAAGTAGTCCCTTTCCTTAAACTGTCTTCAGAATCCCAGCTGAGTGTGCTTTCTGTTTTCTGCTGGGACCCTGGCTAATGCAGACACCCAGAGTCTTCCCAGAGCCACTGAGACTTGAAAGGGCATTTCTGGGCTGTGTGTGGTCCAGTAGGTAGTAGGAAGTGTGACTCTGGGATGAGTTGGAGCAGGGAGATGCAGAATGTTTTCATCTTTTGGAAGCTAGAATTCTTGTGCTTTAGGGGAGAAATATACCACAATTGGCAAAATGCCCTTGTAAAACTGCTGGGGGTAGGGAAGTCCCTGCAAGAAAGAAGAGGATGGTTACCAAATAGGTAATTGGTGAAAGTCAAAGTTATCACTTAAAGCCAACAAGCCAAGTAGTAGAAGCCCAAATAAGAAAAGCAGGACTGCCAGGAGTGGTGGCTCACGCCTGTAATCCCAGCACTTTAGGAGGCCGAGGCAGGTGGATCACAAGGTCAGGAGTTCGAGACCAGCCTGACCAACATGGTGAAACCCTGTCTCTACTAAAAATACAAAAATTAGCCGGGCATTGTGGCACATGCCTGTAATCCCAGCTACTCAGGAGGTTGAGGCAGGAGAATCACTTAAACTCGGGAGGTGGAAGTTACAGTGAGCCGAGATCGCACCACTGCATTCCAGCCTGGGTGACAGAGTAAGACTCCATCTCAAAAAAAAAAAAAAAAAGAAAAGAAAAGAAAAGCAGGACTAAGAGCAACGTATAAAGATACTAGCACAAAGAACTACTAGAATAAGAACACAAGCAT
>NW_012103142.1:12362289-12362755 GCF_000951045.1 Mandrillus leucophaeus | reverse complement strand
TGCCTGTAATCTCAGCCACTCCGGAGGCTGAGGCAGGAAAATCCCTTGAACCTGGGAGACGGAGGTTGCAGTGAGCCCAGATCGCGCCACTGCACTCCAACCTGGCAACAGAGTGAGACTCCGTCTAAAAAATAAAATTAATAAAATAAAAAATAAAAGAAGACAACAAAATCCAAATACTCAACAATATAAGATTATAATGTCCAGTATCCAAATAAAAATTACTAGACATACTAGGAAGCAGGAAAATGTGATCCATAATCAGGAAAAAAATCAGTCAGCAGAAACACACCCAGAAATGACACAAATAATAGAATTAGCAAACAAAAATCTTCTTTTTTTTTTTTTTTGCCTACAGGCACGTGCCACCACACTCAGCTAATTTTTGTATTTTTAGTAGAGATGGGGTTTCACCATGTTAGCCAGGATGGTCTCGATCTCCTGCCCTCGTGATCCGCCCGCCTCG
>NW_012103142.1:12355284-12359844 GCF_000951045.1 Mandrillus leucophaeus | reverse complement strand
AAAAGAAAAGCAGGACTAAGAGCAACGTATAAAGATACTAGCACAAAGAACTACTAGAATAAGAACACAAGCATTTCTAAATATCAAAAGAAAGCATTTTTCAACCTTTTTTGAAGCAATCAAAGAAAACACTGAAAGATTCACAGTAAATATAATACAGTACACATAATAAATGTAGCAAATAATGTAACAGAACTGAAATCAAATATATCAGTCTAATCAATAAATGCAAGTGGCCTAATTCACCTGAATTAAAGAAAATATTTCAAGCTGGCTCACAGAGCAAAATCCAATTCTACACTAAAAGCAAAGTGCTTCAAAAGCAAAAGAATGGGCAGAAAGAATGGGCAAAGCTCAGATGCAAATAAAATAAAGTAAGAATTAGAATCTTAATAACAGGCTAGGTATACTTTAGGACAAAAAATATTAAATGAGAAAAATAAAGATACTTTTATAATGCTAAAAGACACAATTAACAACAAAAATAGTCGAAATGCTAATATTCAGACACCCTAACTCTCACACTAACTCTCAATCCAAACTAGGCCAAGTGAACAAAGATAAGGAAATATTTGGGCTAAACAACATAACCAATAAAGTCAATCTTCTGAGTATGTATCTAACTTTCCATCCTGACTAAATGGAATACACTTTCTTTTCAAGCACACGTGGAAATGTAAAAATAAATATTAAGTGACCTAATGTAGATGCATCCCATAATACTTTGTCCTTGGAAGATACATTAATTGCAATGCCTCATCTAGGAGCCAGATCAAATACCACCTCCTCTGCAACACGTCCCCAACTTCCCCACATGTCTTTCCTCTAGGTACACATTGTATCATATTTGCTTTCAACTGTTTTATGATTACTCATCTAGTGGTCTCTCCCCACAACAGACAATGAGCCTTGAAACAAATGTCATATCTTATTCATCTTTGTGATCCCTGCCTCCATTACCTCACCACCTTCCCATTTCTCCTGTAGATCAAGTGCATAAATGGTACTCAAAGAATATCTGCTGAGTTGACTAAATAATCCCTGTAAATGTACTGCACATTATAGGGACCTTTTCAATAAGTAATCTTACCTCCCTAATTTTTATTCTAATTCTGGCTCTCTCTGTCACTAGCTAACTAGAGAAGATTTGGCAACTTTATCTGGTTCTGGTTATCAGGTTTTGTTCTTATTTTAAAGGTGGATTGTTGCATTTGCAGATTTAACATTCTTAAATTTCCAAGCACAATTACTACACTATTTAAAGGTATGAATAACTTTGATGAGAGTGATGGAATAGTACAAAACTGATTCATCAAGTAACTTGGGAAAAAAACTACAATTTTTATTAATAGATGATGGATAATAACATTTATATTCATAGATAATAATTCCAGCCATAATGAAGTAGCAGGGATCAGATTTACTCTCCTGACTTAAACAAGTAGAAAACTGGACAAAATGTATGAAATAACAGTTTTCAGAATGAGACAACAGGCAGCGCAGGATTGTGATCTTAAAGAAAAGGAAAGCAAATGAAAAGAGCCCTGGAATCACCCAGCTTTTGCCTGGCGGCGCATTCAAGACCACAGCGTAGGATGAGCAACCCTACACAGAGCATGGCATTCTCTATGAGTTTGAGGAGCCGAAGATCCGAGTTCACAGAGTCTTGGAGGGCTGGGAGCTGCAGGGCAGAGTTCTGGGGAAGAAGGAACTATACAAAAAAATGAAATTAAGAAATTCACATGGCACTTCCTTCGAGTCTTTGCTGAATATTAAGACACACATGTGTAGGGTAGAACTCCACAAGATCAGACAGTAGAGTGACTGGGAACTGAATGGGCTCACAAAGGGCTAAAAATCATTTTAGTTCCCACCAATTAAAGTGAAGACTCCTCATTGGTCACTGAAGGCATTCAGTAGAGACTCTAAAAGGGCCACATCTTACTTAGTAATGGAGTTAAACTATCCCTAAAGACTACTTTAGACATGCCCTAACAAAGCTTGAAAACAAGCCTCAAAAGAATCAAACCAAACGGCAAGTGACTTAACTGCCTGCTACAGCAAAGCCCAGCACTCTTTAAAAAAAGACGAGGCCGGGCGCAGTGGCTCACACCTGTAATCCCAGCACTTTGGGAGCCCAAGGCAGGTGGATCACGAAGTCAGGAGATTGAAACCATCCTGGCCAACATGGTGAAACCCCATCTCTACTAAAAATACAAAAATTAGCTGGGTGTGGTGGCACATGCCTGTAATCTCAGCCACTCCGGAGGCTGAGGCAGGAAAATCCCTTGAACCTGGGAGACGGAGGTTGCAGTGAGCCCAGATCGCGCCACTGCACTCCAACCTGGCAACAGAGTGAGACTCCGTCTAAAAAATAAAATTAATAAAATAAAAAATAAAAGAAGACAACAAAATCCAAATACTCAACAATATAAGATTATAATGTCCAGTATCCAAATAAAAATTACTAGACATACTAGGAAGCAGGAAAATGTGATCCATAATCAGGAAAAAAATCAGTCAGCAGAAACACACCCAGAAATGACACAAATAATAGAATTAGCAAACAAAAATCTTCTTTTTTTTTTTTTTTGCCTACAGGCACGTGCCACCACACTCAGCTAATTTTTGTATTTTTAGTAGAGATGGGGTTTCACCATGTTAGCCAGGATGGTCTCGATCTCCTGACCTCGTGATCCGCCCGCCTCGGCCTTCCAAAGTGCTGGGATTACAGGCGTGAGCCACCACGCCTGGCCGGCAAACAAAAATCTTTGAACAGTTATTACTATGTCCAAGTATTTAAGGAAAACATGAAAATAGGAAAGAACAACAGATATAAAAAAGAATCAAATAGAATTTCTAAAGGTCAAAATACATAATCACTGGATGGGACTAACAGCAAATTAGACACTACAGAACAAAACAGAGAACTAGGAAACAGTAAATGCTAAATCCAGTAACAGAAGCCTTTGTTGCTTCTGCCATGACTAACTGGTTAGTAGACTTTTTCATTAGGGTGACTGTCCCTGAGGAAAGGTTCCAAGTCTCCCAATTGTCTTACTGACCATAGCACAGAGGAATATGCTGATCGAATTCTCTCTCTCTTTTTTTTTTTTTTTTTTTTTAATTTGAGACAGCGTTTCGCTCTGTCACCTAGGCTGGAGTGCATAGCACAATCATAGCTCACTGCAGCCTCGAACTCATAGACTCAAGAAACCCTCCTGCCTCAGCCTCCCAAGTACCTAGGACTACAGTTGCATACCACTATGCCTGGCTAATTTTTTTTTTTTAATTTTTTTGTAGAGATAGGGTCTCACTATGTTGCCCATGCTGGTCTCAATCTCTTGGCTTCAAGCAGTCCCCCTGCCTTGGCCTCCCAAAGTGCTAGGATTACAGGTGTGAGCCACTGCACCCAGCCAGCTTTGTACTTCTTTAAAAAAAAAAAAAAAAAAAATTAACCTTTCTTTTTAGGAAAACCTGACTAATTGGTATTCTCAGGTTTATACATGTAAAAACATATTTGCATATGAAAGGTAATGTACAAAAGCTAAAATAGTTGAGTAGGATGATGATGAAATTTAGGCAATTGCTATTATTTGGAATATTCTAGAATAGTGTTTATTAAAAATGTAAAGTACAGACATGAGAAGCCCTAATCATGTGCCATAAGTAACAATGCAACATAATAAAGACATTAAAAATCTCAAGTTTGGAATAAAAGGCTTTTATTCCCACTGAATTCCAGAGTGGGTCAGACCCTGGGACACATGCCCACTCATATGAGCCTGGTTTGTATTAGAAAGTTAAAAAAAGAAAGAAAGAAAAAAAAATATATCTTTATCGGTCAGAAACCAGCTTAGGTAAATACATGAGGTTCAGAATGGAGTGAAGCAAAAGTATGAAATTAAAGGAATGATATGTCCCTCAAACACAGAAGTGCTCTATTAGCTTTATTTCTGCCTCTTGAAACTCTAACCGTTCTCCCCAGTTGCAATCGTTTAAGTGTGTGTCTTTCTTTCCCAAAATACTCATGTTCTAGGAATCAGGAACCCTGTCTTTTTGTTCTATGTGAACTCTCCTATCGTGCATGGCTAGCACAACACATGGCATGTGGTAGTTTGTCAGTTACGTCTGTTAAATATGTGACCATCCCAACTGCAGACTCTACAGAGTGTCTATCCAAATGCCTTCCTTACAAACTGCCCCACCCTCCTGCTGGGGTTCAAAAGGGCCCTGTGTCCTGGTTATCTACCCACTCCTCCGCAGGAGGAAATAATAAAATAATTGATATTTCATAAAGATGGGCTAGCACAAAACATGGTAAGAGAACTCACTTGGGAATTTGTGGAAGAGGCTCAAGTGGAATAAATGTATCAAATTTCTTTTCATAAGGTGTTCTGAAAAACAGAAAAGGCAATCATAAAACTGGTATGCCATCTACAGCAAAGCGATCAATACATCATTGCATTCAATAGAATGTCCTGTTTTCCGATTTTAATTTTCAAGTATGGACTTCAAAACTGTAAGAACCACAAATTTTATTTTATTTTATTTTATTTT
>NW_012103142.1:12350113-12354899 GCF_000951045.1 Mandrillus leucophaeus | reverse complement strand
ATTTTATTTTATTTTATTTTGTTTATTTTGAGATGGAGTCTCACTCGCTCTGTCGCCCAGGCTAGAGTGTGGTGCTGCAGTCTCGGCTCACTGCAACCTCCATCTCCCAGGTTCAAATAATTCTCCTGCCTCAGCCTCCTGAGTAGCTGAGATTACAGGCATCTGCCACCGTGCCCAGCTAATTTTTGTATTTTTAGTAGACACGGGGTTTTACCATGTTGGCCAGGCTGGTATGGAACTCCTGACCTCAGGTGATCCGCCCCCCTTGGTCTCTCAAAGAGCTGGGGTTATAGGAGTGAGCCACCACCCCCGGCCCACAGATTTTAGTTGTGATCATTTTTAGTCAGCATCATTACATTTCACATGGTTAATTTTTTAAAACAATGTTTTAAATGTAATACACCAACTACCCAGCACTTTGGGAGGCCGAGGCAGGTGTGTTACAAGGTCAGGAGATCGAGAACATCCTGGCTAACATGGTGAAACCCTGTCTCTACTAAAAATACAAAAAATTACCCGGGCATGGTGGCAGGCACCTGTAGTCCCAGCTACTTGGGAGACTGAGGCAGGAGAATGGCGTGAACCTGGGAGGCGGAGCTTGCAGTGAGCCGAAATCACACCACTGTACTCCAGCCAGGGCGACAGAGCGAGACTCCTTCTCAAAAAGAAAAAAAAAAAAAAAAGTAATACACCAACTATTTTTCTTTTAATGTAATGATCCTCCCATTTTTCTCCATCACTTTGGTCTAAGTTTATTTCCAAGTTTAAGTCCACCCACATAGTAGTCACTATGGCCAACAATCTGATTCAGTATGAACATTTAAAAGCTTTCAAATCTGTGCTAATAGAGATAGGAACAAAATTAACAACCGCTTTTTTGTAGTCCAAGTCCTGTGTGCAATTTTAATTATACACATGCATCTGTGCAGACACTAATTAACTAAAGATGAGCTTTTCAAGGAATTTTCATCCAATCACATCTTGTTGACATCTATCCCTTTTAAAATATAATTTCTATGTAGTAGAGAGACACAATTCCTTTAAAGTTAACTATATAATGCTAGTATTAACATACACTTACACTGAAAAATTCACTGGTGGGAGCGTTGATCCTGCTTTGTGGAAGCCTTTACTCTGTTCTGGGTACATATATGGATTATCCCCTGGAGTTAACTTTGGGATTCCATTCCTGGGATCAATATCTGTGGAGAAGGTTTGAAAACAAAATCATACAAGGGCTGAAGATGATCCACAGATTTGCTGTAAGTATTGGCATGACAATGGAAATAGGATATTTTAGTAATTTATTATAAATTACATAGAAGTTTCTCAAAGTTCTGTTTGTGATTATCTTGCCTTAAGGAGATGAGCCTATGTTTGGGACATTTTCCAAAAAGTGTTGTTATAACTACCTCACCCTGGAAAAGAATTGTTAGACTCAGATGGAGTGCTTTGGTTTAAAATATAAGGTGAATCAGAGGTCTCTTTGCAATGATCCAAAAATCTGTGACCTAATAATCTCTTGATTCCTGAGCATTAGTGCACTTTGAATCCCTGAGTCTTAGGAAGCCCAAGAAACAAATGTCCCTGGGGCTCTGCCTCTCTGACTGGGTCTGGGAAGGAAACCAACTAAGGATGTCTTGCTCCTTCTGCCTCAAGGACTGGGGCCATGCAGCAGTGGGAGGTGGCTTCCTGGAGAAGAGCAAGATTACTCGGCAGAGGCTTGTACACCCAGCTCAGCCCCTGCTAAAGCCCCGGGAACCAGAAACTAATTACGGGAGTGGAAGGCATCTGCCTAGTGCAGGGTGATCATTTAAACCCACATACCTAAAGTCCTTAAAATGGCCTATAAAAAACTTAAAATTAAAAATAAAATAAATAAATCAACCCACACACTTGACACCAGATGCATCTCCTAAGAGAACAAGCCTGGACTACGAGACTCACCACCCTTGGGCTTGGAAGCAGGGACACGAGGCTGGAAGCATGACCTCCATGTTTGCCACACACCCAGATTCTTCTAGCTAACTCGGAAAAGCCATCAGCGTGACAGGTGGGAGTTCTTGGGTTAGCGTAGTATTTAATTTTTTATCTTTCTCTTTCAAAAACCTTTTCAATAACTGACTGTATTACACTTTTGATTAGCTCTTCTGTGTAGTGAAACACACCCATGCAGCTACACCCATGCATCGAGTTCCTGCTGGGTATGAGATGCTGAGGATTCAAAGCAGAGAGAGTGGAGGTTTAAAATATATACTGAATCCCCTTGAGGCCGGGAGTTCTAGACCAGCCTGACCAACACAGTGAAACTCTGTCTCTACTAAAAATACAAAAATTAGCTGGGTGTGGTGGCACACGCCTGTAATCCCAGTTACTCGGGAGGCTGAGGCAGGAGAATCGCTTAAACCTGGGAAACGGAGGTTGCAGTAAGCCAAGATCATGCCACATGCCTCCAGCCTGGGAAACAGAATGAGACTGTGTCTCAAAATTTTAATTAATTAGTTAATTAAATATACAGTAAATCCAAAACCTTTTGAATCCCAAACCAGGGCACTGACAAGTAAGAGTCAGGTGTTAACAAGAGGTGGTGGGAAGGATTTGGACTTTGGAGTCAGTCGCACCTGAGTTCATACTCACCCCTGTAATTTCTGGTTTTGTGCCCTTGAGCTATTTATTTAACCTTCCTAAGCCTTTGTAACCTCATGTATAAACTGTTTATTTCAAATGGCTACTTTGCAGAGTTATCATGAATACTAAATAATAATGATATGAGCACATAACAAGCACTCAAGAAATAGTAGCAATTATTATTATTTGAAATCACAACTGGACTAATACCCCTCATCCCAATTATTTTTTAATCTGGAAGGTATGATTACTATATAGCTAAGGTATATACTTCTCCCCAGGGAATCTTATCTAGATGGGGAGACATTCGTAAAGACGAAGGTAACACTACAAGGCAGTAAATGCCATATACTACAGAAGAGTGGTTCCAAAATTTTAGCACACCTGAAAATCACCTAGGAAACTTGTTTAAAATGCAACCTTTAACCCCAGAAATTCTGTTTCAGAAGATCTCTAGTAGCTCCCAGAACCAGCATTTTTAATAAACTCACAAGTTGAATATGATATAGGTGGTCTAAGGAGAACACCTAGAAATAGACTATGGTGGCCAGGCACAGTGGCTTACGCTTGTAATCCCAGCACTTTGGGTGGGCCGAGGTGGGTGGATCACCTGACATCAGGAGTTTGAGACCAGCCTGATCAACATGGTGAAACCCCATCTCCACTAAAAATACAAAATTAACTGGGCACGGTGGCACATGCCTGTAATCGCAGCCACTCAGGAGGCTGAGGCAGGAGAATCACTTGAACCTGGGAGGCAGAGGTTGCAGTGAGCTGAGATTGCACCATTGCACTCCAGCCTGGACAACAAGAGTGAAACTCTGTCTCAAAAAAAAAAAAAAAAAAAAAGACTATCATAAAAGATATCACAAGATAACATCAGGAGGAAGAAAAAGAGCCAATGGTGTGGTATCTGCATAAGGTGTTACTTTTAGGGGGAAAATCTCCCAAGCAACACTTCTGAGATAACACATTTGTTTAAGCCATTAGGTACCATATGGGGCCTTGGTATAATTTCTGGATAGCTCACCAAGACAGGTGTCAGCCCAAAGTGCTGGCCACTATGCATCAATAGCTGATGGACCCATAACACCGCACGATCAGTTCTAATGCTTGTTTGTTTTTATACAGACCATCCAATTTCCTGGATGTAAAGACATTCAGGAGGTAGAAAATGGGACACATAGACTTAGAGACAAATAACCATACGAGGGAGTGAACTGTTCACCAAATAACTTAGTCTGCCCCACATGTCAGTGCCCCAATGCACTTAGGTAGAGCCATGTTCTGACTGATAGATTATGAGCAGAGATGATATGTACCACCTTTAAAAAGAAGCATTTAAGGAGCTGAAGTGAAAAACCTTCCAGCATTTTCTCTTTCCCCTTCTATGGCAATCTTAGAAGCCACAGGTTGAGATGGAAAGGTCACAGATAAAAGCAGACAGGATCCTTGGAAAGGAACTGCCCTGGAGAGCTGCTGGATCCACAGTGGACTTTATAAGAGAAAGGAGCAAACTTTAGTGCTTAAGCTGCTGAAATTTCAGGGATTGTTACTGCGGCAGAATCTATCCTATTCTGACTAATACAATATGCGATACTGTAGGAAGAGCTACACAATAGAAAATTATATTTTCAGACCTATTTCCCTACCACCTACAATCATAGATGGCATTTTGTTCTATGGCAACAACTAGGCCTTTAGGGAACTCTGCCAATATCCTGGTTATGGCTGATGGATCACATTCAACCATTATTTAAAGATATTTTGATTGATTTTTTTACATAATAATGAGTTGCATTCCAGTTTAAAATGGCAGCTGGTTGGCAGTCCCTAAGCCTGCCTCTTCATCTCATCCAAGAAATAATGAGTGGCAGCCGGGAGTGGTGGCTCACACCTGTAATCCCAGCACTTTGGGAGGCCAAGGCAGGTGTTTGAGGTCAGGAGTTTGAGACCAGCCTGGCCAACACGGTGAAACCCCATCTCTAGTGAAATACAAAAATGAGCTGGCTGTGGTTGCACATGCCTGTAATCACAGCTACTCCAGGAGGCTGAGACATGAGAATTGCTTGAACCCAGGGGGCAGAGGTTGCAGTGAGCCGAGGTCATGCTAGTGCACTCTAGCCTGGGTGACACAGTGAGACTCTGTGTCAAAAAA
>NW_012103142.1:12341176-12350063 GCF_000951045.1 Mandrillus leucophaeus | reverse complement strand
AAGGAAGGAAGGAAGGAAGGAAGGAAGGAAGGAAGGAAGGAAGGAAGGAAGGAAGGAAGGAAGGAAGGGAGAAAAAGAAAGAGTGGGGAGAGAATTTCACAAAGGAAGACATGTCCAGTGTCAAGCTTGACAGTATCGAGTGCTGCAGTGAGATCAAGGAAGAGAAGAAATGGAAAAAGACCATTGCATTTGATGTTTAAAGAAGTCACTGTACATCACCTAAGAAGTAATCATACTAAAACGAATCAAGCCTGTAGATCCAACTACCACTTCACAGGAAGTACACAGGAAAGAGGAACCTGTTAAATGATACCAAGTGATGTAATCAGCAAAGTCCTGATCGTAGTCAACACTACAGGACAAGGCCTAGTTTCTTCACCAAACATATTGCAAGAAAAAAGGAGGGAGGACCTATATATTGAAAGAAACTTAAGAGACATACCAACCAATTTCAATCTGTGGGCCTTACTTGGATCCTGATCCAAACAAGCTAAATATTTTTAAATTATGGCATTTATGAAATAATAGGATATTTGGACACTGAATATATTAAGGAATTACTGTTGATTTTTAAAAATATGATATTAGGACATGGAATTGTGGTTATGTTAATAAAATAATCCTTATTTTTCAGAGACACATATGATATATTTAGAGATGAAATAATATGATGTCTGAAATTTGCTTTAAAATAATCCCTGGGAGGAGGGGTAATGATGAAACAAGTTAGCCAGGTATTGATCATTATTGAAGCTAAATGGATGAGTACATCGGGTTTCATTATGCTATTGTTTGAAAATTTACCTGATAAGTTTTTCTTTAAAAAAATATGGATTACCACTGGAGTTGGGGGAGGAAAGATGGAATATTCAGGGAAGAGGATATTGGAGGCTTCAAATATAAAGTTAATATTTTACGTCTTAAATGGAGTAAAAGAACACAAGTATAATGTAAGTATATCTTATATTTCATTCTATATAGTCAACAAATATTTCATAAATATATCATTGCATTTACTCAGTATTTATAAAACCCTAAAGGAAGAAGGGAAAGAAGAAATGAAGGGATGGAGAGAGGGAGGGAGGAAAGGAAAAAGGAAGGAAGGAAGGAAGGAAGGAAGGAAGGAAGGAAGGAAGGAAGGAAGGAAGGTCAGGATAAGGTGGCTTACTTTTGAGCCAGGAGGGCAGTGATAAGTGAAGATTAAGATTTGGGTCATTATGATAATCCCATTTACTTGTGATAGGTACTTGCAGCTCAAGAGTGCAGGGTAGGCTGGCTGCAGTGGCTCACACCTGTAATACCAGCACTTTGAGAGGCCAAGGCTAGCTGATCACTGGAGCCCAGGAGTTTGAGACTGGCCTGGGCAGCATGGAGAAACCCTGTCTCTACTAAAAATAGAAAAATCAGCCAGGCATGGTGGCACATGCCTGTAGTCCCAGCAACTTGGAGGCTGAGGTTGGAGGATTGCTTGAGCCTGGGGCTAGGGGGCTGGCATTCAGAGCCGCAGTGAGCCAAGATGGTGGCACTGCACTCCAGCCTGTGCCACAGAACAAGACCTTGTCTTAAAAAAAAAAAAAAAAAAAAGTGCAAGGTGCAGGACTCCTCACAGATTCCCATATCAATGACCACTCTCCCAGCTCATTTAGTATGGCTTTCCATGTATTTTTCTACCCAAATAAATAAAAGCCTCAATTCTCAAAACTATTTGTCTCTGCTGTGAGTTTAAAAGTCTATTTTAAAACTCAAAACTGAGAACAGTCTACTTCTTTCTCTTTGTATTCCTGCTACAGCAATCCTATTTATTTCGGGAGCAATGGTTGCCTCCTACACAGGGATTTATATAGAAAAATGTGTCATAAATGGTCCATTGGTACTCAGCAACTTTTGAGGGTCTTTCAGTAAGTCTATTATGAGTAGGTTGGGGCAAAGAACTCACTGAGCTACAAACCAAAGAGATACAGATACACAGGTAGATATATATTCATTTCAATAGCTTTTAATTAAATCAGCAATAAAATAAAAACATGCACTTCAGGCTGAGGGTTATGCGATGTTTTCCTTGTGGAGAAAATAAAGTACAATTTAAATGTGTATGCCAGGCAGCATCTAATTGGAACATAAATTCTTTTCTTCAGACTTCAATGGAGGTTTCTATTAATAAGGATCTGAGAGAACTTATCTGATGACTTAAATGTCACATTTGCATTTTATGAAATTCAGAGAAAAAAGAAAATGTGGATCAGCATCTGTTGTGAGTTCTTTGCCAAAACGTGCAGCCTGCCAACTGTCCCCTTCACTTTTCTGTCTTCCTGGCTGCACTAGGGGAACACGGTGACTCTACAGGGCTGCCCCCACCTACAGAACGCAGGGCCTATAGAATCACTAAACTTGAGAGTTTTTCGGGGACTGCACAGTCAAGACCCAGAAAGAAACATCACCGTATTTCTTTTTCCCAAAGCACTTGTCCACCGTCCTCTCTGATAGAGACCTCTTGTTGCCGAGGAAGACTCCATTAAAGAAGCACTGCTTTCCGACGTGGTAAGTGTGGATGTTGCTGCTAAACCTCGGGTAAAACGTCCACTCAGGACGATGCCCATCTTCTGCAAGACACCAGAAAGCCTTCCATTAGTGCTGCTCCCAGCCTCATAATGCAACTGGATGACAAAAAGCGGTGAAAACTCCGCAGGCACTATCTGGCTATACAACTTTAATTAATGTGTATAATCCCTTGGTTCTACATCAGAGACAGTGTGAAACTCTGTGGGACTAGACACAAAAGGAAGGGAAGTGGGGGGAGAGCTACCTAAGAGGCCTTCTTTGTTTTTGTTTGCTTGTTTGCCCTCTTCATCCTCTCCTTCAAAAATAAAGCCAACTTTATGTTTGGCAGTTAAGTATTGGTTGGGAAGCTCACATACAGTCTTCCAAGTACCTATGATACAATCTTCCCTCTGATAACTGTGTAGGAAAAATAGAATGCCATCAACCAGCAAATGGTTAGGCCAGTGCCATCCACATGGCACCTCAAGTGGATGAAACATGGTATTGGCTGCAACAATAGCACGCACATGCGCTACGGTGACACTGGGAAATGTACCTGTGATAATTTCAAATGAGAAAAGCTTCCGTGAGACCTCAGGCTAGTTTCTGGACCTTGCAATGCCTTTGTTTTATCATCTGATACTTTTCCTGTAAGATTGCTAACAGTGACTTTAAACAATAAAAGATCCCCTAGCAGTTCTAGGGATGCTTGAGAAATGTGGGCTTTGGGATAGCCAAGAAGAGCATAGGATTTGAGGCAAGCAAGTTTGGGTTCTGATCCCATCGCTCTACTTCCTGGCCATGTGGCTTTATGGATGACTGAATGTCTCAAAGCCTCAGTTTCCTCCTCTGTAAAATGGGTATGTCTATATTAGCCACATAGATCTGTATGTATTGGCACAGAAAGAGGTCTATGATCTATTTATGCCAGTTTGTATACTAACCCATTTATTTTACATCTATATATGTACACGTGTGTGTATATACACACACACATATACATTTCAAAGTACAGGAAAAATATATATCAACTCTTCACGGCTATGAGGCAGAATAGGGATATTGTTGGAAAACATTGGGGAAGGGTTTTTATACTCTATATACTTCTATATTATTTTAATGTCTTTCTGCAGTATTTTAATGGGTTTTATATAAAGGCATTGTATTTTTGAAAAACATATAATAGCTTCCTGGCAGAAGTGTTGTGAATTTTGAGATAAAGTATGTCAAATGCTTGACAGTTGTGGGCCTTCAGTGATGGTGGTCAACAGTATGGTAGACTTCTGAAAAGACCTGGGGCACAGAGGCATGTGGAGGAGGGTCTGTGACTTACTTGTCTGCAACTTAAGCAGGCTGAATTCCTCAGGATACTTATCCTTTTGGACTTGAGGCAGTGACATTTCCGAGGAGTGACCAGAATGTGAGGAGGAGGGTTTCTGATCCAAGTCAGCAGTGGTGCTGGAAAGAAAGCAGAAGGATTCTTCCACGTGTTTAAACTGGTAGTTACAGCCTGATCTCACATAGTTTACCCTAGAATTGCCCTCGCTTGTGAGAACTGGGACTACTCATCTATAAAAAGTCCTTGAGCATATCATTTATGTATTCACAATTTAAGGGGACTGAAACTTATTGAAAAGATGGGCATTCAGTGGCTCACGCCTGTAATCCCAAAACCTTGGGAGGCTGAGGCAGGTGGATCACTTGAGGCCAGGAGTTTGAGACCAGACTGAACAACATAGTGAGATCCCATCTCTACTGATTTTTTTAAAGTGTTTAAAAATAATTTGGTGATTCCTCAAAAAGTTGAACATAGAAATACCGCAAGACTCAGCAATTCTCTTTCTAGGTATACACCTAAAAGAACTGAAAACAGAGATTCAAACAGATACTTGCATGTGAATGTTCTTTGCCGCATTATTTATAATAGCCAAAATGAAAACAAGCCAAGTGTTCATAAAGAGAAGAATGGATAAGCAAAATGTGGTACATAATACGTACCATTGAATATTATTCAGCCTTAAAAATTAATGAAGTGGCTAGGCATGGTGGCTTCTGCCTGTAATCCTAACACTTTGGAACGCTGAGGTATATGGATCACTTGAGCTCAGGAGTTCAAGACCAGCCTGGGCAACATGGAGAAACCCCCTCACTACTAAAAATACAAAAATTAGCCAGGCATGGTAGTGTATGCCTATAATCCCAGCTACTCAGGAGACTGAGGCAGGAGAATTGCTTAAACCCAGAAAGTAGAGGCTGCAGAGATCTCGCCACTGCACTCCAGCCTGGGCAACAAAGTGAGATCCTGTCTCAAAAATATAAGAAAAAAATAAAGGAATGAAGTAGTGATGCATGCTAAAACATGGTGAGCCTTGAAAACGTTATGCTAAGTAAAATAAGCCAGACACAAAAGGACAAATATTATGTGATTCCACTTATATGAAATATCTAGAATAGGTAATTTCATAGAAAGTAGATTACAGGTTACCAGGGGCTGAGGAGAGGGGAGAATGGCAAGTTATTGCTATATGGTCATAGAGTTTCCGTTTGGAGTGATGAAAATGGCTGAAAATAGACAATGGTGATGGTTACACAACACTATGAGTGTAATTAATGCCATTGAATTGTACACTTAAAATGGATAAAATCAGGCAGGCAGTACTTCGGGAGGCCAAGATAGGAGGATCACTTAAGCCCAGGTGTTTGAGACCAGCCTGGGCAAAATACTGAGACCTCATCTCTACAAAAAAAATTTTAATTAGCCAGGTGTGGTGGTGCACACCTGTAGTTCTAGCTACTTGGGAGGCTGAGGAGGGAGGATCACTTGAGCCCAGGAAGTGGAGGCTGCAGTGGCAGTGACTATGCCACTGCACTCCAGCCTGGGCTACAGAGTGAAATCCCATCTCTTTAAAAACGTTTTTTTAATGGATAAAATGGCAACTGTTGTGCCATATATATTTTACCACAATTTTTAGAAAGGAATGATATATATTACAACATGTATGCACCTTGAAAGCATTATGCTAAGTGAAAGAAGCCAGACACCAAAGACCACATATTGATAATTCCATTAATATTACATGTCTGAAACAGGCAAATCTATAGAGACAAAAAGTAAATTAATGGTTGTCTCAGACTAGAGGGACAGAAAGATGGGGGTGCGGGGCAATGATTGCTAAAGGGTATGGATTTCTTTTTGTGGTGATGAGAATGTTCTAAAATTGATTGTGGTGATAGTTGCACAACTTTACAAATACATTAAAAGCCATCAAGTTGTGTACACACTTTAAGTGGGTGACTTTTATGGTATGTGAATTATGTTTAAATAAATCTGTTACCAAAAAGGCATGTTTAATAAAACCATTAAATGTAAATAAAAAATCAATAAGTATATAGAGAAGATGAATAAATAATCAAAAACAAACCTAGACTGAAATGATTACAATAATAGAGCATTATGTTTAGCGCTGAACTTCCTAGCAGTTTATAAAGACCCACAACAAACTTTTATAGGTGTCAGCAGAAAATGCAATCATTTCTGGTTTAAATGGCTTTGTGTCTGAGACCTGGCCTTGGACAGTGTTTTCAGGTACAATGATCTGTTATCAAGTCAAAGGATCTTTTTTCATAACAATGCATCACTCATATTTAAATGGCATCAAAGCAACTTCATATTGCTCGTCTTGTCTGCTCCCTGCTAACAATCCTGTGATGTAGGTAGGACCAATAACTCAGTGCCCCCACCCCTATTTCAGAAGATAAGCAATTTTGGAGGTGTGTTAGTTTCCATCACGAGAGTACAGTTGAGGACAACTGGAATTGGGGTTCAATGTCTCAGAACTGTCACTCTCTTTTGCTTATCCTGACACCTTGGCTTCATTTTTGCCAATTGCAGATGAGCTTCTTCACAAGAGCAAAAAGGCCACTGACAGCCCAGATTCAAATTCTCATGTCTTCCAACCAATTTTTGCCCCTATTTCCTATGTGAAAAATTTCAGGGAAGAACTCACTGGCTCAGCTTAGATCACACGTTCTCCCTTAAATCAATCACAATCAGGAAGTGGAGACAAGTAAGATGATGGTAGCTCCTATTCAGAATACTCATTAAAACTGGGTAGGCAGGAGTTTGAGACCAGCCAGGGAAACATAGCAAGACCTTGTGTTAAAATATTTAAAAACTGGGTAGGGAAGGGCCGGGCATGGTGGCTCACACCTGTAATCCCAACACTTCGGGAGGCCGAGGTGGGTGGATCACCTGAGGTCAGGGGTTCGAGACTAGCCTGGCCAACATAGTGAAACCCCGACTCTACTGAAAACACAAAATTAGCCAGGTGTGGTGGCATGCACCTGTAATCCCAGCTATTCAGGAGGCTGAGGAGGAGGAATCACTTGAACCCAGGAGGCCAAGTTTCCATTGAGCTGAGATGGTGCCATTGCACTCCGACCGGGACAACAGGAGAGTGAAATTCCATCTAAAAAAAAAAAAAAAACTTGGTAAGGAAGGAGTGAAAATCAATTCCCCAGAAAAAGGAGAATAGCATAGATGACGCCACTGGAAAGTCAGTGGAAGCCGAGCAGCTTCTACAATATGTGCACACAGCAAGCCATTGGAGAAAGCCACTTCAAGCAAAGGAGGCAATGTAAGCAAAAGCATAGAAGGAAGAAACATCAGGGAAATTACGACATTTGATGTGGTTGTGGCAGGAGTATTGGAGATAAAACTGGAGAAGAGAAGGAGACAGATCTGGAGAATTTGCAGTTCATATGAGGGGGGACTCTTTTTTATCAAGCTTTAATGGGATATCATTAAATAATAGTAAGCAAGACCATGACATGGTCACATGTGGTTAGAAAACTCTAGAAGCTATAAAAGGAATGAACTTTGAGAATATAAAACTTAAGTCAGGGAATCCATTTAGGAGAGTGTAGCAGGCAGCCTCTGACATGGCTGCCAATGATCTCTGCCTCTTGGCATTTATTCCCTCCTGTAATCTTCTCCCTTTGAGTATAGGCTAGACCTACTGACTCACTTTCAACAAAGAGAAAATAGTAAATGTTATGGGATGTCACTTCCCAGGTTAGGTTACAAAGAGACTGTGGCTTTTTCTTGTGTGCACTCCTGCTTGCTCGTGAGGAGAGACAGCTGTTATGTTGTGAGTTGCCCTCTGTAGAGACAAGGAACTGAGGGAAGCCTGTGGCCAACAGCCAGTAGAGAACTGAACTATCAGCCCCAGCAGCCTGTGAGGAAGTGAATCCTGCCACCAACCATATGAGTGAGCTTGGAAATGGATCCACACCCCCCGCAGTTGAGCCTTCAGATAAGTCCACAGCTCTGGCCAACACCTTGACTGCAATCTTGTGAGACAGACCTCGAGCCAGAGGCACCCACCTAGGTTATACTCAGATTCCTGACCTGTAGAAAATGTGAGATAATAAATGTTTGTTGTTTTAAGTCACTAAGTTAGGGTGACTTGTTGTGCACCAATAAATAACTAATCAAGAAGGTATTACAGTGGTCCAGGTGAGAGATGATCAGGGCCTTGAGTGGGACCACGGTAATACAGATGGAGTAGAAGAGATAGACTTACATGGTGTTTCAGGGCTTGATCCCCAGTTGGATGAGCTGGAGGAGACAAGTATGACCTGTCAATCTATACCTTTGGGGCTGTATGAATACCGATATTATCAACTGAGACAAGGAACACAGAAGGATTTGATTTGTGAGGATGGGTGATGAGAAGTTCAGTCAAGGCACGTTGAGTTTGGAGGCCTGTGGGACATCAGGTGGAGATATCTAGAAAGCAGTTCAATTTATCAATCCAAAGCCTGAGGCTATGTCTAGACTGGAGCTTTAGATTTGGCTACACACGCTTTGACTGAGTTAGGTGCTCCATAACCCAGGTATCATGAGCGATAAAGGGGACTTATTTAGGTGGGAATTAGGAATGCAGAACTGGCAGCAATCACCCAGTTCCCCATCCTACAGGATGTGAACTTCACAGTCTGGGCTTTCTTTCCCTCCCAATACATGGACCCACTGCTGCTGCTAGTGGTATGCATCTGTTGCAGAGGACCGAAAGAGGCAGAGCTTAAGGATTATGCCAGTCTCTTCCATGTCTAGTGCTGGGGGCAGCAAGTCCACTTGGAGCAGATTTTATTATATAAAGAATCACTTGAGCAACTTCCCTTAACTTTGACTGAATAAATCCACTTCTAGGAATTTACTTTTATAATATAACCGGAGATGGGCAAAAGCCGAATGTAGAGGGATATGCATTACAGCACTATTTACAATAGCAACTCTTTAAAACTATAGGTCACTGGTTAGATTGTGGTCTATTCATCTGACATT
>NW_012103142.1:12335431-12340050 GCF_000951045.1 Mandrillus leucophaeus | reverse complement strand
AATCCCAGCACTTTGAGAGGCCAAGAAGAGAAGATCGCTTGAGCCCAGGAGTTTGAGGTTAAAGTAAGCCAAGATAACACCATTCTACTCCAGCCCAGGTGGCAGAGCGAGACCCCTGTCTCTACCCAAACAAAAGAAACAAAACGTTGCCAGTCCTTCTCTTCCCCACTCCCCAGAAACCATCTGTGTGTGTCCCTTTCCAGGAAAAGTAACCACTATCCTAACTGTGACTCTTATGATAATCATTTATTTGCTTTTCTTTAAGTTTTACCACCCATGTATGTATGTACATATCCCAAAAATACAGAGTTTCACTTATTTTTGAACTTCATAATGGCAAGAATTTACACAGAACTTGCTGTGTGCCAGGAAGTCTTCTAAGCTCTTTCCAGGTATTAACTCAACTCATCCTCACAGCAATCCTATAAACTATCATCAGCATTTTACAGACAAGAACGCTGAAGCCCAGCGAGGTGAAGTAATTTGCTCAGATTCACATGGATACTAAGTGGCAGAACCGGGATTTGAACCCACACAATCTAGCTCCAGAATCCATGCTCTTGCCAAGCATACCATGCTACCTCTCAGACTGTTGGCTTCTTGGTCAGAATATCCCCCAAACAGTGACAGCTCTACACCAGACCCTTACTTACTCTAGGTAAGCAGACACTCTGGGGAGGCCTGGAGGCTCACGGACACTTGGGCCTGTTTCCACAGAAGATGAGGAACTGACACTTTTGCCAGAGGATGCTGTCTTGGCAAAACATCCCTTAGATTCCAGAAAATCACTGCAGTTAGCACCTGCAACACAGAGATATCACCATCTAATTATATTATTGAAAATACATTCTGCCCTATTTTGTTTCCTAGATTATAAATAAATTTTTAAAACAGCTAACATTTACTGAGCATTTACCTTGCACTGAGGATTATGTCAACACCTTATACATGTTATCCCATTTAATCCCTATAACAATCAACAGGCATAGGTATTCCTTATTATCCCCATTTTATGGTTGAGAAAACCGAGGCTGAGAAGGTTAAACTTGCCTATGATCACATAAAAAGTAAACATCTAGGCCGGGCACGATGGCTCATGCCTGTAATCTCAGCACTTTGGGAGGCCAAAGTGGGTGGATCACTTGAGATCAAGAGTTAGAGACCAGCCTGGTCAAAATGGTGAAACCCGTCTCTACAAAAATACAAAAACTAGCTGGGCATGGTGGTGCACTCTTGTAATCCCAGCTACTTGGGAGGCTGAGGTGGGAGGATTGCTTGAACCCAGGAAGCAGAGGTTGCAGTCAGCCGAGATCACATCACTGCATTCCAGCCTGGGCAACAGAGACTCTGTCTCAGAAAAAAGAAAACATCTAGGCTCATATTTCATTACAGCTCTGTGACACTAAAGCCTGAAATCCTAACGCCTGTACTAGACTGCTTGCCCCTACCCACAGTTCACATTCTGTGAACTAAGTGGAAGACCTAGGATCTGAAGTGAGCCGTATAGCACTGTACATTGTATTAGGCATCTCAATATAATTTTCCAAAGGATTTGTTCATAGAAAAACTGATGAATATAATGGTGATCACAACCCAAAGAACGCCCTCAAAAATTTCTGTGGGTTCCCCTCACAGTTCTTATTCATCTTGTTAGCATCCATAACAGTGCCTGGCACAAAGCAGGTGCTCAATAAATGTTTGAGTGAATAAATGAAAAAGAATTATAACTCCCCAGCCACCCACAGTTACAAGTAAGGGAGTCCTGAAAACCAGTGAGTGTCAGACAGAGACGAGTACCCATTATCTTCACTCTGCCTATACTACTAATACTTCATGAAAGTCAATTTGTTCTGTTATCATTTCCTACAGTTATGTACCTCATCCAGCCACAAAAATAAAAAGTCCGATGAAAAGATTGTGCATATTTCTTTATGCATCATTTCATAGAGCACTGAAGCTCAATAGATGGCAATGTAACCTCTAGTAATGAGAAAATTGTAAGAAATAAGAGTCAAACTTCTCTGATTCTTGAGGACATTTTTAGACTGACTACTATTCCACCTACACAGTATCATGCTTCACACATATAGAGTCATCTTTTGGTATTGACAGGGGATTGGCTCCAGGACCCCCGCAACACAAAAATGCAAAGATGCTCAAATCCTTTATCTGAAACAGTGTAGTATTTGAATATAACATATGCACATCCTCCTGTATGTTGTACTATAAATCATCTCTAGATTACTTGTAATACCTAATACAATGCAAATGCTATGTAAATAGTTGTTATATATTTATTTGTATTATTTTTGTTGTTATACTGATGTTTTCTTTTCTTTTCTTTTCTTTTCTTTTTTTTTTTTTGAGACTGAGTCTCACTCTGTCACCCAGGCTGGAGTGCAGTGGTACAATCTCAGCTCACTGCAACCTCCACCTCCAGATTCAAGTGATTCTCATGCCTCAGCCTCACAAGTAGCTGGTATTACAGGCACCTGCCACCACACCTGGCTAATTTTTGTATTTTTAGTAGAGACAAGGTTTCACCATATTGGCCAGGCGGATCTCGAACTCCTGGCCTCAAGCAATCCGCCCGCCTCAGCCTCCCAAAGTGTTGAGATTACAGGTGTGAGCCATGACACCCAGCCTTGTTGTTTCCTTTTTGAATATTTACTATGGGCAGTTGGTTGAATCTGCTGATGCAGAACCTGTTGATATGACTGTATACTATAAACGATGCAAATTCCCACCATCTAGCAGCAGGACTGCTACTCAGACAGTTTTTTATCCATTTCCTCTCAAATTTCATATCACAAGTGAATAATATCTTTCCCACTCTTATCAAGTCCCAATCTATCACTAAACCTTTCACTCCTAAGAGGACTTTGCCTGTGACTTTACAAAGCTTAAAGTTCAGCTGAGCTATTTCCTCCCTTCAAAATTCTCTCACTCTGGGACTTCTCAGGACATGGCACGAGGCCTATCTGCATCAGAATTACCTAGGAAGCCTGTTTAAAATACAGATTCCCAAATTCCATCGCAGACCTATTGAATTAGAATCTCTCCAAGTGAGGCCTGGGAACCTGCATTTTGAATAAGCCCCTACCCTCACCCCTGCTCTTCATTTAGGCTCACGTTTGGCAGTGATCTCCTTCTTTAAGTCTAGTTCCATCACTGTATTTTATCCCGTTCCACTTCCAGATTCCCAACTGTACAGAACTTCCTGAATTTGCCCAGTCATGAGAATCCCCTTGGGCAACTTGTTCAATATGCAAACTCCAGGGCTCTGACTCAGACCTACAGTGTGGGAGCCAGGATATTTAAGAAGCACCTCAGGTGATTCTTAGGGTCAGCCAAGTGTGGGAAGTGCTGCTCTGGAATATGCCCCAGAGCCTAGAGCAGCCCCCAGCACAGTGAGGGCCAACTGGTTGCTTAAGGTGTAACTGGGATGGAGCCAAGCCCAGGGGAGGTGGCAGGAAAGCACAGAGCTGTGAGGACGAGAGGACTGGTCCCCAGTAATCAAAGGAAGAACCACCCATATACAAAGCCACAAAAGAAGTATCAACAATACATAGACCACACTCTCTGACCACAATGCAATACAATTAGAAATCAATAATAAAAAGACAGCCAAAAAGTATCCATAAGCTTGGAAACTCAAACCACGCTTCTAAATAATTCACATACAAGAATAAATTGTAATGGAAATCATGAGGTGCCTAATGATCAATGAACATTAAGTACTGTATATCAAAACTTGTGGGATTCAACTAAAGCAGTAATTAGAAATCTGAAACCTTAAATGCACATGCTGTATTTCACTGAATATAAGGCATCATCAATTGTAATAGCATTGTTATTTTATGTATCACAAAGAACAAAGGCTGCCAATTAAACTATGACACATGTTTTCATCACTTAGAATTTTTATTTTATACTTATTGAGGCATTCTTTTAGATTTACTTATAGATTTTGATCACATATCACTCATGCACTGTATAAAGAAGGAAATTATAAGCAAAATAGACTGGTTAAGGCATTCTTAAATCTTATGCATATTCAGAAGTCTGACTACTAAATCACTTTCAACTCAATTATTAATGTCCACATTTTCCACCTAATACTGACCTAAGATTTCAATTAAAATGTGAGTTGAGTGATGCAGCATTTCTTTCTTTTCTTTCTTTCTTTTTTTGTTTTTTTTTTTGAGCCGAGTCGCCCAGGCTGGAGTGCAATGGAGCGATCTCAGCTCACTGCAATCTCCGCCTCCAGGGTTCAAGAAATTCTCCTGCCTCAGCCTCCCGAGTAGCTGGGATTACAGGTGTAAGCCACCACATCCTGCTTGCTTATTTATTTGTTTATTTACTGGAGACAGAGTCTCCCTCTGTCCCCCAGGCTGGAGTGCAGTAGTGCGATCTCAGCTCACTGCAACCTGTGCCTCCTGGGTTCAAGCGATTCTCCTGCCTCAGCCTCCCGAGTGACTGGGATTACAGGTGCCCACCATCATGCCTGGCTAATTTTTGTATTTTTGGTAGAGACAGAGTTTCACCATGTTGGCCAAGCTGGTCTCAAACTCCTGACCTCAGGCGATCCCCCCGTCTCAGCCTCCCAAAATGCTGGG
>NW_012103142.1:12334793-12335295 GCF_000951045.1 Mandrillus leucophaeus | reverse complement strand
GGCTAACATGGTGAAACCCCGCCTCTACCAAAAAAAAAAAAGATTGAAATAAAGATTATCAGAACTTTGGCTTCATGCAAAAGCTAATAATGTGATAAACAAGGTTCAAGAAAAAATTTTAAATACAAATAATATTAGGGCCTGGCCTGTAATCCCAGCATTTTGGGAGGCTGAGGCGGGCAGATCACCTGAGGTCAGGAGTTTGAGACTGCCTGGCTAACATGGTGAAACCGGCCACTGCACTCCAGCCTGGGCGACAGAGCGAGACTCCGTCTCAAAAAAAAAAAAAAAAAAAGATTGAAATAAAGATTATCAGAACTTTGGCTTCACGCAAAAGCTAATAATGTGATAAACAAGGTTCAAGAAAAAATTTTAAATACAAATAATATTAGGGCCTGGCCTGTAATCCCAGCATTTCGGGAGGCTGAGGCGGGCAGATCACCTGAGGTCAGGAGTTTGAGACTGCCTGGCTAACATGGTGAAACCCCGCCTCTACCAAAAA
>NW_012103142.1:12333321-12333912 GCF_000951045.1 Mandrillus leucophaeus | reverse complement strand
GGGAAAATCTGTAACATACATGATAGAAATAAAAAAGAGTAGTCATGACAAATTATGAGCTTTTTTTTGTACTTTAAGTTCTGAGGTATGTGTGTAAAACGTGCGGGTTTGTTACACAGGTATACACATGTCATGGTAGTTTGCTGCACACATCAACCCGTCGTCTACATTAGGTATTTCTCCTAATGCTATCCCTCCCCTAGCCCCCCACCCCCTGACAGGCCCCGGTGTGTGATGTTCCCCTCTCTGTGTCCATGTGTTCTCGTTGTTCAACTCCACTTATGAGTGAGAACATGCGGTGTTTGGTTTTCTGTTCTTGTGTTAGTATGCTGAGAATGATGGTTTTCAGCTTCATCTATGTCCCTGCAAAGGACAGGAACTCATCGTTTTTCATGGCTGCATAGTATTCCATGGTGTATATGTGCCACGTTTTCTTTATCCAGTCTATCATTGATGGACATTTAGGTTGGTTCCAAGTCTTTGCTATTGTGAACGGTGCCGCAATAAACATACGTGTGCGTGTCTTTATAGTAGAATGGACACTGCACTCCAGCCTGGGTGACAGAGTGAGACCCCATCTCAAAATAAGAT
>NW_012103142.1:12328177-12333021 GCF_000951045.1 Mandrillus leucophaeus | reverse complement strand
TTTTTTTTGTATTTTTTGTAGAGATGGGGTCTCACCATGTTGCCCAGGCTGGTCTCAAACTCCTGAGCTCAAGTGATCCGCCCACCTAAAAAGTGCTGGGATTACAGGCATGAGCCACTGTACCTGGCCCCGTCCAAATAATTGAAGAACTGAACTTAAAATCAGATACCATTATTTGTTATCCATTTGCAAACACCCAGGGTTGGCATAGCTTGGAGGAATGGAATTCCTATCATTGCTAGTGGGAATGTCCCCATCTGACTGAAGAGCAATTTGGCCATATGTGCCTTCCGAAGCCTATGAGAAGTGCATATCATCTGACTCAATAGTTCTACTTCTAGAAATGTATCTATGAAAAAGGCATGAAATGCATGTCTAGAGATGTAGAATGGATTCACCTATGTGGAGAAGAAATGAAATCAAGGCCAAAGATGTCCTCTATGTCAATACTTGCATGTGAGTTCTGAGGTATTTATGGTAAGATTTACTTATGGTAATTTTTGCCCATAGGTTTTAACAGTGGCTGCCTTTCATAGCATGTAAACATTGTAATTGTATATTGCCACTATAGGACTTGAGAGTTCACCCAAGCAAGAATTGGTTGGCTCTATGGATGGTATCAGAGAGGGCCCTTTCCCAAGTTTTTTGTTTGTTTGCGCTAGGAGCAAAATTTAAATGTACTGCATGTCCCTGAGCAGCGAGCAGTGAAATCACACCTAAAACTTTAGCACACTTCCTTGCTTGCTTAAAAAGTTTTGTGGCAGCAGCAATCTAGAAAGTGGCCTGTGGCCACTATAATGGGGAACGCTTATCTGATGGACAAGGATGGGAAGAGCAATCTCTTGCTAAACTGACCACCAGCACACTCTCTAGATCAAGCTGACTACAGGATCTTCCTAAGAGTAACTCAACCTCAAATTTGAGCTGGAGACACTTAAACATGTCCTCAAGATGCCTCCCCGCCCTTCCCCTGGTAAAAGAAGATTAGCTGGAAGAGAAGCTGGAATTGCAAGTCTGAACACTTATTAATACTGATGCTAATACTAATACTGATGCTCCCACTGCATAGAGTACCATTTAGCTACTCCAAGCAAGCCAATTACTTCTCCACCCCCAGCTCCCAATGGCTTCCCTCTCCCCCATCTAGCTCAGAAGACTATGGGGAGAAACAAACACGCTAAGGAGATACACCCTGCTTGAAAGGTTCACCATTTATCATGAAAATTGTTATTCAAGTGCAATAAATGTCAAATAAGCCAGAAGCCAGAAAATTCTGACAAGTTTCTAAAACACCACAAAATAAGAAGAAATGATGTAATTAAAGGCCAAGAGAAGGTTCTTGTAACCAGAAAGGAATTCAAGGGAAAAAAGAGAATTTGGAAGAAAGTCTGTTTCTTTATTGCCATCTGTGGAATTCAGGATAATTATTTCCATTTTTTTTAGGCAGGAATAACACCTTACATAACCAAAGCACTTTCATATGTTTGTCATCTCAGCTGATTGTCACAATAGCTCTGTCTGGCAGGGAGAAAAATAATACATCAAGTCATGTTTGTTTAACATGGATATTCATTTAACCAAACACTATTTCCCACCCCTGCTTATCTGCTTCATAATGGGCCTAAGGATCAAGGACAGAAATTTTTAACCTGGTTTTTTATTATATCCCCTCCCCCATAAGCAGTAATGAAAGCAATCGGTTCTCTGATGGAAAAATGCACACACACACACACACACACACATCTTCAATTGGTTTGTGGAGCCCCTTCCTTCCTGAAATCCATAGATTCCATGTTAAGCTAAACTCAGATGTGTTTTCCTGAATAGACTCTCCTACACAGCAGGAAAGGACACCATGGGTCTTTCATTAATGTGGTCTGGGACCTGGTGCCCTTCTGGTACCCCTAACTCAAAAACATGGATCCTCCCTAGGACATCCTTAAAACAGCAGCTTCTTCCTTTACCCCAAACCAAACTGGAAACTGCAGGAAGGTCTGGAGCTTAAAGTTTGAGAATCCCAGAACCCTTTTCTCCTTGCTGTTCCAGACACACTTGGACAATTAATAGTTCTAACTCCTCCAGCTCCTCCTTCTCTGCGGTCCCAGCTTATATTAATAGCTGGGTGGAATGAGTTGTACCTCCCTCCTTTCTCCCCACTGTGAAGGAGAATGAGATCACAGACCCAGAATACAGAAGACCAGGGAGAAAGCTAAGATCTGATCCAGCAAAGTCTGGACATTTCACAATCCCTTTTTGCAGCACTCAGGCCTCTCACCCATAACAGGTAAATGACAACTTGAGCGCAGGCGCGCTCTGAGCTTTTCTGGGCGACTGTGGCTGTTCAGGCGCCATGACACTGTTCTCTAAAGACAAACGCGTCCCTGAATATCCTCCTTGGCCTTAACCAATTATGGAGCTACCAGCCATTATTTAATTTTTAAAGTGTTCATAATTCCCACCTAAACTGTCCCATCCAATAAACACTGACACAAACCTATTAATAGCTAAGCAAAGATGAAAGGACACAGGCTCGGAAGCGTGGCAGACTCACGTCAAATCTCAAGCTCATGTCAAATCCCAGATTCACCATTTATTAACCCAAGCACTGGGAAGGTCAAATCTCTGGCTCCCTTTACTCATAAGTAACATACTTCTCCACTGTTGTGAGATCCAGTGAGGTAATTTATGAGACTCTCTGCTTCGGTGGTGCTCTCTGCCTAATCAAATCTCGGGTTAGCACAGACATAAGCTACTATTCAAGCAGCTCTTTTTACATGCCCCCAAACTAGCTTCCTTCTAAATTTCAAATGGTGCCCTCCACCTGCCCCCGCCCCCGGATGTAGTATACTTGGATGTGGCCACCAACTCCACACCCACTGAGTGCTCTGGATTTCTTAGAACTCAACTGTAGGTCCTCTCCACCTCGGTCATGCCAGAGTCCCTTTTTTCTGGAACCTTCTCCAGCTCTCTGCCGCGGGTCGCGCTTGAGATAGAGGGGAGACGGCAGCCCCGTGGACCGTTTCCAGTGATCATGGATGGACTCATCTGTGCACATGTTGATTTTAAATATTAGAAGCAACCCAGAGACAAAGAAAAGAACCTCTTAAGAAAGGTATCAGTCAAAACAAACAAATTCCACAAGCCACCGAAAGTCAGGCGGGCAGGACTGGCCTCTAAACCAGAGCCTCCCTCCCTCCACCTGGGCGATGCGTGGTTTGGAAGCCCTCGGAGCTCCAGCAAGTCCGCCCCCAGCCCGAGCCAGGCTCGCTGCACCCCCCCATCCAGCTCCTTCTTTTCCACCTCAGAGTCTTCCCACCCCCTTCCCCAGGGGAGGCCCCGGTCTGTGCTCAGAGGCCTCCACGGAGCATGCGGCCGGGACCAACGAACCAACTGGCAGCCAAACTGCCTGCCGAACGCACGCCACGCCGAGGCCGAGGAACCGAGAGCCGAGAGCAAAAGGGACGCTGCGGCCGCCTGCTTCTCCCACGGCGGCGCGTTCCGGGGTTGCCGGGACACCGGCTCCAGCAACGCGGCGCGCAGCGTCCTGCCTGGCTCGGCTGCCGGCCCCACTGTCTGTCACCCCCGGACTCTCTTGCCATTGATACAGGATGGAGGCTTCTGAGAGATGAGGAGCTAGGGGCTCCAGCCATGGCCCGGCGTCACAGGCAAGGACCGCTGCAAAAGCCACTTTGTGGTTTTGGATTTTTTTTTTTTTTTTTTAAGAGTTGTGGTTCTTTTCCAGGCAATTTTCATTATTAGAACTGTAGGCTCTGGTAGCAGTGAAAGATGTGCCCTCCACAAAGCTTGCAGATGCCTGGTTATAATTGGCATTGATTAGACAGGATCCACCTACCACTTACAGAGCGTCTTTTCTGGGCCAGGCGCCCTGGTGGATGTTATCTTCCTTAAGCAGCCAGCTGCATTTTTCAAAATAGAAAACCAAATTTTAGCAAAGGCTTGCTCAAGGTCACCCAGAAAACAGATTCATTTCTAAGTTTCCTCATTCCAAATCCACCACTCTTTCCATCATATTGACTTAAATTTATCTTCCTCATCCTTTCCAGTATTTAATAAATCTTGCATAGAAAGCTTTTCTCCAAGTCTAGTTTAAGTCCCTAAATTCGTGTTTAGACCAAATTTTCCCTTTTTTTAATTACTGATTATAAGAGAAATAAATGGTTATTATAGAAATATTGGAAAATATGGAAAAGTATTGTTAATATCCATGATCTCACAACATAGAAGTTAAATACTCTTTTTCTGGATAGCTATTGCTGTATAACAAATCACCCCCAAACTCCGTTGTTTTAAACAACAACATCCATTTTTAATTTCTGATTCTGGTGGTTGGCTAGGCTAAGCTAGGCTGCTCATGCTTGGAGTCTCTCACAGGGTCTCAGTCAGAGGTCATAGAGGAGCTTCCTCACTCATGTGTCTGGTGATTGATGCTGGTTGTCAGCTGAGGTCAGCAGGGTTAGCGCCCGTTCACCCATGTGTGGCCTTTCCATGTGCTTTCTAACACCAGTGTCAGTTTCCAATGTGAGCATCCCAGGAGGACCAGGCAGAAGTTGTATTGCCTCCACAGTCACAAATGCATGGAGAGGGAACTTAGATCACACCTATCCATCATGGTCATACTGTATGAAGAGCACAGGGGACAGGGGAGCTTGTGGCCCTCCTAGAAAACACAATCTCCCCTACTGATATTTAGGAGTTGTTTCCTCCTTGCCCTTTTTCTATGCACATGTATGTCATATACCGCTAGTGATTTACACTCCTGCTGATATTTAGGGGCTGCTTCCTCTCTGCCCTTCTTCTGTGCACAAATGTGTTAACATTATATA
>NW_012103142.1:12319690-12327992 GCF_000951045.1 Mandrillus leucophaeus | reverse complement strand
GGGTGGATCACTTGAGGTCAGGAGTTCAAGACCAGCCTGGCCATCATGATGAAATACGTCTCTACTAAAAACACACACACACACGAAATTAGCCAGGTGTGGTGGCAGGCACCTGTAATTCCAGCTACTTGGAGTGCTGAAGAAGAACTGCTTGAACCCAGGAGGCAGAGGTTGCAGTAAGCTGAGATCATGCCACTCCATATTCCATCCTGGGCAAGAAAGTGAGACTCCATCTCAAAAAAAAAAAAAAAGTTGGCCCTCCATATCTGAGGGTTTTGGATCCACAGATATGACCAACTACAGATTGGAAATATTCAAAAAATATATTAAAATTTAAAATAATACAGATAAAAACAACAAAGTATAGCAACAATTTACATAGCATTTACGTTGTTTTCGGTATTATAAATAATCTAGGGATGATTTGAAGTACTGTACAGGAGGATGTGCAAAGGTTATATGCAAATACTATGTCATTTTGTAAAAGGGACTTGAACATCCTTGATATGCTCAAGATTTTGGTATGGGAGGGGAGTCCTAGAACCGATCCCCCAGGGATACAGAGGGATGGCTGCATATCCTGAGCATTTCCCCTTATCAAAGTTTAAAAAACATGTTATCTCTTTATCCCATGGTAGAAGAGGTAATAGTTTTGTAATAGAAATGTTAGCTGGGCAACAGCAGAGTTAGGTAAGTATTAATGGCTTGACTCAAGATGCTGCCTCACCAGGAAAGCAGAGATTTTTGTCTGTTTTATCCACTGCTACTAGCACACTGCCTGGCACATATAGATGCTCAATAACCATTTGTTTAATGAATGAATAAATGAGTGAGTGGGTGGGTGGATGGATGGATGATTACAATGGTCTGAGCCGAGCCCCTCCCTCTCTTGCTTGCATCCTCCTAGGAGGAAAGAGACCAGGTTTCTAACCTGAACCACCAGGTTCCAAGATATCAAGATCTATCTGTTGGTCAGGTGATTTTGCTAGGCAGGCGAGTGAGTCACAGAAGGGAAACTTTCTCATCCTTGGTGAGTCCTGTGAACTGTGACTCATAAACCTTCCCTTACTCTGCAGCTTAAAACCTCCCAGGCCACCTTGCCCTCACTCCTTGGGCAAGTTTTAGATGCCTCCTGCACCAGGCCTGCCCTGGCAGCTGTACCCAAGGTTTGGCAAGGCACTGGAGCCAGCTAAGGGGTTCTCAGGGCCTCGGAGCTGCCTCTGATCAGCTTGGCCCCCCACACAGCCGGTGTGTTCCCAGGATTTGCACCTGAAGCTTCCTGTGCACAGCAGCCCCACAACCAGAGCTCAGCAGCAGAGGTGAGGGACGGATGCTGGGTGTTCCCAGAAGGCTGAGGATCCTGAAGGTCCCAGAAAATCCTGCCCGTAGAGCTGGGAGGGTGAGCACAGTTGGGCAAGAAGAAGGCTTCCTCAGTGTTCCCTTGCCGGCCCCTGGCTGAGCACCCCAAACCAAGCCCGGTCTGGAGGTTACCGCAGAACCTGCGCAGGAACATGGAGACCTGATGTGGGGAGGAACGGTGGTCCCAGGTCCTTAAGGTCAACTCAACTCTTTCTCCAGCTTTAGGGCCCTCCTTTCAGCTCTACAGTCCAAGATCCTGATGTTCCACAAGCCTGGTCCTCATGGGTCTGAATGAGCTCAGGAAACCTGGGACTCCAGGCCACTACAAACACACACAGGGCTTACATGTGGAGTATTTCACTGAACTAGATAAAATTTCTGGTTATGTAGGTGAAACATAGTTGCATATCAGCAAATTTATGTTATTCGACTTAATCATGAAAGACAAATACTTCTAGCAGGTTTCATGGTGAGGCCAGAGGAGGGTGGGTTGAACTTTAACCCCTCCTCTTCTCCTTTGCTCCTTCTCCTTGAAGGACCCCACTTCGCTTTCAGTAACTGGGAGCTTGGCTCTGGGAAGGAATGGTAGACAGTGAGGCGGGGGTGGAAGCAGGGGGCCGGGCACTGGATAGGAATGGTTGGTTCTGGTTCTCCCCTGGCTCCCGCAACCCCAGACCCCTGAGAGCAGCTGGGACAGCCATAAGAATTAAGAGCCCAGAGATTAGAGGAAACCAGACAGTGGAGGGAGAAAGATAAACTCAAATAAACTCTACCCCGTTCCTCTTGAGTCTTGGCAGGACAAAAAGTGCCTGCTGGAGAAAGAAACTTGAGCCTAGAAGGATGGTATTATTTAATGGCCTAGGGTCAGAGACATTGGTAAAAAGCCTCTGAGTTTGGTAAGCCTCAAGAGCTGCAAGCTAAACTGGGCGAGGAGGGCATCTTAAACACCACTTCTCCTCGAAAGAGCACTGCAGACGGTCCCTATAGGGGAGACTGTCTTCCCCAATGTCAAGGAAAGGTCATCCAGCAGAAGCCCTCATGTAACGCGCTTGTCCCATAAGTATGCACCAGAGGGCAGTATAAACCCAGGTATGGAAAACGGGATGCGCTGATAGATTCTCTACTGTTGACTTCAAGTAAGGGGCATCACAGAACTTATATAAAGACAGCGCTGAGGAAATAGGTGTTGAGTGGATTACTGACGCACGGCCACCTTCAGAAACCTTCAATGGTAGGTAGAGGAAGCCTGGCAAAGATGGAGGAGAGAGAGAATTTGCTACCTCAGAATTGACTAACATGGCCAGCTCCCAAATAGCCAGAGGGCCTCCCCATCAGTTCAGGCCAGGAAACAATGACCAGACCCCTGTTATGTTCCAGGCACTGTGCTAGGTACAGGAATTTAAAGGTGAATAAAACACAGTCCCTTCCCTGACTGAGTTCCCCTGATAGCTATGCCCATCTCTTTACATTTATTATCTCATTTAATCCCAACCACAGTAAAGTGCTAGTAAATCATCCTCTGTTTACAAATCAGGAAAGACAGACTCAGAAGGCAGAAGTAACTTGTCTCACCAGTAACTGGCAAAGCTGGAGTTTAAATCCAGTCTCTTTGGATTCAGAACCTAAGTTCTCACCGCTGTGCCAGAGCCTTCGTATATGTGCCCTCAGCAATGAGCAGGTCTGTTTGTCATCTCAGTACTGGCCAGGCTGTCAGGGTTACATCCTAGGCTGCCAGACTGTGTGGGAGAGGCCTGAGAGGACGCTTGTCCCCAGAAACACAAAAGTTCCTTTGGACTTGGATTTCTGAGTAACATAAATCAATGACTAAGATTTGAAAATGTATGTAACCTATGTAATATATAAAACAGACATGCAGAGTAAGGATACCAGCTTCTGTGAGTGGAATGCCTATTCTCTACAGAATAGGAAAGGAAAAGGCTGAATTAGGTGAGGTTGCAGTGAAATTCCTTCAGTATCAGGTTTAACCCAATATGGACTAGGAAGTCACTGAAGATCTCTCATCAGAGGGATGATGAGGCAAAAGTGGCATATGCTGCCCATCCTTGTATCTCTCCCAGGTCCACTCCCACTGTCCCCACCTTGTTCTGTGCCTCGGAGGTTGACCTATGTGGACTTCACCCCGCAAATCCCATGGCAGCACTGGAGGAAGGCACGGAGGAAAGTGAAGTCAGGGTATTTACCCCTCAGTCCCCAGGTTCTGTCCTGTCGGCCTCAGTTGTCTATGTCCCTCCACTTAGGGCCACAGCCCCTGTCAGGGGTGGGTTCCACACAGCTCTCTTTGGGGACTACTCACTGCTTCCTTCCCTGGACCTTGCAGGCCTAGGAATAGCAATGACTCCCAGCTGTTACAGCCCTGAGGCATTGCCCCATTCCCTGCTGCTTTTCCTAAACCCACCTGCACCTCTGTGAATAGCGCTTTTATTATACCCTGCAGTTACCCATCTGGAGGGTTCCATTTCTTTCTTAGTAGAACCCTAGAGCTCTAGGGAGATTAGTCTGATGAGGTGGGAAGGCTGCTGTCTGAGGAAGAGGGCCAGCCAGAAGGAACTTAATGGATATGAGAAGCCAACCAAACAGAGGAGACAAAGACAACCCCAAGACTTATGGCCTGAGGACATCAAGTCTTGGAAAAATAGATCTAATTTTACATGAGTCTCTGTGTGAGCTGGAGAGGAAAGAGGGGTAGCAAAAGAAATGGTTAAGTTGGTTTCGGCCAGGCTGAGAGTGAGAGATGTTGGCATGCTAACAGGAAGTTGAATGAACTTTTTCTGGTGCCGGGAATTTGTACCTGGGGCTCCAAGTTGGAGACAAAGAGGCATTAAATTATCCATATTCTAAAGAGAACATTCACCCATGGAAGGCCAGATTATTTCTGGAGCCTATTAAAAGGCTGCCAAATTGCTGAACATTGCTGAATATTTGTTACTTTTGCAGAAAAAATAAGCAAATAAATGTTATTGTGGTCTTCAACCCAGCCAATACTGTGAAAATAAGCATTATGACGTCAGAAGTACAAGTGCGGTCTTCAGAACCAAACTTTCCGAGCGCAAATCTTGCCACTCCTGCTTACCATCTGTCCACTCTAGGTAAGTTACTCAGTCCCTGTGAGCCTCAGTTGCCTCATCTGTAAAGGGAGATCATAATAGTACTTCCCTCATAAGGTTGAGAGGATTCATGAATAAGTACATGTCAGTCACTTAGAATGACATGCACATGGTAGGAAGTCAATAACTGTGTGCTTTTGTTATGAAGAGCAATTTCTTCTATGACTGATTTCTGTAACAAAGAAGTACAAACACTCAAATCTGATGCAAGAGGAACTGTACAGCAGTTGGCCTGTTCTCTTGGGACAGGGTGGAGGAGAGAAACCAATAGAAGCAATTTCATTCTTGCAAGTTGTTAAAGAGCTGAAGGTCCTTGGGGAAGAAGTTAGACCATCTCCATACCCTGTTCATCATGAACTCTGAGAGGAGGGTGGCTACATCCTCCTGCATCTTCACTCAGGTTTGAACCAGGACCAGGGACAGACTAAAACCCTCCAGAAGGGCCAGCTTTTAGAAGACAATGGGGAAGACTGCCTCCTGAGACAGACGGGCTTCTCCAGACAAACTCTAAGAAAAATGCAAAAATGGCTAGGTAGTGAGCTCATTGGCCTTGGAAACTCTCCCCTGAAAAAGCAGAGTGCAAGACAGAACTAGGGCAAGATTCTATGGTAGGTTAGGAAAAGAAATGCAAGTTAGCATGACAGGATCTTCCTGGTTTAAAAAGCCCCAGCTGTTGTTGTGATGAAGGTCATATGATCCATTTCACAAACCACAGGTGCAGCAGAGGGGTCACCTAGCTTATGGTGGAAGTGCCAACTATAAAATAGCATTTCCACAGCCCAAGCTGGTGGCAAGAGATAGCATCCTGCTGAGCTCTGCCATCTGCTCTTTCAGGTCCACCTCCACCTTTTTTCCCCCCTGCAAGCATAAGAATAGACAGATTTCCTGAGAAACAGAGAAAGGGGAAAGAAAACAAAAGCCAGCAGGTTGGCTGATGTGGGCTGAGGAACAAATGGTAGAAGTCAGATTTCTGCTCGGGGTATTGCCAAGGGGAGTTCAAACTTAGTGCGACAGTCTATTTGGTGGGGACTTCGACTTTTTTTTTTTTTTTGAGACAGAACCTCACTCTGTCACCAGGCTGGAGTGCGGTGGCGCAATCTCGGCTCACTGCAACCTCCACTTCCTGGGTTCAAGCAATTCTTGTGCTTCAGCCTCCCGAGTAGCTGGGATTACAGGCACACACGACCACATCCAGCTAATTTTTTTGTATTTTTAGTAGAGACGGGGTTTCACCATGTTGGCCAGGATGGTCTTGATCTCCTGACCTCAGGTGATCCACCCACCTCAGCCTCCCAAAGTGCTGGGATTACAGCCATGAGCCACTGCGCTCGGCCTTCTACTTTTAAGAAATATCTAGGCTCAGGAAAACAAGACATATTCATTTCTTACTGAACACCAGATATCAGTCTCATTACAAAATGGCAGCATAAGTTGTGCATGGTAGCACATATCTGTAGGCTCAGCTACTCAGGAGGCTGAGGCAGGAAGATCACTTGAGCCCAAGAGCTCAAAGCCAGCTTGGGCAACATAGCAAGACCCCAACTCAAAACAAAAAAAAAGAAAAGAAGAGAAATGGCAACATGGCTATTTATGCTAATTCATGGTGGGCTTCACTCTGTGCCAGGCATTATGTCAGAGGCTCCCTGCACTGACTCTTTGTAACAATCCTGTGGGGATAGGTACTGTTATTATCCCCATTACCTCCTAGCCTGAGTTTGGAGAGATTAAGTAGTTTCCTCAAGGTCACAGGACCTTACAGAGCCTGCTCACACCAACATGGCCCAGAAGTTCTGCTTTAGAGGGCTAGTTCCCTCTACTAATGACTGTGTAGAGTTAGGGAGCTCACAGCTAGTGATGCCAATACCCATTCAGCAGTGTTCTCCTTAGATCTTACGTGCCCCACCTTTCCATTATTGTTCCATTGACATAGCATGACCACGAGCCCATGTCGACCCCATAACTGGAAATCTTGACCCTGTTAGGAGTCAAACTTCTACTCTCTGGAAGCCTCCTGGATATTGACAACACTGAACAAAGATGTAAGGCCCAGTACTCAGTAGAGGCAAAGAGGAGGGGTGTGTAGGGCAGGGGGCTGCCCCTCCATCCAGCCTCTGGTGGAGCTGCAGTGCAGTATTCCTTTCCTCCATCCTCTCCACCTTGTTCCTGCAGGCCCTTCCCCACATGCTGTCTGCTCAGATCCCACCATCACTTCCGTATTGACTCACACATCAGCCACCTACTTCAGTTGCCCTTTTACTCTTGGCTTCTGTATTTTGGCCTTTGTATTACTCAGCTATTGCCAAAATAGCGTTGTATAACAAACTACCTCAAACTCAGTGGCCTACAACAACGAACAGCTATTTTGCTCAGTCACGAGTCTGGAGGTCGGCTAACATCAATCTACTTCAGGCTAGACCTGGTCAACGGAGCCTGGCTTCAGACTGCAGCTCAGATCCAGGTTCGCTCCCTGGGGTTGATCTCATTCCCTAGGGATCAGCAGCAGCTCCCCAAGGCCTGTTCTTCTCATGTCAAATGGCATAGCACACGAAGGGTGAGTGAAAACGCATCACGTCTCTTGAGGCCTGTGTCTGAAATCGTTGCACTGTCACTTTCACTCATATTCTGTTGGCCAAAGCAGGTCACATGGGAAAACCCAAAATCAGTGAGGTGAACACACAGACTCCATCTTCACACGTGGGAGATAATGCAAAGTCACATGGCACAGAGCGTGGCTGTGTCGACCTAACACAGGGAGGCTGTGAGGAGTGGAGAACGATTATTGAGTCCTGTGAATTTCATCCATCCTCAACATCCCTCCAAGACATCCATGAGGTCAGGAGGCCGTTGGTTCTTGTTACTTTGCAAGTGGAGGGAAAGCACCTTCCTCTTCAGTCTTCTGCAACTCAAGAGGAACTTGTGGTCCACGTTCATGACGACTGGACTGCTCGCTGGTTTATTATGGGGCTTTGAAGGGAGACAGGCCCAGCTGCAGGACCAGCCATTTCCTCCAAACCAAATGTTGTCATGATTTTCAGGTTCTGGAGTGAGAAGTGGACATGTTCTCCCACCACACTTCAATCTTGTGAAATTTCCATTCTGCTCTTTCATTTTCCGGAAATACTCTATTACAGATGTGCCTTTCTCTCACATGAAAAAGGCCTTTAAAAGCCCCAGATGTTCCTTATTCAGCTAAACAGGATTTAGGAGATTATTCAGCTAAAACAGATTTAGGAGAAGGGGTAATGGCAGGAAAGAAGCAGAACTGCATACTTAACACTTTTTTTTTTTTCCAAACTGACGCTGTTTTGGGTACAAAACCTACCAACTTAGAAAGAAATCTTTCAGAGGAGATGAAGAAGAAAAATTCAGAAATCATCACTGGTAGAAGAAGCATCCTCCAAACATAGCGTCCATTTGTTCTGAGAGATCGTGTTCACAGCACCACTGGGCTCTTAACCGAATCCACTTAAGTGGAAGGAATCCACTTATTACTGTGACGGGCAAGAGGAGTTAACTGTGAAGCTGGCAGCTCCTCCTGCTCACACTGGAGACTGCGGTCTGACATGGAAACATTAGCTGCATCACAGTTTCTCACAGTGATGACAGGAAATGAGAGAAAAATGCCTGTGCACAGTCTTCAAGGCACCGTAGCTGGCTAGGGACCATCATCACATGGTTTAACATACACTTATGCCAAATAAAGAGAAACAGGAGGCACATGATGTCAGGTGCTCAGGGTCACAGCCAGTGACTCATGACCACATATAACATATCTGGAATAGTCAGACTGATGGAGGCAGAAAGTAGAATGGTGGGTG
>NW_012103142.1:12311677-12319640 GCF_000951045.1 Mandrillus leucophaeus | reverse complement strand
GGGAGATAATGCAAAGTCACATGGCACAGAGCGTGGCTGTGTCGTCCTAACACAGGGAGGCTGTGAGGAGTGGAGAACGATTATTGAGTCCTGTGAATTTCATCCATCCTCAACATCCCTCCAAGACATCCATGAGGTCAGGAGGCCGTTGGTTCTTGTTACTTTGCAAGTGGAGGGAAAGCACCTTCCTCTTCAGTCTTCTGCAACTCAAGAGGAACTTGTGGTCCACGTTCATGACGACTGGACTGCTCGCTGGTTTATTATGGGGCTTTGAAGGGAGACAGGCCCAGCTGCAGGACCAGCCATTTCCTCCAAACCAAATGTTGTCATGATTTTCAGGTTCTGGAGTGAGAAGTGGACATGTTCTCCCACCACACTTCAATCTTGTGAAATTTCCATTCTGCTCTTTCATTTTCCGGAAATACTCTATTACAGATGTGCCTTTCTCTCACATGAAAAAGGCCTTTAAAAGCCCCAGATGTTCCTTATTCAGCTAAACAGGATTTAGGAGATTATTCAGCTAAAACAGATTTAGGAGAAGGGGTAATGGCAGGAAAGAAGCAGAACTGCATACTTAACACTTTTTTTTTTTTCCAAACTGACGCTGTTTTGGGTACAAAACCTACCAACTTAGAAAGAAATCTTTCAGAGGAGATGAAGAAGAAAAATTCAGAAATCATCACTGGTAGAAGAAGCATCCTCCAAACATAGCGTCCATTTGTTCTGAGAGATCGTGTTCACAGCACCACTGGGCTCTTAACCGAATCCACTTAAGTGGAAGGAATCCACTTATTACTGTGACGGGCAAGAGGAGTTAACTGTGAAGCTGGCAGCTCCTCCTGCTCACACTGGAGACTGCGGTCTGACATGGAAACATTAGCTGCATCACAGTTTCTCACAGTGATGACAGGAAATGAGAGAAAAATGCCTGTGCACAGTCTTCAAGGCACCGTAGCTGGCTGGGGACCATCATCACATGGTTTAACATACACTTATGCCAAATAAAGAGAAACAGGAGGCACATGATGTCAGGTGCTCAGGGTCACAGCCAGTGACTCATGACCACATATAACATATCTGGAATAGTCAGACTGATGGAGGCAGAAAGTAGAATGGTGGGTGCCAGGGGCCATGGGGAGGGGAATGGGGACTTCATGTTTAATAGGTACAGAGCTTCAGTCGAGGTGATGAAAAAGTTCTGGAGATGGATAGCAGTGATGGCTGGCTACACAACAATGTGAGTGTACTCAATGCCACTGAATTGTACACTTAAAATGGTTAAAATGGGGCCAGGCATGGTGGCTCATGCCTGTAATCCCAGCTACTCGGGAGGCTTAGGCAGGGAGAAGTGCTTGAACCCAGGAGGCGGAGGTTGCAGTGAGCCGAGATCGCACCACTGCACTCCAGCCTGGGTGACAGAGCGAGACTGTCTCAAAAACAAAAACAACAACAACAAAAAATCGTTGAAATGGCAAATACTGTGTTATGTATATTTTACAACTACATGAACAAATAACATTTTTGAAAGTCCATGACCCCCAAAAAATGCATCCAGCAGTTCACTTGTGCACTTTTCTGCACATATGTTGTTCTTCAATGACAAGTTTTAATATGATAGAGAAATGAACATAAAAATGAGAGCTAGAAATAAGTGCTATGAGACCAGGCACAGTGGTTCATGCCTGTAATCCCAACACTTTGGGAGGCCGAGGCAGGCAGATCACTTGAGGCCTGGAGTTTAAGACCAGGCTGGACAACATGGCAAAACCCCATGTCTACTAAAAATACAAAAATTAGCCAGGTGTGGTGGTAGGCGCCTGTAATCCCACCTGCTCAGGACGCTGAGGTACAAGAAGCGCTTGAACCCAGGAGGCGGAGGCTACAGTGGGCCAAGATCACACCACTGCACTCCAGCCTGGGTGACAGACTAAGAACCTGTCTGAAAAAAAAGAAGAAAAAGAAAAAGAAAAGGAAGAAGTGCTATGAAGAAAATGAAATAGTGTAAGGGCATGGAGAATAAAGGAAGGAGAGGCAGGACTCAGGGCACAGTGCTCAGAAGGCTGTTATAAATTTAATTCTCTCTTCTAAGAATACCAGGAAGCAATTTCGTACTTTTTTTTTTTGTAGGGAGATTAGATTAAAATTCAAGCACTTAGTATAGTGTGTATAGTAGTTACAGCTCAATATATTTACCTATTATGTCAAAGAGGACAACGGTAACACATTCAGGGTTACATTTATGTTAAATAGAGGCCTTCTCATTTATCATTAAATTTTCATTTCAGCAAAATTCAAGAGCTCTTTCTTTCAGTATTTTATTTGTTCTATTATATTATCTTTTTTCACCTAGTCGCAACATTTTGCATGAAAAGCAAATGTGATAAATACATCTTTGTTGAAAGCCAAGTGAAAAGCATCTGTGTATATGTATATGTGTATACACATATATATTAGTCCATTTTCGCACTGCTGATAAAGACATACCTGAAAGCCAGGTGCGGTGGCTCATGCCTATAATCCCAGCACTTTGGGAGGCCGAGGCAGGCAGATCACAAGGTCAGGAGATTGAGGCCATCCTGGCTAACACGGTGAAACTCCGCCTCTATTAAAAATACAAAAAAAAAAAAAAAATAGCTGGGCATGGTGGCAGGCGCCTATAGTCCCAGCTACTTGGGAGGCTGAGGCTGGAGAATCACTTGAACCTGGGAGGCGGAGGTTGCCGTGAGCCGAGATCATGCCACTGCCCTCCAGCCTGGGTGACAGAGTGAGACTCCGTCTAAAAAAAATGGACTCTCAGTTCCATATGACTGGGAGACTTCACAATCATGGCAGAAGGCAGAAGGCACATCTTGCATGGTAGCAGAGAAGAGAGAATGAGAGCCAAGCAAAAGCGGTTTCCCCTTATAAAACCATCAGATCTCATGAGACTTATTCACTACCACGAGAACAGTATGGCGGAAACCACCTCCATAATCTCCCACCAGGTCCCTCCCACATGTGGGAATTATGAGAGCTACAGTTCAAGGTGAGATTTGGGTGGGGACACAGCCAAACCATATCACATATATGGGTATATACATAATATACATACGTATGTGTGTATACACACACTCTTTATGTGAAAGAATGCAATTTTCCTTAAAATATAATTTTAGGCAATTTTCCTAAAAGTCCATGACCATATACTGCTGGATTTTGGCTTTGACTTACAGCTGAGTCAGAATAGGCCCAGGTCTTAACTCTGGAGACTAGAGAGGTAAGGAAAAAGTTTGGGGTGAGACCCCAGGAATGCCAGCCTCAAACCACATTTCAGGGAAAGAAAATTCTCATGACTGATCCTACTCTACCTTTATCTTTCCTCGCTTGTCCTCTGCCTTCTACCATCTTCTACCCCAACTACCAGAATCTGGACTCTCTTTCTGAGTGAATACTCTCTAAGGAAAAGAGAATGTCAGGTATCTTTCAGACATCAATATTTCTGTGAGACTGCTCCAAGGTAATTAATTACTGACTTTATTTCACCGTCTGGCAAGTGCCATCTAATACCTTCGATTGATCATTCCCCACAGTCCCCAGCTTGGGCAAGGGTAACATCATCGTCCTCAGACCTGACAACCAGAGTTAAATAATTTGTCCGTCCTCTATCTGTCTGTCATTGAGGATAAGGGTGAGTGAGTTCCCACTTCCGTGAGCACTGTTTTAACTCCCCGAGGCCCCTGGCTGCTCCTTCAGCTTTTATCGCTGCTTAAAGATGAAGGAAGAGATGCTATCAGCTAAGGACCCTTCCTAATCCTGAGTGATATAGCCTAGGTAATGTCTGCTTACCTACAGTGCAAGACAGCACATTGGCCACCCAAAAGTTCACCAGAACCTGTCCCATGGGTGCAAGGAGCTTGGAACAAAAAGGAAAGGGGGTAACTCAAGATGTTAGTTTCATAGGTCACATTTCTCAAGGAAGAGAGAAGCTTCTGGATCTGGATGGGCTTTTCAATTCCAACTTCCATAAAACACATGTACTCCTTTCTTTAAGGAAAACTCAACTTGTCTTCGGCCTTAGGACTCCGTTTGGCCATCTCTCCAAACAGCCTTCCCTTATGCCCTAAGCCAGGGCTGGATTCTGTGCTCCACTATCCCTGATCACTGTTGATGTCTGCATGCTCATCTGTCGGTGTTCCCCACACTCCAGTGACTGAGAGCTTCCTGAGGGCAAGGGCTCTATCAGCCTTGGCTAGAGCATAGTAGCCATTCCATAAACATTTGTGGAACTGAATTGAATTCACATGCTCTCTTTATTATATCCAGCAAATAAAGTATACCTCCTTTTACTGTCATCATTAAGGAATTTTCCAGAGATATTTCCAAAGAATTAAAGTTGCCCCTCTTAGGACTCAAAGCTTGTTTGTTATTGAATTTCTAAATGCTTTGAATAATTCCTTGACTTGTTAATATAAAGTAGCCTTTCTTTCATGCCCTGGGATAAATTCATTGGCTTGTGAGTTTGGCTGCTATCGTAGAGATTTAAAGCATCTTAAACAGAAGAGTTTATTTCTTTCACATGTAATAATGCAGGAATAGATAGTCCAAGGCATCCGTGGTAACTCCACGGGGTCGGAACCCAAGCTCTTTCCAACCTCTTGCTCTGCCACCCCTGGGTGTTACCTTTCTTAGCACTCTGAACCCTAAGACCAGATTCCAACTCGTAAAAAAGGAGAGGCAAAAGGGCAGAGCTTGTATGACCTGGCACATCTCACTTCTGCTCCTAGTCCAGGGACCAAAAATGTATCCACATGGCCACATCCAGCAGCAAGACAGACTCAGCATCTGTGGTCTGTGCAAAAGCTATTGTATATCTAAAAGAGAGAAGGAAACATTGAGCACGGCGGTTAATAGCACGGACTCTGGCCCCAGGCTGCCTGGGTTCAGATTCCTGGTCTACCATTTACTGTCTATATGATGTCCAGCAAGTCACTTCACTTCTCTCACTTTCTTCATCTGTAAAATGGGAATTAGAACTTACCTCATTGGATTGTTGTGAGGATTAAATAAGTTATTACATCTAAAGCATGTTACCTGGTACACAGTAAGTACCCAATAAAAGGTAGCTACTATTAATAATATAAAGGAAGTTACTGATTCCAAGGGCCCTGAGTGAGTGTGGGAAAGATCCTCCTTTGAATTGAGCTTCTCAGACTTTATGGCAGCACTTCTTGCTGCTCAGAGGCCTTTTTTGCTCACTCCCATGCTCTGGGCTGTGTCCCAGATGGCTTAAAGCCACTGGAAGCTGGCAGGTCAGAGAAATGGAGTGCCATTGTAAATTGGAATCAACTTGAATTTGATGTTTTATCTCACTCACATCCGGCATGCATTTTTAATAGCATCTCAAAGACAATGGAGTAAATTGATAGCAAATGAAAATTGCATTAATGTTAGGATTCTTAATTCTGTGTTTACATTTCCATTCTCCAGACATCCTTACAAACAGACAGAGGGCCCATTTCAAGAAGGCATAATGGAATTCTCTGTTCTAATTTATTAAACACTTTTTCATGGAAAGGCTTCCTATCACAGGTTTCTAGACCAAAGACAGAACAACTATCTCCTTCCCTAATAGCTCAAATGAAAGATGGAAGTCAGATACTCTGGTAAATGAGCCAATTTGACTCCCAGCAGCCACAGACATCATACAACACCTGACTTTGTAGCATGTCTTCTGAAAGATAACGTTATTCTGCAAACAAAAATCCTGCATTTAGCAAGGGGTCTGTCTAAATATCTTTCATATCTTTATGAAAGAAAAGGATTTGGTGATAAACTTACCTGTAGAATAAACAAGCAAAATAAAAACTAAGCGAAGAGAAACGAAAACAATATCAAAATAATGTACCTTGACAGCAGAGCCTCATGGACATTTACTGAGATGCGGAGTCCCTGTCTCACAGTGTGGTGCTCGTCTTTGTAACTGAAATTATGTTTAATCAGGGAAAGCCACAGCCTAAAATTTCCCTCTCTTATTTCTTCCGAGGACGTGGAGAACATTGTTTCCTGTTATTCTATGTCTCTCTTTTTATATCTTATTTATTTAATTTTGGATGGGAAGTTCATTTATATAGCTTGCAAAACCAAAAACCATACAAAGGCATACAGGGAAAGCCTCCCTGCCGCCCCACACCCCCGGCCAAGCCCCACCTCCACTTCCATCTCAGTTAAAACCACTGTTATTTCTTCTTTTCTTTTTTTTTTTTTTTTTTTTGAGATGGAGTTTCACTCTTGTCACCCAGGCTGGAGGGCAGTGGCGTGATCTCGGCTCACGGCAATCCCCGCCTCCCAGGTTCAAGCTAGTCTCCTGCCTCAGTTTCCTGAGTAGCTGGAATTACAGTTACGCACCACCACACCCAGCTAATTTTTGTATTTTTAGTAGAGACGGGTTTGCCATGCTGGCCAAGCTGGTTTTGAACTCCTGACCTCAGGTGATCCCCCTGCCTCAGCCTCCCAAAGTGCTGGGATTATAGGCGTGAGCCATTGCGCCCGGCAACCACCATTATTTCTTATGTGTCCCTTCCAGAGCTGCACAAGCAAATATAGTACGTGTTTGGTTTTGTTTTTTGTTTTTTGTTTTTTGTTTTTTCATTCCTTTATATGCAGTAGTAGCATACAATCACACTATTCTGCATGTTTTTCTTTTCAAGCTTGGAGATCTTTTCATAGCATTACATACAGACCTTCTTTATTCCAGATTTTCTGGAGGAAGGAAAAAACATTACACAAGACCCCTGGCCTTGGTTAATTCTGATGAAAAAATTGATTCTTAATTGTGAGGCCTCCAGGAAAGCTGCCCAGACACTTTGCCACATAAGCTTCATTGGCTAGTCAAACGCACTGCTTAGCTAATAGGGCTGGGATTATAGATGTGTTCTTTGTGCATCTCAACCCCTCTTTCCTTCTTCCTTCCCCTTCATAGTACCAAAGCATCTCAGGTCCATCACTGGAAGGCAGTCTTCTAAACAACACAAACCCAGCATTCACAACTACACTTAAAAAAAAGCTGCTTAGCCAGGCGAGGTGGCTGACACCTATAATCTCAACTCTGTGGAAGGCTGAGGTGGGCAGATCACTTGAGGTTAGGAATTCAAGACCAGCCTGGGCAACATGACAAAACCCGTCTCTACAAAAAATACAAAAATTAGCCGGGCATGGTGGCTTGCACCAGTAGTCCCAGCTACTCAGGGGGCTGAGGCAGGAGGATCGCTTGAGCCCAGGTGGTAGAGGTTGCAGTGAGCCTAGATTGCCCTACTGCTGTCCAGCCTGGGTGATGGGAGTGAAACTCTGTTTCAAAAATAAAATAAAATTAAGGCCGGATGCAGTGACTCACGCCTGTAATCCTAGCACTTTGAGAGGCCCAGGTGGGTGGATCACCTGAGGTCAGGGGTTCAAAACCAGCCTGGCCAACAGGATGAAACCCCATATCTACTAAAAATACAAAAATTAGCTGGGTATGGTGGCACATACCTGCAATCCCAGCTATTCAGGAGGCTGAGGCAGAAGAATCGCTGGAACCTGGGAGGCGGAGACTGCAGTGAGCTGAGATCGAGCCACTGCACTCCAGTCTGGACGACAAAGCGAGACTCCATCTCAAAGTAAAATTAAATTAAATTAAATTAAAAATTAAAAAATAGATGTTTACCTGTCCTATAATTTCATAAAAATTGAATCATTAAGTACCTACTCTTGGCCAGACAAGGTGGCTTATGCCTACAGTCCCAGCACTTTGGGAGGCCAAGGAGGCAAGATTGCTTGAGTCCAGGATTTGGAGGCCTGCCTAGGCAACATAGCAAGACTCTGCCTTCACAGAAAATTTAAAAATTAGCCTGGTGTGGTGGTGCTCACCTGTAATCCCAGCTACTCCAGAGGCTGGGGCGGGAGGATTGCTCAAGCCCAGAGTTTGAGGCTGCAGTGAACCACAATA
>NW_012103142.1:12293062-12310707 GCF_000951045.1 Mandrillus leucophaeus | reverse complement strand
ATGGACACCTGGACCGTTTCAAGTTCTTGGTTATTACAAATAAAGTTGCTATGAATGTCCACATACAAGTCTTTTTGAAGACAGTTGTTTTCATTTCTTTTGGTGAAATACTTAGAAGAGGAATTGCTAGGTCATGGGTAATATTATTCTTGATATGGTTAGGTTTAGTGCCACCATTTCGCTATTCGTTTTCTGTTTGTTCTACATGTTTTTCGTTACTCTGTTCCTCCATTTCTAAGTGTGTGTGTGTTTTTTTTTAGTTTACTAAATAATTTTTGTAATTCAGTTTTAACTTATCTATTAATTTTTCTTTTCTTTTTTTTTTTTTGAGATGGAGTCTCGCTCTGTCACCCAGGCTGGAGTATGGTGGCACGATCTCAGCCATGGCAACCTCTGCCTCCTGGGTTCAAGCAATTCTCCTGCCTCAGCCTCCCAAGTAGCAGGGATTATGGGCACACACCACCATGCCCAGCTAATTTTTTGTATTTTTAGTAGAAACGGGGTTTCACCATGATGGCCAAGCTGGTTTTGAAACCCTGACCTCAGGTGATCCACCCGCCTCTGTCTCCCAAAGTGCTAGGATTACAGGCTTGAGCCACTGCTCTATTGAGCCACCTTCTCTATTAATTTTTAATGATATTTTGGCCAGGGACAGTGGCTCACACCTGTAATCCGAGCACTTTGGGAAGCTGAGGCGGAGAGATTGCTTGAGCCCAAGAGTTAAAGACCAGCCTAGGCAACATGGTGAAATCCTGTCTTTACCAAGAACACAAAAATTACCTGGGCGTGATGGCACATACCTGTAGTCCCAGCTACTAGGGAGGCTGAAGTGGGAGGATTGCTTGAGCCTGGGGGGTCAAGGCTACAGTGAGCTGTGAGTGTACCACTGTACTCCAGCATGGGTAACAGAGCAAGACCTTGTCTCAAAAATAAATAAATAAAATTAAAAATTAAATTTGTAATGATATTTTGTTGCACTATTTTTTTAATTGAGGTAAAAATTTACATAACACAAAAAAACTCATGTTAAAGTATACAATTCAGAGGCATCTAGTACATTCACAGTGTTCTGCAACCACCACCTCTATCTAGAGCTAAAATATTTTCATCATCCCAAAATAAAACTCTGTATCCATGAAGCCACACTTCCCATTCTCCTCTTCCTCAGCACCTGGAAACCACTGATCTGCTGTCTTGGTGAATTTATCTATCCTGGACATTTCATGTAAGTGAAATCATACAATATGTGCCCTTTTATGTCTGGTTTCTTTCATTCAGAGTAATGTTTTCAAGGTCCATCCCCATTGCAGCACGTATCAGGATTTCATTTCTTTCTATGATTGACTAGTATTCCATTGTATGCACATACCACTTTTCATCTATCCATTCATCCACTGATGGACATTTGGATTGTTTCCCCCACAATGAATAGTGCTGCTCATTGCATGATTTTTTAGTGGTTGCTGTAAAGCAGAAATTTTCAAATGTTTAGTTTCAGGTTGCACTCCTAAAAGGTATTGAAAACGCCCAAAGAGCTTCTATGTGGGTAATATGTATTAGAAATTAAACAGGGAGGCCAGGCGCAGTGGCTCATGCCTGTAATCCCAGCACTTTGGGAGGCCGAGGCAGGCAGATCACTTGAGGTCAGGAGTTCGAGACCAGCCTAACCAATGGTGAAACCTTGTCTCTACTGAAAACACAAAAATTAGCCAGGCGTGGTGGCGTGCACCTGTAATCCCAGCTATTCAGGAGGCTCAGGCATGAGAATCAATTGAACCCGGGAGGCAGAGGTTGCAGTGAGCTGAGAGTGCACCACTGCATTCCAGCCTGGATGACACAGCGAGACTCTGTCTCAAAAAGAAAAAAAAAAGAAAATTTAAAATTAAACTGGGAATCTTAAAAATATTAATATTTAATTAAAAGAATAAATCCATTATATGTTAACATAAATAACAAGTTTTATTAAAAATAATATACTTTCTCCCCAAAATAGTTAGGAGAGTGACACTGTTTTACATTTTTGTAAATGTCTTCAATTTCTGGCTTCATGAAAGATGAATTCTTTTTTTTTTTTTTGAGATGGAGTCTCACTCCCGTGGTGCAGGCTGCAGTGCAGTGGCGCTCTTGGCTCACTGCAACCTCCACCTCCCGGATTCAAGTGATTCTCCTTCCTCAGCCTCCCGAGTAGCTGGGATTACAGGCATGCACCACCACGCCTGGCTAATTTTTGTATTTTTAGTAGAGACGGGGTTTCACCATGTTGGCCACGCTGGTCTCCAACTCCTGACCTCAAATGATCCACCTCAGCCTCCCAAAGTGCTGGGATTACAGGCACGAGCCACCACACCTGGCCATGAAAGATGAATTCTAATATCTGCTTCTTAATCTGTTGTAGATACGTTGTTTTGGTTGACTTATACGAAGAAAATCCAGCCTCACACAGACACATGGCTGAAAATGGGAAGACCTCAAGGAAGTCCTAAATGGGTTTTGGGGACCCCCAAGGTTCTTGTACCACACTCTGAAAACCACCGCTCAAAGGATTACAAAATACATCTTTCACTTTTCAGAGTCTACCTAGAGTTAATATTATACCACTTCATGTAAAATGTAACCACTTGCAACTGTATGGTTCAACTTACCATTCCCATTTTGTATGTTGTAGTCATACTACATGTCCTGAAGGACAGGAGCAATAAACAGAACTAACAATTGCAATTTTTTTGTTGTTTTTTGAGACAGAAGTCTCCCTCTGTTGCCCAGGCTGGAGTGCAGTGATGCGATCTCAGCTCACTGCAGCCTCGACCTCCCAGACACAAGCAATCCTCCCACCTTAGCCTCCCAAGTAGCTGGGGCTACAGGGCACATGCCACCATGCCCGGCTAATTTTTGTGTTTTTTGTAGAGATGGGGTTTTGCCATGTTACCAGCCTGGTCTCAAACTCCTACACTCAGGAGAGCCACCCACCTCAGCTTCCCAAAGTGCTAGGATTACAGGCAGGAACAACCACACTCGGCCAAACTCTTTTGCTTTAAACAGTTAAATATATTTTTTTAATTGAGGAAAAAATAGCATTTTATATTTATCTACATACAACTTAACATTTCGAGCACTCTTCATTCCTTCCTAAAGGTTCAAACTCCTATCTAGCCATGTTTCCCTTTAGCCTGGAGAATTCTCTTATGGTGCAGTCTGCTGGTGATAAACTCTGAAAATTTAGTTTTTATCTGAAAATTTTATTCTGTCTTCTTTAATGATATTTTTGCTGGATATAGAATTTTGTGTTTATGAGTTTTTTCTTTCAGGGCTTTAAAGAAGCCTTACTACTGTCTTTTGGACTCCTCTTTCTGATGTAAAGTCAGCTTAAAGATAAAATTTTCTCTTGCTAAACTAGTGACTACCTCTTTAACATAATATTTACATGTTACACACTAACAGTCTCTTGTCTCTTTCCTCCATCTTAAAAAAAAAAAAAAAAAAAAAACAGCTTCCAAAGGCAGGAGGGAGAAGTCACATATTATATACATCATTATGTTTTTAAAGGTGTGTTTTAAGGTTTGAAACAGGATACTAAGGCTATTAGATGAAATGAGCCCCAAGATGGGTAGTGTTTACAACTCAAATATTGAACAAGTTTCAGAACTTTAACCATTTCCCTGCAAGCACCCCTCTTCATGCCTGCCTGACCCCCATCACTCAGATGGCAGGACCGAAGCCTGATTACGCCTAACTATCTGCCTGCTCTGAACCTGCAAACAGTAGCTGGGCGTGGACGGAGAAAAGCCCACTGTGCTAATCAGTCTCAGTTTAAATGGACCACCTCAAATCTTAAGTGAGCAGCCAACAGTGTCAGTTAATCCCTAGCAAATCACCTTCTCTCTTTCAAGACAGCAGTTTCATCTCTACACCTCACTGCATCTTCACTAAGTAAATAGGTGCATGAGAATGAGTACTCCCTTGCTTGCTCCTCAGCCCTGCAGCCACTGACCTACTAGAATTAGTATCCTCCATCTCCTTCTCTTTTTTTTTTTTTCCAGACGGAGTCTTGCTCTGTTGCCCATGCTAGAGTGCAATGGTGCGATCTTGGCTCACTGCAACCTCCACCTGCCGGGTTCAAGAAATTCTCCTGCCTCAGCCTCCCAAGTAGCTGGGATTACAGGCACCCACCACCGCACCTGGCTAATTTTTGTATTTTTAGTAGAGATGGGGCTTTGCCATATTGGTCAGGCTGGTTTTGAACTCCTGACATCAGGTGATCTGCCAGCCTCGACCTCCCAAAGTGCTGGAATTACATCCTTCTCTTATTATAATGGAACAGGTGTCCCTGCACATGGCAATGGCCTATCCCTCTATTTTGTGCTGAATTTTATCTTTTCAAATACTTTAAAACTTTGTTCCTGCAATAATCCTTTCATTTTCTTGCTTTATCAGCTTCTTCTCTGTACCAAATCACTTCTATCTGCATACAAATAAGCCAAATGTTGCTGTTCTTAAAAATAAACAAACAAGCCATGCACAGTGATTCACGCCTGTAATCCCAGCACTTTGGGAGGCCAAGGCGGGTGGATCACCTGAGGTCAGGAGTTCAAGACCAGCCTAGCCAACATGGCGAAACCCCATCTCTACTAAAAACACAAAAATTAGCTGGACGTAGTGGTAGGCACCTGTAATCCCAGTTACTTTGGAGGCTGAGGCAGGAGAATAACTTGAACCTGGGAGGCAGAGGTTGCAGTGAGCCAAGATCATGCCACTGCACTCTAGCCTGGACTTTCATATCGAACATTGAATGACCTCTCCATGTAGATGTCTAATTTGAAACTTAACATGACCAAAGTAGACTTACACAAATAAATAAACATACTCCCTAAAGCCCACAGTCCCGTCCAGCCTCTACTGTTTGTTTGTTTTGGTTTTGTTTTTTTTTTTCCTACTTCTCTTTCCTGAAAAATTCCTCCGGAGTTGCCTATGCTTCCTGTCTCCACCTTCTTGTCTCCCCTCCTCTCCCACTCCAGTTGGGCTTTCCTTCCCATCATCCCACTGAAACTGCTCCCATCTTGCCTGATCCATTGGTTAGGTCTCCGCTTTTTTTCTGCTTAACCCCGCACAGCACCTGGCACACTGGCCACTCCCTTCTTCTTGAATACGGTCATCTGGAGGCCTTGGTGCAACCACACTCTTTCCAGTTTTCCTCCTGACCCTGACTGCCCTCTCAGCCTCTCCTGCAGGCATCTCCTGTTCCAGCTCCCCAGGAAGTACCCAAGATCTCACCTTCCTCTCTTTTTCTCCATCCTGATCTTCCACTAGATGATCTCATCTCATCCAGGACCACCAATGTGCTAGTAACCCCCCAAATCTACAGCTGCAGCTAGATCTTGCCTCTGCACTCCGGACTTTCATATCGAACACTGAATGACCTCTCCGTGTAGATGTCTAATTTCAAGCTTAACATGACCAAAGCAGACTTTTTATTTCCCTTCCACAGACCCGCTCGTTCTCCAGCTTTCCTGTCTCAGTGAATGGCACCACCACCCACCCTGTTATTCGGGTCATAAACTTAGAAATGAATCTTCTCCCCCTTTCTCTGCATCCCATCCATTGGCAAATATAGCCCTACCCTCACATGCAGCCTGAATCTAACCATTTCTCATCTTCACAGTTGCAATCCTGTCCATCACCTCTCTCCTAGACAATGTCAGCAACATCCTTAAAGGCATTGCTGCTTTTGCAATGACCCCCATAGTCAACTCTCCCTCAGTGGAAGGATCTTTCAAAGGCATAAATCAGATCATGTCACTCCCCTGCTTAAAAACTTCTAACGAACCATTTTATCTGTAAATATATATTCCTCCTGTCTCCATCCTCTATAAAAATCTGGAAACAATGACTGACCCAGTAGCAATAAGTATCCCTAGCACCTAGATTGTAGTGTTGAATTACCTTCTCACATTAAAAGTAGCTGGGACTTTTGTAAATGGCTGATTCCAGGTCTGGGGCAAAAAATGGACAAAATAAGCCAGAAACATCTTGCCATAACAGAAAGCAAGGAATCTATCAAAGATTACGAGAGTCATGTCAGAGGGATTCAGAAGCCAAATCAAAAAAGTTCCCACTAACCAAAGATGGGACACTTTTAGCTTTAATGGACACAGCACTGTAATTGAAATGGATTGAAACTGTCAAATAGGCCAAAATCCATGAGTTCACAATGATGCTGAAAGTATAATAATAGCTCACTTTTGGAGAGTGATAGGAACAAATTTATTATCTTGAACACTGATAATCAAAGGGGGAAAAATCAAGCATGTAGCCTTTTCTACATTAACTATACCACTGGTTAACAAATAATTGATTAGGGGAAGCATCTCTTCATGAAAAGACTCCGATTAATAAATGAAAAAGAGATAATAGAATTAACATATCACCATGTTGCACCTTCCAGTGAGTTAACAGATATAGGCATTATGTTATCAGGGCCTGCTAAGATCACAGAAATACAGACAACCAAACATTGATGTACCCTCTGGTGAAGGAGCATCTATGGTCTTGCCAAAGGGATTCAAAATTGTGTCTAATCAAATCTCTACATCCAGGTGCTAATTTGCATGAAATAGAGAAGACAGAGGAACATGTTGAATGTGAGTTGAATGTCGAATATGCAGTCAGCAAAAACCTAGACTGTGGGAAACCACAGATCAAATCTCCCTAGCTATGCAATAGATATACTGTAAGGAAAAGGATGGAGATGGAACCTATCGATAAAAGGATGTAAAATATCAAGTCGATATGCTTTTTTAAAACACGTGCAAGCCTGTGACGTCTAAGGATGTACATTTGGGTGATAAACTGTAAAGAAATGCAATGCAGGCCGAACTCGGTGGCTCACACCTGTAATCCCAGCACTTTGGGAAGCAGAGGTCGGTGGATCACCTGAGGCCAGGAGTTCGAGACTAGCCTGGCCAACATGGTGAAACCCCGTCTCTACTAAAAATACAAAAATTAGCCAAGCATGGTGGTGGGTGCCAGTAATCTCAGCTACTCGGAGGCTGAGGCAGGAGAATTGCTTGAACCTGGGAGGCGGAGGTTGCAGAGAGCCAAGATCGCACCATTGCACTCCAGGCTGGGCAACAAGAATGAAACTCCATTTCAAAAAAAAAAAAAATGCAGTGATTACTATGAAAGTCAGGGTAACGGTCACCTTTGGGAGAAGGAAGATGGTTGGGGGCAGGGCAGAATCCATGGAGGGGCTGTGGGGTGGCTGCAAAATTCTATTTCAAGACCTGGGTGGTGGATACAAAGATGTCTGCCTTTGAATTAACAACATTGAAACAAGTCAACATTTGTTTTGGTTGATTTTCTGCATCTATGTTTTATGGTGTGATTTTTAAAAAATCTCTGTTGTAGTGTCTGGCAAACTTTTTATAAAAAGGGCCACATATTAAATATTTTAGGCTTTCCAGGCCAAGAGGCAAAATCGAAGTTGTTATGTAGGTATTTCTATAACCATTTAAAACGTTTACCTTGGAGGCCGAGGCGTGAGGAACGCTTGACACCAGGAGTTCAAAACTGGCCTGGGCAACATAGCGAAACCCCATCTCTTTCAAAAATAATAAAAATAAAATAAAATAAAAATAAATAAAATGTAACTACAGTATTTTTTTTAATGCATAAGGATAAACCTCTAGAATTGAGACCCTCAAGGGTCCACCAATACTTGAATTCCTGATCGAGGGGCTCCAACAGCCACTGGTGTGCTCTGATGACTTTGCCAGATTCCCACGGTAACCGCTCCCCTTCCACCCTGGTCCACATTAACCTCCATGTCTCTAAGCCACAGGCGGACGCAGTCACCAACCTCAATTCCCTAAGAAGCTGGGGGAGGGAAGGGGGCGAGCGTTCTTGCGCACAGTGAGCTCCCAGCTACACCCACCAACTCTCGGTGAGCACCCCTCCTAGGAGAAAGGGAGAACCTAAGGGCACCTAAGTCTTAGGCCCCAGGACCAGACAAAAGAACGTTTCCTAAAGCCTGTGTCCAGACTCCCCTCACGAGTCCTTGACTACATCCTTGTCACTCAAGGTGTGGTCTAGTAGACTAGCAACAGCAGCAGCATCACCGGGGAGCCTGCTAGAAATGCAGAATTTCACCCACTCCAGACCTACTGGATCATAGTCTGCACATTTAACAAGATAGCAGGAGATCCATATGCATATTAATGTTTGACAAGTGTTGGTTGCTTTCACAATCCAGATAAGCCAATGCCATAAATAAACACATCAAACCAGAAACACCTCTCGTAGGTTGACTTTTTAACCTAGACGCTAAAAGACTGCTTTTATGATTTATAAGAGGAAATTCCCAAAGTTGAGTTCCCCATGCTCAGTAAGAGTGAAAATTCCCTCCTATCTTCTCTGACCATCAATCCAGGACAGAATGTCTCACCGATCTTGGGGTCTTGCTCTCAAAGCCAGTGGGGAAATCAGAAAGGACACTTTCTACTCCTAGAATAAGAGTGTTACATCTTTTAAACAAGTGAAACGGAAAGCACAAAGAATGGCTGAATGCCTTGAACGTACCAAGATAAGTAGGTCAAATGGCAACATAAGGGAAAATCCCAACTCCAGGGAAGATAAAACACCACTGTCTTAAACAATGAAAGAAGCACCCCAAACGTTGCTCACAAAACCCAGCTGAGTAACTCCCAAAAAGCAGACCCTATTTGCATGTTAAACCTCAAAATGAAATTCCCACAAATACTGAGACAGTGGATCAGTACCCTTCAGAGAAGTTCCCAGGGTTGGTAACTTCCCTGTCTGATGAGTTTTCTCCACCTCCATCTATCTTGGGAAGCTGCAGGCCTTCAGTTTAACTTCCTCATCAGATGACAGTTGCAAACCAGAACAGACACATCCCAATCCTACATGAACCACTTTGCTTCACTGGGAAATATTAAAAAGAACCTAATGATTCACCAAAGAGCACCACATTTAAAGAAAAGAAAATTATCATTTTTAGTGGCAAAGACAAAATAAGATGAGAGAAAAAACTACTTCAAACAGAAAACAACTAAAAACATTTTTCTAAAAATCCAAGGTACATGCTACAACACAGATGAACCTTGAAAACATTATTTTATGTGAAAGAAGCCAGTTACAAAGAACTACATATTATATGATTCCATTTACATGAAATGTCCAGAATATACAAGTCTGTAGAGACAGAAGGTAGATTAGTCGTTGCCAAGGGCTAGGAGGGATGAGACGATTGGGGGTTAATGGCTAAAGGATTTGGGGTTTCATTTGGAAGTAATGAAAATGTTCTAGAAGGGATTGTGGTGATGGTTGGGCAATTCTATGTAAATATACTAAAAGGCATTGAACTGTATACTTTATTTAAATGGGTGAATTGTATAGTATGTAAATTATATTTCAATAAAGCTGTTTTAAAAAATTATATGGCTCCATACTAGATCCAAGTTTGGAGTTTCTAATATAACACAACGACTTTCTGGGCAAAATCTGAAAAAAAAAAGGTGATGTCAGTACTGAGTAGAGGCCCCACCAGGTTTGTATGACAAAACACTCCCATCTCAGTTTGGGAAATAATTTCACAGTCTTGTCTAAAGATCATCAATCTCAGCTGGGCGCGGTGGCTCGTGCCTGTATTCCCAGCACTTCGGCAGGCCGAGGCAGGCAGATCGCCTGAGGTCAGGAGTTCAAGACCAGCCTGACCAACATGGAGAAACCCCATCTCTACTAAAAATACAAAATTAGCCAGGCATGGTGGTGCATGCCTATAATCCCAGCTACTCAGGAGGCTAAGGCAGGAGAATTGCTTGAACCCAGGAGGCGGAGGTTGCTGTGAGCCAAGATTGCGCTATTGTATTCCAGCCTGGGCAACAAGAGCGAAACTCCATCTAAAAAACAAAACAAAACAAAAATCATCAATCTCACAGAAATCCCCAACTGATTTTAGCTTCCTGTTCCAGAAACACTGGAAAAACCAAAATAGGCCAAACACACTTTCAAAACAATACCTTTAATCTATGTAGGCAAAGGGAGAAAAAGGGGATCATGGAATAGGAGTTATAGGTGCTGTCAGAATACAAAGTTGAGAATTTACTATCACTATAAAAATTCAAGTCCAATGTCGATTCCCCAAAGAAACTATGCATCCAAAGACTCCAAATAACTTAACACACACAGAATGGTGGCTAAAACAGACCACCTGGATGATTAAGGCCTTCTCCATTATTACACTGACCTCAGCGCTGGAACCTCTATTGAGTTTTAGCTTGGCAGATTCTCTTCTCTCTTCCCAATCTGTTTAATTTTCCAAGCCAAGGGCATCATGAGAAACCCCATGAGCACCCTGATTGCATCCACAAGGACCTGTTGGCTTCAGGGTCACAGCTGCTACTATGGAAAGACAGAAGGGAGAGGTAGGACGGGTATATCTCTTACCTTAAACGAAAACACACAAAACCTCAGTGCATTAGAAGGTTTAGAGAGTGAAACCTCTGCAGCTATCAGCCAACAGCTTCCTCCTGCCTTGATGACCTGGATTCTCTCTGATCCCCAGGCAAATGACAAGACCAAATGTTAGGCAATTAATAATATAGCAGATGCTGTTTGGTTTCTGTGTTCTCCTATAGACTCTTGCTTCAAGGGCAAAATGGCGGTGTCTGATGCCAAGGTCCAAAGGAACTGGCAAATGCCTAGAACGTTGCCTAGCACATACTAGGTCTTCAAAAACTATTTGTTGAATATCTCTTGAAGGAATGCTGATAGTCCCCTGTCACTCTCTGCCTTCTTCCCTCAGCCTGGAAACACCGACACAAACACACACACACACATACACACACACACGAAGTTGAATCCACACTTGTTTATTGCAACCCTATCTGTAACTTTGCAAAACTAATAAGCACAACAGCAATTACTGCTAGAATACAGATTTCAATGGGCAGGGCATTTTGTTAATTTTGTACCCTAAACGCCCAAAACAATGCCTAGCACATAGTAGGCTCTCTATATGTGTTTAATGCCGAATGAATTAAAAACCTACTATGTGCCAGGCGCTGTGCTAGATCGACTTCTGCCAGCGACCCAATCGATTACTTCCACACCGGCGGCAGAGCCGCCCCCTGAGTCCTCCTACAGCCAGGGGCCGCTGTAGGAAACGCCTGGCTTCCTTCCCTCGTCACTCTTTGACCCCGTAAAGTCACTGCCCGGAGCTAAGATGGCAGCGTCGGTGGCAGCTGCAGCCCGGCGGCTGCGGCGGGCCATTCGAAGGTCGTCCGCATGGCGGGGCCCCAGCCATCGGCCGCTCTCATCGGAGCCCCCTGCAGCCAAGGCCTCGGCCGTGAGGGCCGCCTTTCTGAACTTCTTTCGGGACCGCCATGGCCACCGGCTGGTGCCCTCCGCCTCCGTGCGGCCCCGCGGCGACCCCAGTTTGCTTTTTGTCAACGCGGGCATGAACCAGGTGAGGGCCGAACCATACTGATAGGGAGCGGAGTTTGTGAGTTTTCCGGTGAGAAAGACGCTGCAGGATGGGCAAAAGAAGCGAGAGGCGGAGTTCGTAGCTTTTGGGGAAAGAGGGCGGTGCTTGGTTGGGTAAAGTGGGGGGTACGGCGCTCAGAGTATAGGGAGGGCTTGGGGAGGGCTTGAACTGGGAACTTCTGAATTGGAATTGAGTATTAGGTCCAGAAATGGCTGGAGTGGAATCCCGTGGGGGCAGACTGGTGGGGGAAATCCCCTTTCATTTATTCGCTCTTTAAATAAAGATAACGCTTTCATTAAATGTTTATTGATCACCTGTTGTGTGCTGAGTACTATTCTCTAAGCTTTTGATTTTTATCAGCCACTTACCTTTTCTAGACTTCATTGTCCTCATCTGTAAAATAGGGGCGGCGTAAGTTAATCTTAGAGGCCGTCTGGGATCCCTACTAAATAAGTCTTAGTTTTGTACCCTGAAGTTATTGGGTGTGGTTGAAGAAGCTGAGACAGAGGACGGAGGATGCCACATTTCAGTGCCCTGTTTCCAGCTCCCAACACATTCCTCCTTTTACCTTGCCCATTTTACTACCAGAGGGTCTCCGGTTCATGATTTATTTACCTCTTCTGTGCTCCCCACATACCAGAGATGGCTGTCTCCAGGCTCCCAGGTTGTCCTCCTAGACCAAGATTACAATGCACTCTCGGGGGCACCGTCAGCCTTCGGTCTGAACAGCCATCCCTAAACCCACTCCCCACATTTCCCTTCTACTGAGAAATTGCGATATCCCTCTCCTCCTCCCCACTCTATGTGCTTCCAGTTCAAGCCAATCTTTCTGGGCACCGTGGATCCACGAAGCGAAATGGCAGGCTTCCGACGTGTGGCCAACAGCCAGAAATGTGTGAGAGCTGGAGGACGCCATAACGACCTGGAAGATGTGGGTCGAGACCTTTCCCATCATACCTTCTTTGAAATGCTTGGCAATTGGGCCTTTGGGGGTGAATATTTTAAGGTGAGTCTCTGGAGAGCATTGATCAGCCAAGAAGGGAGTCAGTTTGTCCTGTTTCCATTGTACTGTCTGCTTAGGCAGGGCCTAATACCAGATGTGGAGGCAAAGTGCTAGTTGAGCAGGTGTAACAGGAATTACCTCGCTTCCCTGATTGGATTGTAAGTCCCTCAAGGGCAGAGACTGTGCTTCCTGCCTAATGACTACTCAAAAATTGTTGTTTGAGCAAATGGTCAAATAGCAATGCTAAGGTACTTACTAAAGTTAAAGATCACTCCAGGCTAGAGTAGGCAGTGAATTTCATGTGAAAGTGGGACTTGTTCTGGGACTTGAAAGAAGATAGGATTTAGAAGAAGGGGAAGCTTTCTGGGCAGTAAACACTCAGAGGCAGTAATGGTTCATGGCTTATTCTGGGAACAAGATGGCCGCAGAAATGCTTTTGTCTTAAGTGGGGGGCTAAACTCATGTGGCTTGATTACTTCAGTGGGGTCTCCATCTCACCCATCTTCCTCCCCCGACCCCATGCTGGTTTCTGCTGCAGGAGGAGGCATGTAGCATGGCCTGGGAACTGCTGACTCAGGTCTATGGGATCCCTACGGAAAGGCTCTGGGTCTCCTACTTTGATGGTGACCCTAAGGCAGGGTTGGAGCCAGACCTGGAGACCAGGGACATTTGGCTGAGCTTAGGGTAAGTCAACCCCCTACTTATGTTCATTCCTGGAGGGCAGAAGGACTGGATAATGGAGACTACCAGCACCAATCCTCAGAGTCTCAGCATTTCATTCCAGGATACTGTGGACTTAGCCCTGTTCTTCCTCTTGCTGAGCTTCGACTTGAGGGAGGGGCTCTCGTGGCAGAGAGGGTCCCAGCTTCTGGGTCTGTCTATCTCTCACCACTCGCCTGCCTTTCTCCTCAGGGTGCCTGCTACTCGTGTGCTTTCCTTTGGACCACAAGAGAACTTCTGGGAGATGGGGAATACCGGCCCTTGTGGACCCTGTACCGAGATCCACTATGACCTTGCTGGTGGGGTGGGAGCCCCCCAGCTGGTAGAACTTTGGAACCTGGTCTTCATGCAACACAACAGGTAAGGGGGTGCGGAAGCAGGACGAGAATCCCTGGCTAGAAGTGGAAAAGGTGGCAATTAGAAGACTTTGATCTGTTTCGTATAAAAACAAACACGTAAATGATGCTTACCATGTGCCAGGCACAATTCTCATCACCTTGTAGATAATAACTGATTTAATTGTAGTCTTTGCCTGTGACAGCTTAAACAAGTCACTGCTATTCTCTGTTGAACTTGATGATCAACAAGTTAAGTTGAACTTGATGATCTCAGATTTTCTTCTAGCCTTGACATGTCTTTCTAGGGGCAAAGAATTCTGTCCCAAGATGGGATGTCTGCTGCCCAGGCAAGAGCCCAAGCAGGGGTGAGAGTGGAGATAGCCCTATATGAGAAAGGACAGGACCCCAAGGCCATCATCATCTGCTACTGCAGGGTGGCAGGGGAAGATACGCATTGTCTGGTTCCTCCCATTGTCAGCCCCCTTAGGCTCCCCGCCACCCAACATTACTCCACTTGGGCATCTCACACCTGTAATCCTGGGTGGGGCCTCATCTTGCACACCTTCCCTGGACAGAGAGGCAGATGGAAGCCTGCAGCCCTTGCCCCAGTGGCATGTGGACACAGGAATGGGCCTGGAAAGGCTGGTGGCTGTGCTGCAAGGCAAACACTCCACCTATGACACTGACCTCTTTTCCCCGCTGCTCCACGCCATACAGCAGGTGAGTGCCTCTTCCCTTCCAGAAGCCCTCCAACTTGCTCATCATAGCCCTTAGCCCCATTGCATTCCATCTTTGTTGAGAACTCAGAGTGTTCTCAGCATCTGAGGACAATAACCAACCAAGAATTCCAAGACGTCAAGCAAGACACTAGGATTCATTACTTATTACCTGCTGTTCCTCCTAACTCCTTACCTCTTTCATTTATTCAGAAAATACTTGTTGAGTGCTTGCTTTATGTTAAGTCCTTTGTGTTTGGTACAGAAGACACAGCAGTAAGCAGGAAAGGGATCATGGAGATTATATGCTAGCATGAGAGATAGACAATAAATGTGTTAAAGAACAAAGTAATAGCTTACAGATTGTGAACAGGCAGTAAACATGGGTGAAAGTAACTAGGAAGAAGGAGGGGTACAGAGGAATCTTAGATAAGGTACTTGGGGAAGGCTCACCAAGAAGATGACCTTTGAGCTGAGCCCCGAAGAAGGAGGAGTCAGCCACAAGAAGCTCTTTCCAGGCAGAGGGGACAGCAGGTACCAAGGACCTTGGTACTGATGGATTAGATGGGGAGGGGAGAGAGACATCAAAGATGGCTCCCAGGCTATTGGCTTGAGCAACACAGTGAATGGCATGACTGTTTACTGAGATGAAGAAGCCTGGGGAAGAGAGAGCTTTGGAGCTAGGTGAATCAAGCTCTCTGCTTTGGAGCATTTCCATGTGTGTATAGCTTATACCCTCCCTGTTGCCCCCCAAGAAAGGGCTTGACATGTGCCAGAAACAAAAAGGTGGCCAGCCAGCTAAAGGAGAATCCCATGGGATATAATAGGAACATGTGTCAGTTAGCTTTTGCTGTATAACAAACCACCCTAATGCTCTGTGGCTTAATCACCAACCATGTATTTGCCCCCTGAGTCTGTGAGCTAGAGTTTAGTCTGGGCTTAGCTGGCTCATACTTTGGTCTTCTGTGAGCTCACTCATCCATCTGTGGTCAGCTGAGAGGCAGCTCCTCCTCTGGGGCTTGGCTGTCTGTCAGTTTGGAGGCAGTAGGGGTGACTGGGCCATGTGTCTGTCATCACCTAGCTGGCTGGTCTGGGCTTGTCCACATCACAGCTCAGCAAGGTTCCAAGACAGAGAGCAGACACATAGGCTTAGAACAGTGTTGTTTCCAGTATATTCTGTGGGTCAAAGCAAGTCACAAAGCCAGCACAGATTCAGGGGATGGAGAAACAGAGTCTATCCCTTGATGGGAAACAGCTGTAAAGTCCCATTTTTAAAGTGGCGTATGCATAGGAAAGGGCCATTTTTGTGAACAGTCTACCACAGACAAGAGGGCAGAGTTCAGTCTTGTGGGTCTTGAAGTCCAAAGTGGGGCTTTGATTCTCGGAGTGGCAAGAAGGGTTCTAAGGGCTGGGCACGGTGGTTCATGCCTATAATCCTAGCACTTGGGGAGGCAGAGGGAGGCGGTTCGCTTGAGGTCGGGAGTTGGAGACCAGCCTGGCCAACATGGCAAAACCCTGTCTACTAAAAAATAGAAAAATCAGCAAGCATGCTGGCACATACCTGTAGTCCCAGCCACTTAGGAGGCTGAGACAGGAGAATCACTTGAACCCAGGAGGTGGAGGTTGCAATAAACTGAGATCGTGCTACTGCACTTCAACCTGGGCAACAGAGTGCGACTTCATCTCAAAAAACATAAATAAATAAAAATGTACATCAGATCATGTCACTCTCCACTGAGAACACTTTTTTTTTTTTTTTGAGACAGAGTCTTGCTCTGTCACCCAGGCTGGAGTGCAGTGGCATGATCTCAGCTCACTGCAACCTCTGCCTCTTGGGCTCAAGCAATTCTCATGCCTCAGCCTCTAGAGTAGCTGGGATTACAGCCACCTGCCGTCACACAAAAAATCTGTATATTTTTAGTACAGATGGGCTTTCACCAAGTTGGCCAGGCTGGTTTGAAACTCCTGACCTCAGGTGATCACCCACCTCAGCCTCCCAAAGTGTTGTGATTACAGGTGTGAGCCACCACGCCCAGCATGATGTACACTTTTAAAAGCCTACTCCTGTTGCTGTGTGGAGGATGAACTGGAGGGAGATGAGAACAGAAACTTAGGAATCAATTGGGAAGCTATTATCGATCCAAGCAAGAACCACAGGGCATGACTTCGGCTAACAGCAGTGGAAGTAGAGACAAGTAGATTGATTTGAGAGATCTCATGGAGGTAGAAGCAAAAGGACCCACTGATGGATTACGATGGGTAGGGGAAAGAATTCAAAGATGGCTCCCAGACAATTGATTGAGCAACACAGTGAATGGCATGACTGTTAGATGAAGAAGTTTGGGGAAGAGAGAGGTTTGGAGCTAGGTGAATCAAGCTCCCTGCTTTGGAGCATTTCCATGTATGTAGCTTACACTCTCCCTCCCTGCCCACCCCCACAAAAGATGGGAGAGGCAAGAACAGGCAGTGGAGAGCATCTGGAGTCCAAGAGGCCTGGCTGAGATCTCAGATCTGCTCCTTGAGAGCTGGGTAGCCTTGTGTCACTGAGTTCCTCTTCTGTAAAGCAAGGATACTAATACCTCCTGGAATGGGCTGTTTTGGGGATTAGAGTTCACGTTGTTCAAGTTCTCACCCAGTTCTGGTAGTAGAAATTCAGTAAATGATCACAGATATGTTCACTTGTAGCACCAAATATGAGCCCCGTGAGGGCAGGGCCTGGCTCCTGCTCATCCGTGAGGCTTCTCAGCCCAGGACTGGACTGGCAAGGCCATTCTGGATGTGGTTGGCTTTAGGGCTGAGTTCAGATGCTCTAGAGGCCATAAAGAGCACCTACCTGGGCCAGTTCAGGCAGGGCCACTGGCTGACTCTTTCTCTCCTGCTTCCCAGGGCTGCAGGGCACCCCCTTACTTGGGCCGGGTAGGGGTGGCAGACGAGGGGCGCACAGACACAGCGTACCGCGTGGTGGCTGACCACATCCGCACACTCAGTGTCTGCATCTCTGATGGCGTCTTCCCTGGGATGTCAGGTCCCCCGTGAGTCTGGAAGGGCTACAGAGAGGACAGGGGCTGCTGGGGGTCGCAGGTGGAGGAGGGAAGGAAGAGGAGAGGTGGGTCTGGTTGAGCCAGTAGGAGGAATGGGGAGAGGGAAAGCTTTGGGGTGGGAGCGCACACTGTGGATGTTGTCCTTCCCACTCCCCATATTGCTGACCATGAGCTGCTAGGGGTTCATGTCTGGGCTCTGAACCCCTTTAGGCTGGTTCTTCGTCGGATCCTCCGTCGAGCTGTGCGTTTCTCCATGGAGATCTTAAAGGCACCACCTGGCTTCCTAGGCAGCCTGGTGCCTGTAGTGGTGGAGACATTGGTAAGGACAGA
>NW_012103142.1:12288091-12292347 GCF_000951045.1 Mandrillus leucophaeus | reverse complement strand
CCCAGACCCCTCTGCAGCAGGAACACCACCCTGCCTCTCCCTATGTCCACACTGCCCAGCTAGCCCTGCCTCCTGCTTTCCTAGGTTGGCTTCATGCATAGACTGAGCTTCCCTCCTCTCTTGAAATGACCTGTGCCCAGGGAGTACCCTGGACTACCCCCAGCTCTGGCCTTGAGGCATGAAGCCTGAATGTGACCCCTCTCCTGAGGCTACCCAGTATGGAGGGGGTATTTGTGTTTGGCATCTGGTGGCTTCTGCGTGGTTAGAAGGGCCCTGGACCTTATTTTTCTCCCCTTCTTTGTCTAATCCCTCCCCTTGTCAACACTCTTTGTCTCCCTTTCTTAAAGCTGAAGTGGCCTGGTCCTTGTCACTGTCTGGAGACCTGGGGCTCCCCTTGGACATGGTAGAGCTGATGCTGGAGGAGAAAGGGGTCCAGCTGGACTCCACTGGACTGGAGCGGTTGGCCCAGGAGGCGGCCCAGGTACAAGCTGTGGCACCCCCATGCTGGTTCTGTTGGGACACCCCTTCCCCAGCCCTGAGCTCCTGGGGGAAGAGCTGTGGATATTGAGAGAAATCAAGAGTCTGAGATAGGATCTGTCCCCTCACCTGGGAGGTTTCTAAAACCTCAGGCCACAACTTGTAGAAAGCAACACTAGCCAATGGGCTAAACACAAGAGCAGAAGCCAGCACAGCTTCCTGGAGAGGGGCCTTCCAGGGGCAGCGGTGGGCAAGAAGGCCTAATCCCGAGGATCCCACATGATGGATGGTTCACCAACCAGCCCAGGGGCTCTAGCAGGCAGCCAAGCCCTGAATTCTTATTCCAGAAGGGCTGCAGAGTCCACAGCTGTGTGGCAGGGACAGGGCCCTGCGAGGCTGAAGTCCCACTTTCATTCCCCATGTACTTCTTCCATGCCCATCCTGCAGCACCAGGCACGGCAGGCTGAGCCAGTTCAGAAGCAGGGATTGTGGCTTGATGTCCATGCACTGGGGGAGCTGCAGCGCCAAGGAGTGCCCCCAACTGACAGCAGCCCCAAGTACAACTACTCCCTGCAACCCAACGGAAGTTATGGTGAGAGCCTGGACCGAGGTCTGCCACCACAAGCTTGCCTGACCATGACTAAGAAGAATGTCCAAGATGGTTGCTGCTGGCCCTATGTATTCCCCAGGATGGCCACAGGGGTCTCTGTGGCCCCCAGCTGGAAGTGCCCTGCGGGGTGCCTGTTAGCCCCAAGGCACAGACCCACCTTCACGTCCCCAGCCCCTGCCCACCACTAATAACCATTCTGTTCCCTGGCAGAGTTCGGCACCTGTGAGGCCCAGGTGTTGCAACTGTATACAGAGGACGGGACAGCAGTGGCCTCTGTGGGGAAAGGCCAGCGTTGTGGCCTCCTCTTGGACAGGACCAACTTCTACGCAGAACAGGGGGGCCAGGCTTCAGACCGTGGCTACCTGGTGCGGGTAGGGCAAGAGGTGAGTCTCCACCACAGCCCAGGCTGATTTCTGTGGGTGGCAGACCCAAGCCTGGGTGGGAGCCAAGGGGAGGGAAAGGCTACAGGCACCTTGACCCCTACCCTCCCCCAGGACGTGCTGTTCCCAGTAGCCCGGGCCCAGGTCTGTGGGGGTTTCATCCTGCATGAGGCAGTAGCCCCTGAGTGCCTACAGATCGGGGACCAGGTACAGCTGCATGTGGATAAGGTAAGGATCCTCCCTAACTGTTCCCAATACCCTGCAGCCCTTCACTCTCCCCACTCCCTGCCCTCACCCAGGACCCTAGGTGACAAAAGTATTTCAGGCCTGGCGTCTAGCCTGCATGGCGAAGCACACGGCCACCCACCTGCTGAACTGGGCACTGCGGCAGACCCTGGGCCCTGGCACAGAGCAGCAGGGCTCCCATCTCAATCCTGAGCAGCTGCGCTTGGATGTGACCACCCAGGTAAGCCCGGCACAGAAAGACAGGCTTCATGTGAGGTGACAGGCTTAAAGAGAGACAGCCTGCTGTGAGCGGGTTGCTCTTAGAGGCCTGGGCTCTAGGCCCAGCACAGCCACCCAATCACTATGGGACCCTGGGCAAGTCCTTTCCCCTTGGGCTCCTCGTGCACCAGTGAGGAGTCAGGCTACAGAGTAGCTAGGGCCTCACCCAGCTCTGATGTGGGATCCTGAAGGGCCTCCAGCAGGGGCCCTCCCTTCACCTCCAGCCACTCCTTCCTTGTTTCTACTGTCACCCGAGACATTCTTGCTCAAACTGGGCTGCCCTCTCCCTCTGCTGCCACCCTGTCTCCCTGCCCTTCTTACACACCTGGCTCAAATCCTTTCTCCAGGAAGTACTTGCTGGCTAATCCCCATCCCACCTGCTTATTCCCTGCCCCTGCATCCCCCCATCCTGTAGTTCTCTCTTCCACTGGGCTGCCCCTTGTAAGCTCCATGTGGGTACAGCCTCCTTTTTCTATTTCTTCAACTTTTGGTGCCTAGTGAAAGGCCTGGAGCTTCCAGTAAGCCCAAACTCCCAGATAGCTTTCTAAGGAAAAGAATTGTCTGCTCAGCTAGTGTTTATTGAGCACCTATCATGTGCTAGCCACTATTCTAGAACCTGGGGATAGCTCAGTGAACACTGACCATGTTTCAGTGCATCAGTTACAGGTGTGGGGCTGACTGCATGTTGGTCTTTCCATTTCCTCCCCACCCCTCCAGACCACATTGACCCCAGAGCAGCTCCGGGCAGTGGAGAACACTGTGCAGGAGGCCGTGCAGCAGGATAAGCCTGTGTACATGGAGGAGGTGCCCCTGGCACTCACTGCCCAGGTCCCTGGCCTGCGCTGTCTGGATGAAGTGAGTTGGGGAAGCCCTTTTGGTGGAGATCGGGGGCCTCCTTCAGGCATACCTGGAGGCTTTATCCTTCTCCTTTGGCAGTTAACGGGCCTGTCCCCTCTTGACCTCAGGTTTACCCAGACCCTGTACGGGTGGTGTCAGTGGGGGTACCCGTGGCCCATGCATTGGACCCAGCCTCCCAAGCCGCACTGCAGACCTCTGTGGAGCTATGCTGTGGGACGTGAGTCACTCCTTTGTGCTGCCTGGCCCAGGGGCCCCAGATCCTCGCCCTTCACTTGGTCTTTGGAGCCATCAGCCCTTAATGGGAGATGCACTCTGGCTTCTCCCTTGTCTCCTGTCGTGCCCCCTGACATTCTGTTCCCTCCTTCCTCCCACAGGCACCTGTTACGTACAGGGGCTGTAGGGGACCTGGTTATCATCGGGGACCGCCAGCTTTCCAAGGGCACTACCCGCCTGCTGGCCATCACTGGGGAGCAGGCCCAGCAGGTCAGCATGCCAGTAGGCCTGGGACTTCTGGGTTGAGTGGGTGCATGGGACACACGCAGGTGACATGCTCGGGCTCAGGGGTGCCCAGCAGCAGAGCCAGTATTAATACTTGCACACCAATGTGGCCATAGCAGCTGTTGGCAGCTGGCATGTGTTTTATTTGGTGCTGGTGTCTTGACTGGTCTTGATTGTTATATCTTATTTGTCCCTGACCAGTAATGAGTTGAGAGGCCTTGTCCTGGGGAGATGAATGTAAGCCTGGCGGCCCTGACCCTCCTGTCCCCTCCCTGCAGGCCCGAGAGCTAGGCCAGAACCTGGCCCAGGAAGTGAAAGCAGCCACTGAGCGACTGAGTCAGGGGAGCCGGGATGTGGCAGAAGCACTGAGGCTGTCCAAGGACATAGGACGACTCATTGAAGTGAGGGCCACGCCTACTGTGGAGCTGTTCCCCACCCTCTCCTGGCCCTATTCCCTCCCCTATTCCTCCCTGGACCCCTCTAGACTCTCCCTAGCACTCCAATCGGGTTGGGCTCCAGCTGGCCCAGATGTTTGTCTACAGGGCCCTGCTGGTCCCTACCTCAGAGACTATGGCTCAGGGAAGGGCAGGGGTGATGCACTGCTTCTGGCCATAGGCTGTGGACACTTCTGTGATGCCCCAGTGGCAGCGGCGGGAGCTGCTGGCCACACTGAAGATGCTGCAGCGGCGTGCCAACACTGCCATCCGTAAGCTGCAGATGGGGCAGGTGAGAGGAGATTTGGCTGCACCCATGTGCCCAGAGACACTCCAGCACATATACTGAGAAGTCTCAAGGGCTGGGGCGTGGGGGTGAGTCTGAGGCTGTGCAAGGACATGGGGACGGGGTGGTGGCAGCTTCTTCCTTCTCCCGCCAGCTGAGAACCATCACCCAGGCCATTCCCCCACTTCTGTCTCTTTCAAACTGTGTTT
>NW_012103142.1:12285521-12287646 GCF_000951045.1 Mandrillus leucophaeus | reverse complement strand
ATATTGCTGACCATGAGCTGCTAGGGGTTCATGTCTGGGCTCTGAACCCCTTTAGGCTGGTTCTTCGTCGGATCCTCCGTCGAGCTGTGCGTTTCTCCATGGAGATCTTAAAGGCACCACCTGGCTTCCTAGGCAGCCTGGTGCCTGTAGTGGTGGAGACATTGGTAAGGACAGAGCTTCTTCTCCACTGTGGGCCTCCCTGGGCACTTTGGGGAGCCTACCACTGGGCCTAGACAGTGCCCCCAGCCTGCGTGCCCAGAGGTCCCCACCGTAAATGTCCAGCCCAGCATCCTATCAGCAAGCTAAGAAAGCTGTCCTTGCTTACAAGAAGCAGGAAAACTTGAGGCTCCTTGCCCAAACTGCTGAGCCTTTGACCTCATGACCCCCTTCTGCCACCCTACCGGGAAACCAGTTCCCTATTTGAGTCCCTCTCCCAGCCCCTCAATGTGTATGAGCCTCCAGGGCAAGTGTCCTCAGGGAGGCCCAGGGTGGGGAGGTGGGGGTGGGTTGGTTGCCTTTCACACCTCCTCAGCCCTCTCCACCTCCCCCAGGGAGATGCTTATCCAGAACTGCAAAGGAACTCAGCCCAGGTACTGGATTCCGGTGGGAGAGAAAGGGGTTGATGGGTGAGTTGTGGAGAGAGACCCTCCTTTCAAGGAGACCTAGCTCCACTTCTGCTCTGTCTGGTTCAGATCTCCAACCTGGTGTTAGAGGACGAGGCAGCCTTCCTGGCCTCCCTGGAGCGGGGTCGGCGGATTATTGACCGGACTCTGAGGACCCTGGGGCCTTCAGATATGTTCCCTGGTCAGTGGGATACCTAGCCCATGCACAAGGGACTTGCTGAGACTCGCCAGGGTGGGCAGAGGAGGGAGCTCTGGGCCAGCCCCCTGCCTCATGTCCGCCCCCAACCTCTGCCCAATGTTCCTCTCTCCCTGGACTCTCCTTCCATACCCAGACCCCTCTGCAGCAGGAACACCACCCTGCCTCTCCCTATGTCCACACTGCCCAGCTAGCCCTGCCTCCTGCTTTCCTAGGTTGGCTTCATGCATAGACTGAGCTTCCCTCCTCTCTTGAAATGACCTGTGCCCAGGGAGTACCCTGGACTACCCCCAGCTCTGGCCTTGAGGCATGAAGCCTGAATGTGACCCCTCTCCTGAGGCTACCCAGTATGGAGGGGGTATTTGTGTTTGGCATCTGGTGGCTTCTGCGTGGTTAGAAGGGCCCTGGACCTTATTTTTCTCCCCTTCTTTGTCTAATCCCTCCCCTTGTCAACACTCTTTGTCTCCCTTTCTTAAAGCTGAAGTGGCCTGGTCCTTGTCACTGTCTGGAGACCTGGGGCTCCCCTTGGACATGGTAGAGCTGATGCTGGAGGAGAAAGGGGTCCAGCTGGACTCCACTGGACTGGAGCGGTTGGCCCAGGAGGCGGCCCAGGTACAAGCTGTGGCACCCCCATGCTGGTTCTGTTGGGACACCCCTTCCCCAGCCCTGAGCTCCTGGGGGAAGAGCTGTGGATATTGAGAGAAATCAAGAGTCTGAGATAGGATCTGTCCCCTCACCTGGGAGGTTTCTAAAACCTCAGGCCACAACTTGTAGAAAGCAACACTAGCCAATGGGCTAAACACAAGAGCAGAAGCCAGCACAGCTTCCTGGAGAGGGGCCTTCCAGGGGCAGCGGTGGGCAAGAAGGCCTAATCCCGAGGATCCCACATGATGGATGGTTCACCAACCAGCCCAGGGGCTCTAGCAGGCAGCCAAGCCCTGAATTCTTATTCCAGAAGGGCTGCAGAGTCCACAGCTGTGTGGCAGGGACAGGGCCCTGCGAGGCTGAAGTCCCACTTTCATTCCCCATGTACTTCTTCCATGCCCATCCTGCAGCACCAGGCACGGCAGGCTGAGCCAGTTCAGAAGCAGGGATTGTGGCTTGATGTCCATGCACTGGGGGAGCTGCAGCGCCAAGGAGTGCCCCCAACTGACAGCAGCCCCAAGTACAACTACTCCCTGCAACCCAACGGAAGTTATGGTGAGAGCCTGGACCGAGGTCTGCCACCACAAGCTTGCCTGACCATGACTAAGAAGAATGTCCAAGATGGTTGCTGCTGGCCCTATGTATTCCCCAGGATGGCCAC
>NW_012103142.1:12269153-12282481 GCF_000951045.1 Mandrillus leucophaeus | reverse complement strand
ATCCCCATCCCACCTGCTTATTCCCTGCCCCTGCATCCCCCCATCCTGTAGTTCTCTCTTCCACTGGGCTGCCCCTTGTAAGCTCCATGTGGGTACAGCCTCCTTTTTCTATTTCTTCAACTTTTGGTGCCTAGTGAAAGGCCTGGAGCTTCCAGTAAGCCCAAACTCCCAGATAGCTTTCTAAGGAAAAGAATTGTCTGCTCAGCTAGTGTTTATTGAGCACCTATCATGTGCTAGCCACTATTCTAGAACCTGGGGATAGCTCAGTGAACACTGACCATGTTTCAGTGCATCAGTTACAGGTGTGGGGCTGACTGCATGTTGGTCTTTCCATTTCCTCCCCACCCCTCCAGACCACATTGACCCCAGAGCAGCTCCGGACAGTGGAGAACACTGTGCAGGAGGCCGTGCAGCAGGATAAGCCTGTGTACATGGAGGAGGTGCCCCTGGCACTCACTGCCCAGGTCCCTGGCCTGCGCTGTCTGGATGAAGTGAGTTGGGGAAGCCCTTTTGGTGGAGATCGGGGGCCTCCTTCAGGCATACCTGGAGGCTTTATCCTTCTCCTTTGGCAGTTAACGGGCCTGTCCCCTCTTGACCTCAGGTTTACCCAGACCCTGTACGGGTGGTGTCAGTGGGGGTACCCGTGGCCCATGCATTGGACCCAGCCTCCCAAGCCGCACTGCAGACCTCTGTGGAGCTATGCTGTGGGACGTGAGTCACTCCTTTGTGCTGCCTGGCCCAGGGGCCCCAGATCCTCGCCCTTCACTTGGTCTTTGGAGCCATCAGCCCTTAATGGGAGATGCACTCTGGCTTCTCCCTTGTCTCCTGTCGTGCCCCCTGACATTCTGTTCCCTCCTTCCTCCCACAGGCACCTGTTACGTACAGGGGCTGTAGGGGACCTGGTTATCATCGGGGACCGCCAGCTTTCCAAGGGCACTACCCGCCTGCTGGCCATCACTGGGGAGCAGGCCCAGCAGGTCAGCATGCCAGTAGGCCTGGGACTTCTGGGTTGAGTGGGTGCATGGGACACACGCAGGTGACATGCTCGGGCTCAGGGGTGCCCAGCAGCAGAGCCAGTATTAATACTTGCACACCAATGTGGCCATAGCAGCTGTTGGCAGCTGGCATGTGTTTTATTTGGTGCTGGTGTCTTGACTGGTCTTGATTGTTATATCTTATTTGTCCCTGACCAGTAATGAGTTGAGAGGCCTTGTCCTGGGGAGATGAATGTAAGCCTGGCGGCCCTGACCCTCCTGTCCCCTCCCTGCAGGCCCGAGAGCTAGGCCAGAACCTGGCCCAGGAAGTGAAAGCAGCCACTGAGCGACTGAGTCAGGGGAGCCGGGATGTGGCAGAAGCACTGAGGCTGTCCAAGGACATAGGACGACTCATTGAAGTGAGGGCCACGCCTACTGTGGAGCTGTTCCCCACCCTCTCCTGGCCCTATTCCCTCCCCTATTCCTCCCTGGACCCCTCTAGACTCTCCCTAGCACTCCAGTCGGGTTGGGCTCCAGCTGGCCCAGATGTTTGTCTACAGGGCCCTGCTGGTCCCTACCTCAGAGACTATGGCTCAGGGAAGGGCAGGGGTGATGCACTGCTTCTGGCCATAGGCTGTGGACACTTCTGTGATGCCCCAGTGGCAGCGGCGGGAGCTGCTGGCCACACTGAAGATGCTGCAGCGGCGTGCCAACACTGCCATCCGTAAGCTGCAGATGGGGCAGGTGAGAGGAGATTTGGCTGCACCCATGTGCCCAGAGACACTCCAGCACATATACTGAGAAGTCTCAAGGGCTGGGGCGTGGGGGTGAGTCTGAGGCTGTGCAAGGACATGGGGACGGGGTGGTGGCAGCTTCTTCCTTCTCCCGCCAGCTGAGAACCATCACCCAGGCCATTCCCCCACTTCTGTCTCTTTCAAACTGTGTTTCTCCCCCAACTCCCAAGTCTGGCTCAGGCCCCCCAACCCCAGAAGCCTGCTGACTTGATTAGTGCCATTCAGCCCTGATTACACCTCCACTGTGGATCCCCTTTCTCCCGCCCACTCCTGGTCCATCTGTGCTCTGACCTTCCTCCTTTCACCTTCAGCGACCTATTTGTAGGGGCCTGAAGCTATGATGAAAGGAAAGTGGCAAGGGAGGTGAGGAAGGACACATGTGGGACCCAAAAAGGAGGCCACCCTAGGCAGAGTCCCTGCCCCCTCTGCCTAGAGCTGATGACCTTTGGGGTGGGTGGGGGAAGCAGGGGATTGCTTAGCTGGGTCTCAGTTCAGAGGTGGGGGCTAATTGGAAACTTGCTTCTCAGCCTGACCCCTCTGCTCATCCTTCCTGCCCCATAGGCTGCAAAGAAAACTCAGGAGCTGCTGGAGCGGCACTCGAAGGGGCCTCTGATTGTGGACACAGTCTCTGCTGAGTCTCTCTCAGTGAGTGCTGGCCAAGCGGGGCTGCCCCAGGGTCTGAGGAGGGCAAAGTCCTGACCAGGAGGTAGCTAGAGGTCTGGGAAGCTATGGGCTCACAATCTGTCTTTCATGGTCCAGGTGCTGGTGAAGGTGGTGCGGCAGCTATGTGAGCAGGCCCCCAGCACATCTGTGCTCCTACTCAGCCCCCAGTCCATGGGGAAGGTGCTGTGTGCCTGTCAGGTGGCCCAGGTGAGGGAAGTGGGAGAGCAGCCCACCACCCCCATTAATACCCATCCTGGTCCAGCTGTCTGATTCTACACCTTTAATTCTTCCCAGACAAAGGGGCCAAGGCTGGGTGGAGGTATCTATGAGAATACTCCAGGACAGGGATAGGGGAATCTCCTTGTTCCTAAAAACAGCCCCTCCCTACTCCAGAAAGCACCAGAGATTCCTTAATTACCAGCCCCTCCCAGGCCTCACATCCCTTGTAAACAAGTAGCAGATGTTCACATTCATAAACCTCCCCACACACATTTCCATCCCAAACCTTCTCCGACTTGTCACCCGACTGCCCCACCATGTGCCCAGCTGGGAAGCGGGCGCTGATCACCTTCAACTCCACTCTTGAGGGTACCTTGGGTGGATGCTGGCAGGGAGGGCCACTCTGCATCGCTTCCCCTTCTCATTCTGTTCCTAGGGTGCCATGCCCACTTTCACAGCAGAGGCCTGGGCACTGGCAGTGTGCAGCCACATGGGGGGCAAGGCCTGGGGCTCGCGAGTGGTGGCCCAAGGCACCGGAAGCACTACTGACCTGGAAGCTGCCCTCAGTACAGCCCGAGCCTATGCCCTCAGCCAGCTCTGACCCTGGCCCACCCGGGGACCCACATGGACTAAAGGCAATGCCAGGAGCCCTGAAGGAGCCAGCAGAACCTTCCCACTGGCTGAAGCGAGGACTAGAGGCTGGAGGCCAAGCAACTGAGCCAAAGAGGATCACCTGGGCCAGGCCCTACCTGACACAAGGAGACATGGTCTAGGGAAGGCAGAAGTGGGCCCAAAGACACACACCCCCTTGGTGAATGAGAAGACATGGGCAATTATGGCTGTGACTGCACATTAGAAATTATTTCACTGGCCGGGTATGGTGGTTCACGCCTATAATCCCAGCACTTTGGGAGGCCGAGGCAGGATCATGAGGTCAAGAGATCAAAACCATCCTGGCTAACACGGTGAAACCCCATCTCTGCTAAAAATTCAAAAAATTAGTCAGGCGTGTGGGTCAGGCGTGGTGGCACACGCCTGTAGTCCCAGCTACTCGGGAGGCTGAAGCAGAAGAATTGCTTGAACCTGGGAGGCGGAGGTTGCAGTGGGCTGAGATCGCACCACTGCACTCCAACCTGGGTGACAGAACGAGACTCTGTCTCAAATAAGTAAATAATTTCAGAGGACAGGAAGCTGCAGAGGTTCTGTTACTTTAAAAAAGAGTAGTTTTGCCCCTCCCAGCAACCTGGTAGGGGTGCCTTAACACCAGTCTGAACTCACACTGTCTGAAAGGCCACCCAGGATCCAAATCAGGCCATCTTCATTGCCATGAGTGGTCAGACAGGCTCTGCGTGCCAGGCAACAGTGGGCACTGACAAAGGGCTCCTTGGCTACTGGGACAACACGGAACCATCCTGTGAAAATCATTTCAGCAGTGGAGACCTTTGCTATCACTTCTTTCATTAGCAATGACCTCTAAATTAAATTAGGCCCTGCTGGTTTGTCGATGAATTGAGCAACTGAGAACGTGGCGGGCACCAAACATGATTCCTTCCTTCATGGAGCCTGCTTCTTGTGGAGGAAACAGGCAGTAAAGCAAAAGAAGAGGGTCAGGCTTGGTGGCTCATGCCTATAATCCTGGCATTTTACGAGGCTGAGGTTGGAGGATTGCTTGAGGCCAGAAGTGCAAGACCAGCCTGCGCAAACACAGCAAGACCCTGTCTACAAAAAAAAAAAAAAGTGATCTTCCTGCCTCAGCCTCCCAAGTGGCTGAGACTACCCACACTTTGGTCCCAGCTACTTGGGAGGCTGAGGTGGGAAAATCACTTTAGCCCAAGAATTCAAGGCCACAGTGAGCTATAATTGCACCACTGCACTCCAGGCAACAGAGTGAGGCCCTGTCTTAGAAGGGAGAAAGTGTCAGATGGTGATGAGGTCTGGGGGGAAAAATAGATAATGGGGATTAGGAGTGTGGATGGTGGTATTCCCTCACCGAGAGGTGGCATGTGAGCAGGCAGCTGGGAGGTGAAGGTGTGACCCATGTGGAAATCTGAGGGAAAAGCATTCCAGGCTGAGGGAACAGCCAATGCAGATGCTGTGAGGTGGCCAGTGCCACTGAGCAGTGAGCTGGGATAGGGGCAGGTGATAAGGTTGGAGAGCGGGGTCAGACAAACTACACTTCTTAAAACAAGTTGTACAGCACCTGCCTCAAGCCTGAGCTGAAGCTGAAAATTGACACCTCAAAGCAGGTGGAAGCCAAGAGATGGAGGAAAGCCCTCCTTCCCTACTAGAATGAGTCCACCTCAGACAGCCAGATGTTGGACCTCTGCCTCTGTTCCTAGATCTCTGTTGCTAGATGAAGGAAAGGGCCCCAGGGGACCCATGTTCAAATCAAGGGCTCCCTGGGTACCAAGTTCTGTGTAGTAAAAATTCTAGCAGCGTGGGCCTGCTTGACATCATTTTCTGCACAGTTTCTCATTCTAATTAAGGCATAGATGATTTGGTGGTGAGGCACTGGTGAGGGCTTGAACGGACCCAATCCCTGGTGCCTGGCCCCTCGCTGCTTGCAAAGCTTTGCCTCAGCATCCTGGCCACTGGAGCAGTAGCCACTGTTCAGCAGTGCTCACCACAGGCCCTGGTCCAAGTTCCTCCGCGGGCGCCAAGATGAGTTGTGGCACCCCGATTTATTGATGAGTTAACAGAGCTTCGAGATGTACATCCAGGGTAACCAACTAGTAGTCCTCGGCAGAGCTGAAATCAAAGCTACCGTTTGAAACCTCCACCACCCTGGCTGCCTCTCCCTTCCTGAAGGTCACTTTCTTTTTTTTACTAGCCGTCCCTCTGAAGTCTGTCCCTCTCACCCTCCGGGAGATCAGGGGCCCCAACCACATCTTGTGGCGCCAGGGCTGGAAAGGTGTGTGGCACAGGGCATGGGCTGTGTGAAAGAGCACTGTGTTGGCCTGGAACCTTCCTGCGTCTGGTGCCAGACTTTCAGCCGGGGAAAAGGTGGACGGTGCCCTCCCGCAGGGCCTAAGGTCAACAGGAGACCTCAGGGGAGTTCAATGACTTACACAGGTGCCCTGGAGAAGGTCCGTCCACCCTCCTCATCTTCCACAGACGCTTTTCCTGGACCAGCTCCCTATCCATGGCCACACAAAAGCTAGCAATAGAGCACAAGGACTCCAGACCAGCAGCCTGCCCGACCTCCGCCTCCCGCAGAAAGCCCACCCGTTCCTAGACACGTCCCACGGAAGCACAGGGCATAGCTCAAGGCCACGGTCCCACTACCCCCAAAGCGGCCGCTTCCATGGAACCGTCCGAAGGGCTGGCCTCGCCACCCTGCGCGCGAGTGAGCCGCTTGCCGGCGCGCAGCTGCAGCCGAGGAAGCAGCAGCGCCCCCTCCTCTGAACCGCGGCGCACTCGTCCTCCCGGCCCGGCCCGCTCCTAGCAACACGGGGCGTCCCCAACGACAATGACCGGCGCCGGCGCGCGGGACTCTGTGTGAGGCGAGCGCCGAGGCTCCCGAAGCGGGTGAGGCGACCTCGGGGAGTGGGGACACACAGCCCCGGTCTCCCTTATCGGGGCCCGCTCAGGTCAGCTGGGCCCGGGAGCCCCTCTAGCGTCCTCTGCCCACACCGGCCAGAAGCCCACAGGCGGCCGTTGCCTGGGTTCCGTTTTCTGTGGCGGGGAAGCGCCGGTCCGTACCCACAGGAGACCCCACGCCCTCCATGCGAGGACGCCCCGCGCCTCCTCCCCACCACAGTCACTGTCTGCAGACCGTCTGGCCCGGGGCTGGGTATCCGAGTGAGGCGAGCGGAGGAACTATGGGAAGAAGAGGGGGAAAATGGGGCATCCGTAGGGCGTGGAGGAGAGCGGTCCCAAGCCCTGGGGCCCCAGCCTTCTGCGAAAGGCCGTCCCTGTTCCCAGCACCCGAGGGCTATAATCCCTCCCGCGTGTCCAGAAGCTTGCTTCGGCACCTCCCTCCCTCCCACTGCACTGCCGGTTTTCCTGGGTTACCAAGGAGAAACCAGCGCCTCTACACCCCAGGTAGGATGGGGGAGGGACCCCGTGGCCTTTGCAGCTGAGCTTCCCTGCTAGGGTGTCTGAGCTGAAGGTAAGGAGGGGTGGGAGCAGAACCGCTGGAGTGGGTGGTCAGGAGTTGGGAGGAGGCCAGCCCGGGGGCTGTGGTAAGTGAACTGGCGGTTTCACCCAGCCCAAGTCCAAGTACGCGGGCCGAGGCCCGGTTGGAGAAAGTTTTTTGCCCTTCCATAAATGGAATTCCCAACTTGGGAGTGACTTACCCCAAAGTAAGACATGGTGGGCATGAAAGAAATGGAGGTGGGTGTAGACAAAAGCCGAGAGTCCTGAGGACAGACGAGGGCTCTCCTGAGGGGATCTGGGATGGGAGTGGCTAAGAAGGCAGTCAGAGCAGTGGGTGCAGAGCCAGCTCCTGGGGAAGTGTCCCAGGCACAGAGGTGCTGTCTGCCCAAAGAGAACTGGGTGTCTCCACTTCTCGGCTAAGAGGAAGGGAGGTAAGGACAGTTGAGGACCAGGACTGTGATGCACAAGAAGGTGAGAATGCTCCCCTACAGCATCTTCCTCGTGTTCCCATTAGGGCAGGTGGAAGGAGCTCCTGCCCAGAATGGTTAGATTTAGCTGGGGACCTGAGGAAGGATGGAGAAGACCGGAGACTTCCTGTGGAGGGAATGTGCCAGGGGCAGGAGAGCACTACTCTGCAGCACTCCGTTGGGCTCCTCCGGCCCTCCAAAGGATGCAGGCAGTGGTCCAGCCTTGCAGAAGGCTCCTGTGCCCAGCAGTGAACTGGAAGAGGGAGCCTGGACTATTTAGGTCAGCACCAAGGGGATAACCCTGGGCTCCGTGTTGGTGAACAAGAGAGCTCATGAGCTGGAGAAAGTGGGAGACTCACTGGAAAAGTGCTGTGAATGACTGAGTTGGGAGCAATTTATAAGCAACCCCAGCATCTCATGGAAGTAAGAGCATTAGACAGACACAAACTAAAACCTCAGCTTCTCCACTTACTAGCTAGTGACATTTAGTAAGTTACTTAAGCTTTCTAAGTTTCAGTTTCTTCATTTGTGAAACAGGGACAATAGTGTTAAATAATAATCCTCAATAATTAATTTGAGAATTTAATGAAATTATGTAAGTAAGCCATCTAGCATCTTCACTATATCTAACACACATCTTGAGTGCTGGCTCTGGGCCCAGCACTATATGAAATGTCTCACACACATTAACACCTTAATCTTCTGGGTAATCGTATGAAATAGGTATTATTAAGTACTGTCCTCACATTATAGATGAAGAAACTGAGGCAAGCGGGGACCTGCCTAAGGTTGCACAGATAGTGGGGGGCACTGTGGAGATTTGACTTGAGGCAGCAGCTCAACTCCTGAGTACTTAGCCAGCTGCTGTCCTGCCTCCTGCTATGTACATGCTATTGAAGGCCTAGAGCTCTCAATAAATCATAGCTATATATAGCCAAGGGTATGGTTCCCAGAACACCTGTCCACCAGATTCAAGCCATCAGAAATGAGGACAACTCTGGCCAAACTGGAGCATCTTGTCACTTTCTATTACACGTGCTTGGGCATGGAAAGAGCAGTCCTTCACACCCGGTCCTTTGAGTTAATGGCCTGGTATGGATGTTGTTCCCTGTGTGTGATTTCAGGACCCTGGACCCTGGTCCTGAGGATGCACAGTAGGGACCCAGGGGAGGAGGATTGTCCCTTCCCTAGGGACTGTGGTACCGGGTTAGAGACACAGCCATGTGAAGCCAAACAAGCTGGTAAAGGCAGGCCCCAGAGAAGTGAAAGTCCACTGCATGTGTCCCCACTTTCCCCCTCTGAGAGCACAGCACATCCTTGGATGGGGACACCAGGTGGTGGCACAAGACATACCCACTCCTGGTGGCCCTGACCTCTCTGGAATGTCAGGATTCCTGCCCTGCCCATGTTCAAGACTGGCGTCTTGAATGTGCTCCTAGTCTTCAAACTCTGGGATTCTCTGACTGACCCAACAGGTTCCCCAGGGAAGGAAAGCTCCAGAGAGGAAGGTGACCCTTCAGCCACCTCCAGGACTGCCCTGATGAAAATATTAAATTTTGTTTCATTTAGGGGGAAAATGCATTTACCCTAACAGGGATGAAAACTGTACATTAGGGCCCTGAAATTCCCATAGTAAAGTACCAAAGGCCTGGGAGCGCTCTCAGCCCAGGGAGGCCCTCCCCACTTTCCAAGGAGCAAGAATATTCTTTCTTCTTTCCTAGTGGAGGGCAGGAACAGCCAGGGGAAGGGGACATACTGAGTGACTGTGGAGGGGTAGTGTATTGTGACTAGAGGAGGAGACCTGCCCTCAGATGCTGGCCCCGGCTCTCATAGGTGTTTTAGGGCCAGTCATTTCCTGTTTCCTTGTTTCTTCATCTGTAAAATAGGGATAAGGAAGCCCATCCTAGCTCCATTATAGGGTGGTTGAAGAGTCACATGAGATTTTTTTTCTTTTTTAGAGATGGCATCTCGCTATGTTGGCCAGGTTGGTCTTGAATTCTTGGCCCCAAGCAATCCTCCTGCCTTGGCCTCCCAAAGTGCTAGGATTACAGGTGTGAGCCACCACACTCAGCCTTTTTTTTTTTTTTTCCTGAGAGGATAGTTCTGAAAGGACCTTGAAAGGACCTTGCAACTGTTAAGTGCTGGACAGTTGTAAGGTGCTGATACTGTCCCAGCCCTGGAGACATGGAATGTGAGACTAGAGGCTCAATGTAGTCAGGAGAGGAAGAGGCCACAGGAGTGAATCAGGTCCTGTGAGTAATAACCTGGGGGCCTTTGAACTCTTTCATCTACTGATTTAGGATCTTTCCCATAATTTCACTCACCAAACAGTGAGCCTTTTGGTCAAAATGGGGCAGGACCTTTTGGTCAAAAGGAGTAGAAACCCAACTCTTAGCTTTGGCAAAGGGACTTATTAGAAGGCTGCCAACTTAGCTCTCAGAGCTGAAGGCACTGCCAAGGAGCCAGACAGCTCTGGGAGCCTCCGGGACTAGGCATGGGGATCGAAGATACCAGGATGCTGTCTGGGTCTATCTTTCGTTTCTGCTACTCTCCCCCAGGCTTGATTCCCTCCTGCCACAAACAGACCTTGTAAGTGTGGAGAGAAATGACTTCCAGCAGCAGGAGATCCAGATCCTTCAAGGACACATGTCCTTCTGTCTCCCTCCACTTGGACAAATCTCAAGAAGGACTCTGATTGGCTTATATCAGATAGCCACCCCCAAACAAGTTGCCCTGACCAACAGGATACTCCTGTTGGCCAGAATCTATTATCAGAAGCCAGTGGAGCAGCCCCAAACACCAGCTACCTCGCCTAAAGCAGACCTACCACTGGGCTAGGAATTGGAAACAAAACTGAGGAGGAGACAGCCCCTACACCTCGAGCAGCTCACAGTCTAGTGTGGGTGTGGTGAGAGGGTGGGCAGTCAGGTCACTGGAGTGATGCAGGTACTGGAAAGATGGGGTCTGACAATGGGAGGGGTTGTTTTGTGGCATCAGGGACAAAGAAGCACCTCGCCTTCAGAGAGGAAGTGGTGCTTGAGCTCAGACTCAGAAGACCAGTGATTGTCCCTTTCTCTGGCTGAGATGGTGGGAAAAGCATTTCAGAGGGAACAATTTGAGCAAGGGCTTGGCAGCATGAACTGGGCTGCAATGTCCCAGATGCAAAGAGGAGCTTATTTCCAACAAGGTGTCCAGCCACGGAGGGCCTCACACACCAAGGTGAGGAGACTGGATTTTACCGTAAGCAGTGATGAGCCGCTAGAGGGCTTACAAGGAGCCTGCCACAGCGGCTGTGTTAAGGCTGGATGTGAGAGAACCAGACTGGATGCCAGAGACTACATGCCCAACAGCTGATGCTGTGATCCAGACAGACACTGAGGCCCTGAGCTAAGGCGGCAGCAGGAAAGGAGAGGCTGCCTGGGTGGGAGGCAGAACTGAATCAGTAACTAGATGGTGGGGTGGGGTGGGAGGGCTGAAAGAGAGGTGACTCCCTGGCTTCTGGTGTCGGCATCTGGATGGATTGAGTTTGAGGGACCTAGGCAGCATCCCAGTGGACTTGAGTCTGGAATGCAGATGTAGGAGAGTCTGGCATTACTCACACCACCACCCCGCAGCCTCACCATCCTGGTAAGCAGTACCCTCTGCTTCTCTGGGACGTCACAGTTAGGAAACCCCACCTGGAAGAGGTGAAAGCTAGAGTCCATCAGCAGGAATGAGTGGACGACCAGGGCAGAATTCTGAGGGACCTTGGCACGTGGGGTATGGGCAGAGGGAGAGAAGTCTGTGGCGAAGACTTTTGGAAAAAGAATGGTCGGAAAGTAGGAGGAGAGCCAAGAGAGTGGCACACCAAAGGGTGGCCCCCAAGGGCAGGGGTCAGAACGTGGTCTGCCGAGGGAGGAGCCACACTGCATATCCTCCTCATAACAGTGATAGCGGGGCAGCAAGGAGTTCGTTTTGCTTGTTATCCTTTTAAATACACTGTGTTTTCTATTTTGTTAGTTTTAAAAGTAGATTTTTAAAAAACACTTAGAACTAAGTGTTTTTTAGAACACGCCTTAGAAGAATCTTCTGTGTCTGGTAATAATTTGCCTGCCAAAATATTTTTGCGATATCCATTTTTTAAAAATCAAGAGATGATTAAATGAAAATTATCCACTCTGATCTTACGCAGTTAATTTTTTCAGCATTTGCCTGCCTTGTGGTATGGATGATCCTGTAAACGCTGAAGGTGGCAGGGGCTCATTTTTATACCAGCCATGCACACGGCAGCCATGTGATTTGGAGCGAGGCCCTGCCCCTTCCTTCTGAGAAGTTGATTCAGGGCCCTGGAACATGCCCCGATGGGTCCTGCTGTGTCATGCCCAGAGGCGGGCTGCAGGCACGAAACAGCAGCAAGAGCAATTAGGACCAGATGACAGGAAGAACTCCAGGTCCTGAAAGTGAGGTGCTAGGCGGTGGGACTAGAGTGACCTCATTGCAGAGGCATCCCGCCTGGCCCCGGGTGGGGTTTCCCAGGTGTGGCTCCCCAGGAGAAGAAGGAGAAGGGACTGAGCCAGGATGCTGAGGCTGGATGGTGCTGTGAGGAATGACTAAAGAGCCAACTCCAGGGCAATGCATACCAGCAACCTGGGGCTCCTCCTGCCAAGCCTGGTCCTGCTCCCTAGGTGTGGCCCATGGGTGTCCAGGGACATATCTGGGACCAGGGAAATTATAGAATGTTTTAGGCCAAAACCAAGCAGGAGTTGGTCTAGTCTGTTGCCTCTGACCTTCCTCCATTGTCTCTGTCGTGCTGTCTATGAGCCCTCAACACCACCCTGCCTCCTTGCCCTTCACATCGATCCTGGAAATAGGGAAGGACCTCAGAAACACTGCACTTATCCAAAGATACCATCTCAGGTCAGCATTCAAGAAGCGGGTCTCCAGGATGTGTTCTCTCCAGCCTCAGACCCCTGCCCCTCATAGTACCTTCATTCTCCACACACCCCTCCTATATTCTTTACAATGATCAATATTAACCGACCATTATCTCAGGGGGATCTCCACTACAGCCCATGTAGGAAGATATTATTATCCAGTTTCACAGATAAGAAACTGAAGCTCAGATAAGTTAAGTAACTTGGCCAAGGTCACAAAGCACATAACTGGCAAAGTCAGAAATGCAAAGTCAGCAGGCACCGCTAAGCAACAACCCCCTCCAGCCCTACACTCTGAGAGGCCATTAGTCAAAAAGCACGATCTGGTTATTCCACAATTCTGGACACAATCTGTGTGTGAATTTGCATTTGATTTGCATAAGGGATGTCACAATACCTAGATATCTTTCCTGCACTATCCCTCTCCCCGCCACCTGCCTCTCAACCAGGCTTTTCCTCCTTGAGATGCCTGGCAGGCTGGGGAGCACCATCTGGTCCCTCCCTCTGCCAAGGACGCCTTTGCTGGTTCAGAGTGTTCCCTCCCACCGGCCACTACCCAGTGCACTGAGTCGTCAGGGTGCACATCTGATGGGAAACTGCCTGGAGGAGGAGCTAAGTGCCAGCAGCCCCATTTCCTCCTGCAGATCTCAGGGCAGGAGTGCAAGGGTACAGGAATGGGCAAATGGGGGAGGGTCCCCGGACCAAGGCACATCCTCTGTCTTCTGTCTTCAGCCCCAGATTTAGCTACCTTCTCGCCTCCCACGCCTGCCCGCTGCTGTCTGGAATGCTGGGAGGCTGGGAGAGCTAGAGGCAGACTGGATGGGGAGATGGAAGGGAAGGGACCTGGAGCTTGAGCTCTCAGTGGGAAGGAGGAGAGGAGGCTGCGGGCACCCTGGGCAGGGCATGGGTCTCTTTCCCCTCTCCTTTCTCTCTCAACCTGCACTTTCCAAAACGGTAGCCACAGGCTTAATGTGCCCATTGAGCCATCAGATTTTGAAGACTTCATATGAAAACATAGTATATAAAATATCTCATTAATAATTTTATATTGATTATATGATAAATAACATTTTAGACATACTGGGCTAAATATAAAATTAATTTCATGGTCAGGCACTGTGGCTCACGCCTGTAATCCCAGTACTTTGGGAGGCTGAGGCGGGTGGATCACTTGAGGTCAGGAGATCGAGACCATCCTGG
>NW_012103142.1:12256325-12268808 GCF_000951045.1 Mandrillus leucophaeus | reverse complement strand
AAAAAAAAAAAAAACTACTAATGTCACCTGTTTCTCTTTACTTTTTTTTTTTGAGACAGAGTTTTGCTCTATCACCCAGGCTGGAGTGCAGTAGCGCAATCTTGGCTCACTGCAACCTCTGCCCTCCAGGTTTAAGTGATTCTCATGCCTCAGCCTTCCGAGTAGCTGGGACTACAGGCGCCTACCACCATGCCCGGCTAATTTGTGTATTTTTAGTAGACATGGGATTTCACCATGTTGGCCAGGCTGGTCTCGAATTCCTGACCTCAAGTGACCCACCCACCTTGGCCTCCCAAAGTGCTGGGATTACAGGCATGAGCCACCACGCCCAGCCTTGTTTCTCCTTACTTTTTAAAATGTGGGCACTAAAGAAATTAAAATAGCATATGTGGCTTGCATTTTGGCTTGCATTATATTTCTGTTGGCCAGAGCTGTTCTCAACCCCATCCTACGGATCAGGCAGTTGCTGTTCTATAAAATACTTAGTGCAGGGTCCTGTTTTGAGTTGAATGGCTCTTTATTATACCTGTCTTTTGGCAATATACACCCCTCACCCTCAGAGGGCCAGTCCAATGTAGGATTCAGAGCATGAATTTGACAGACTGAATTTAAACCCACCCGTAATATTTCTAAGCTGCATGACATTGGGCAAGTCAATTCGCCTCTCTGTGCTTTAGTTTCCCAGCAGAAAAATGGGAATAATACAAGTGCCTATCTGAAAAAGGCTTTTCTGAAAAAGGTTTTTCTGAGGACACATGAATTAATAGGCATAAAGAACTAAAAAGATTGTCTGGCACAGAGCAATTACTGTAATTGCTATAGAGCTATTATCTAAAATTTTGGGCTGCTCCTTGCTAGTTTCATGTGTCAGATAATATATTATGCCCTTTGGATGCATTATTTTATCCACTCCTCCAAATAATCCTACTGGAACTGCGACCTTCATTTCTAAGAGGCAGCATCTGAAATTCAGAGAGGTTCAGTAACTTGCCCGAGGTCACACAGATAACCAGTGGATGTGTACCTGGATCTGCTTCACTCCAGGGACTGATCCTTAAGCACTATTCTGTACCACCTCTCTTAGTAAATGCCCACCAAGACCCTCCAAAGTAACACCACTACCTCTTCCTTTTGCTCCAGATCCCTACCTGTATCAAGGACCTGCCAGTCTGAGAAGTTTCTTGTCATAAGGCCATCCAGGGGCCACCCGCCCCTACATTACCAGCCTCCAGCATGCAGGATACCGTAACAACATCAGCATTGTTGGACCCCAGCCACTCCTCAGTCTCCACCCAGGACAAGTCCTCCACTGGCGGACACACTTCAAGCACAGGCCCACAGCCCTCAAAGCCTTCAATCACACCAGTCTCTGCAAAGTCCAGGAACCCACATCCTGGGGCCAATTTCCATCGGATGCGCCGGATCATTGCTGAGGATCCTGAGTGGTCACTGGCCATCGTGCCCCTCCTCACAGAGCTCTGCATTCAGCACATCATCAGGAACTTCCAGAGTGAGTCTGTCCCTGCTTTGGGTGGGAAGAAGAAGGCCAAGAGTGGGGCAAGGTGGGTGAGGACCCTCTGGAGCCAAGACTGCAGAACCTGGATCCTGGGGCAGCCCCTGCTCTCCCGTATGGCATCCTCATACCTACTCAACACTTCCCTTCCACCCAGGGCCAAGGTAGTTTCTCCTTCTGTTCCCACTGGCAGATCCCACCAGGCTCCCACCCACACTGCACCCTCCATGCCTCTGCCCTCTCCTTGCCTTTTCCACTCTCTCCAACAAAACTCAGCCTGAGCCATATCTACTTCCTTCTCCAGAAAGCCTTCCCAAGTGAACCACCCTCCACTCTGATGGAGTCTTCCATGCCATGTAAGGTCTCTTGGTTTGTTCCGTATTTTGTGCTCTGTAATATGGATCCTTTTCAAAGATGGGTTGCCAGCCTCTCCTACCAGATGGAGCGCTGTCTGAGGACAGGGCCATTATTTCATCTCCAGCAACTATTGTCACCCAGTCTCACTCATTTTACTTGTTTATTGTCAGCCTCCCCTCACTGGAATGTAAACTCCAAAAGGGAAGAACCCTGTTTTGCTTACTCTTATATCTCCAGCACGTGGGACATAGTAGTCTCTCATAGTGGTACCTCCAGTTTCTGGCACATAGTAGGTGCTCAAAAAATTTCTTGTTTTGAAATGGATGAATCAAATAAGATTGGAAGCCTCTGACCTCAGGAATTGTATTCCCCATCAGACCAGGTGATAATTGAGAGTTGGACCTGAGAGCCTTCCTCAGTCTGAGAGCTCCCTGAGAACAGATGCTGAGATGTCCCCCTTCAGGCAGGGAACATCCCAAAGCTAAAGGCTGGTGTCCCACCCTCCCCCTGATCCCCCCTGAGAGGAGAGGCTGTCTATCCCCTAGGCAGGGAAGGGTCTTCCCTTTGCCTGGTGCTCCCAGGCAGGCCCAGCCTGAGGCATCATGTTGAGGTGTCCCCCAACACTGTGACCCCATGCTTTCGTTCCTCTGTTCCCAAAGATAACCCTATCCTGAAGCAGATGCTCCCGGAACACCAGCAGAAGGTCCTGAACCACCTGTCCCCTGACCTACCACTGGCTGTGACCGCCAACCTGATAGACAATGAGAACTACTGGCTCCGCTGCTGCATGCAGCGCTGGCCCGTGTGCCACGTGGCCCACCATGGCGGCAGCTGGAAACGCATGTTCTTCGAGCGGCACCTGGAGAACCTGCTAAAGCACTTTATCCCAGGCACCACGGACCCCGCGGTGATCCTCGACCTGCTGCCCCTCTGCAGGAATTATGTGCGCAGGGTCCACGTCGATCAGTTCCTTCCGCCGGTGCAGCTCCCGGCCCAGCTCCAGCCAGGCGACCAGTCGGACTCAGGCAGCGAGGGAGAGATGGAGGAGCCCACCGTTGACCACTATCAACTGGGCGATCTGGTAGCTGGCCTGAGCCACCTGGAGGAGCTGGACCTGGTGTACGATGTCAAGGACTGCGGCATGAATTTCGAGTGGAATCTCTTCCTCTTCACCTACCGCGACTGCCACTCCTTGGCAGCCGCCATCAAGGCGTGCCACACCCTCAAGGTACTGTCTGCTCCCAGCCTTCCCCCAACCCCTCCTCCGCATCTCTCAGATTCCCTCTCGCCTCCTCTTCCTCCTCTATTGTTACCTTCTTCCCATTTCCTTCTCTTTCATTGGCCAAGTGTTTTTAATGCACCCTGCACCAAGATACACAGTTCTGGGGGTGTAGAGATGAACAAGGTGCTGCTCTTCCAGTTCACCAGTTTGTTTCATTGAACAAACATATGCACTCCAGGCCCTGTCCTAGGTGCTGAAGATTCAAGGATGAGCAAGATTGTGCCATTTGTGCCCTCTGTAGCTAACTCTCTTGATGGGATAAAGGCACTAATCATCAATCATATAAACATAAAATTGATACTAGAATCGAGTTGCCAGATTTAGCAAATGGAAATACAGGACATCCAGTTAAATGTGAATTTCAGGTCCAGGCACGGTGGCTCACACCTGTAGTCTTCCAGCGACTGAGGAGGCTGAGGTAGGAGAATGCCTTGAGCCTAGGAGTTCAAGCCTGCAGTGACCTGCAATCACACCACTGCACTCCAGCCTGGATTACAAAATGAGACCGTCTCCAAAAAAATTGAATTTCAGATAAAGAGCAAATAATTTTTAGTATATGTCCTGAATATTCCATGAGGCATTCTTATTTATCTGAAATTTATATTTAACTGGGCATCCTGTACTTTTTTCTGGTACCCCTGAATTGGGATGAATGCCATAAAGAAGAGATACTCTTATGAGAGATTATAAAGGAGCATTTGACCTTGCAGGGGAAGGCTTCCCTGAACAAATGTCACTTACATAGAGATTAGAAGGAGGAGTAGGAGTTATAGTCTCAGAGGGAGGAACATTCCAGGCAGAGGAAGCAGTGCATACAGGCTCTATGGGCAGAGTGAACATGGCCAGCTCAAAGAGAAAGAGAAGACTGTGTGGCTGGCACAGAGTATGAGGTGGTCAGCCTTGCTGGGTAAAGGAGGCCTTGTCCAGGAGGCTGTCTTTATCCTTAGGAGCTCTGGGACACCATCCAAGTGTTTTAGGCAAAAAGGTAGGTACCATTACTGGATTTCACACGTGAAAAGGTCACTCCGTCTGTGAGGGATGATGGCCTGGGCAGGGCAGCAGTGGACGTGCAGATTACCTAGGAGATCATTGCCAAATCCAGGTGAGGGTGAGGGTCATTTCAGCGAGGGTAGTGTCTGTGGAGTCTCAGAGGAGTGGAGAGAGTCAAGACATATTTAGGCAGACATGTGTCTGGCATGCACGGGCCACACTGGCATAGGGAGGATCTGAAGGAGAAGGAAGGAGAAGGAGGTGAGGTGCAAGACGTCTGGCTTGTGAGGCTGGATGGCTGGAGGGGCCATTTGCAGAGACAGGGAATGTGGGAAGAGGATCGGTTTTGAGGGGGAAGAGTGTAAGTTTCAGTTAGAGGCATCTCAAAGAAGGGGTCATTTTGTTAGTCGGGTAGAGGGTCCGAAGCTCAGATGAGAGGTCTGAGTTGAATGTGGAAATGTATGCCGTCTTCATGAAGGTGGCAGTTGCAGCCCTGGATTTGGATGGAGTCTCACAGGGGAGAGCCAAAAGCAAGACAAGGAGAGGCCTGGCATGTGGTCTCAGTGGAAGAAGAGCTTGCCAGGAAGCCAGAGGGAGGAGGAAATGCGGGACATGGCATTGTGTCACAGAGCAAGGGAGGGGTATGTTTCAAGTAGAGGGAGTGAGCAACGGAGTGGAATAGAGCTGAGGACTGGATTTAGTGAACGTGGAGGTCACCGAGGGGGAGCTATTTCAGTGGAGTGGCAGGAACAGAGGCCAGATAGCAGTGGTGTCTGGGGAGAGTGGGATGTGAGGAATGGGTAGCTGTGATCAGCTCTTTCAAGAACTTGGCTGTGAAGGGGGAAAGGTACAGCCATAACAGATGAGAGCTTTGGGTTCCTTCAGAATAACTCACACATGTTTAAAACCAGTGTAAGGTTCCATCCAGTTGCAAGAAAGGGGATGAATGTAGAAGAGAGGCACGGGTTCATAGACCAATAAGTCAGTGCTTGGTATCAGGAAAATGACAGGTTCCCATTCAATGGCTGGGAAGGCAAGAGGAGAGTTCACCTGCTGAAAGAGGGAGCTCAGCAAGGAGGCCCCTGAATTATGAGGAGGCTGCAAAAAGCTGAAATAGTTGTTGTAGATTATAGGCAGGTATTTTGGCCAGAGAAATATAGTTAGATTGGCATGCAGCGTTACAAGCCTATTGGTGGTTCCAGTGATAGCAACCAGTCCCGTCAGCTGATGTTTTCTATTTTGTCAGTTGCTTGCGCACAGGCATGCAGAAAATAGAGAGTGGGGCTGATCCAGGGTAGGGCTTTGCCAGAGAGATGCAATGAAAAGAGAAGAGACACAAAAGACTCAGCTGGGTAAGAGGAGCATAAAGAGGAGTGAACTGAAGGGTAGGGAGAGAGAGGTCAGACACTCAGAGGTCTCAAGGGAGAGAGAGGAGCAGGACAAGCCAGCAGGAAGGTGAGGGGGAGAGGCTCCCATGGACAGTATTCATACTGCCAGCCCCATCCCCTTTCCTTCATTCCTTTATCTCATCCTTTTCCTGCTTCTCCACTTCCCCACTTTCTCCCTGGTTCTTGCCCTGGCAACCTCCTTCAAAGAGGTCCTCTCCTTGCCCTGGTGGATCTTGGCTGGCAGAGGAGGATGCAGTGAGCGGCTGAGGCCTCAAGCAGGCTTGGATTCCAAACCTGTCTCCACTGCTTCAATCACTGTATTACTCTTGGGAAATAATGTAAACCTCCATTTTCTATCTGCAAAATGGAGAGAACTTTCTCTTCTTCACTGAGATGCTGAAGGTTAGAGATAATGGTTATGAAAGACCCAAGCGGCCGGGCGTAGTGGCTCGTGCCTGTAATCCCAGCGTTGTGGGAGGCTGAGGCAGGTGGATCACGAGGTCAGGAGATCAAGACCATCCTGGCTAACACGGTAAAACCCCGTCTCTACTAAAAATACAAAAAATTAGCCAGGTGTGGTGGCGGGCGCCTGTAGTCCCAGCTACTCGGGAGGCTGAGGCAGGAGAATGGTGTGAACCCGCAAGGCGGAGCTTGCAGTGAGCCGAGATCGTGCCACTGCACTCCAGCCTAGGTGACAGAGCGAGACTCCATCAAAAAAAAAAAAAAAGAAAAAGAAAGAAAAAAGAAAGAGCCAAGCATGTAGTAATTGCTCAATAAACAGTGATCTTTCCTCCCTGCTCCCTGCCACCAATTCTACACTACTCTGCCATGCTGGTAGGCCTGGCCCCCTCCATGACCTAGCCAGGTGGCCAACACTAGGTGAGCCAAGTTTGCCAAAGATCTAGGTGGGCAGGCTGATTATCCCTGGCTGGCAGGTGCCATAGACCCTCTGCCTGCCCACAGATCTTCAAGCTGACCCGAAGCAAGGTGGATGATGACAAAGCACGCATCATAATTCGAAGTCTTCTGGACCACCCAGTCCTTGAGGAGCTGGACTTGTCACACAACCTCATTGGGGACCGTGGTGCACGAGGTGCTGCCAAGCTGCTGAGCCACAGCCGCCTGCGTGTGCTCAACCTGGCCAACAACCAGGTGCGTGCGCCTGGTGCCCAGTCGCTGGCTCATGCTCTGGCACACAACACCAACCTCATTTCCCTCAACCTACGTCTCAACTGCATCGAGGATGAGGGTGGCCAGGCTCTTGCCCATGCCTTGCAGACCAACAAGTGCCTCACCACACTGCACCTCGGTGGCAATGAGCTGTCTGAACCCACCGCCACACTCCTGTCGCAGGTGCTCGCCATCAACACCACACTCACCAGCATCAACCTGTCCTGCAACCACATCGGGCTGGTGAGCCACCTACTCTGGGCTTGTGAGGGTGGGTGTGGAATCCAACTGCCAGGAGTACTTGTGGGATAATTGTGAAGATCACAGACTTTACATACTACATACTGCATTGAGTATGCACAAATACTGTGTATCCCAGTGATTATTTTTCCTTTAATCCTTACAGTTACCTAAGTAACCGTATATTAACCCTAAGCGTATTTAACTCTAAATATATTTAAGTATATAACTAAGTATATTTAACCCTACTTTCTAGATGGAACACTAAGTCTCAGAGAGGATTATGAATTGCCCAAGGGCATCAAGTCAGTAGAAAGTGGCAAGGCTGTGGTTCAAATCCAAGATTGATTGAAAGCCTGAGTCCTTTCTAATAGACTGTGTCTCTCAAACTTTCCTAACCAAGTCTGAGAGTAAGAAATGCAACTTATGACCAGGCACAGTGGTTCACGCGTATAATCTCAACCCTTTGGGAGGCTGAGGTGGGTGGATCACATGAGGCCAGGAGTTTGAGACCAGCCTGGCCAACATGGTGAAACCCCATCTCTACTAAAAATACAACAATTAGCCCAGTGTGGTGGCATGCACCTGTAACCCCAGCTACTCGGGAGGCTGAGGCAGGAGAACTGCTTGAACCCAGGAGGCGGAGACTGCAGTGAGCTAAGATCATGCCACTGCACTCCAGCTTGGGTGACAGTGCAAGACTCCATCTCAAAAAAAAAAAAAAAAATGCAATTTACATGAACACCAACATAAACATAATTTTGAAATTTATGACTTGTGATATATGCTGATATTTTCCTTTACATTCTACTCTATTGTATTTTTAAATGCTTCTGTGACCCATTAAATTGACTTTGCAACACACTGCTGGGTCACAACCACAGAATGGTGGCATTCTGCCTCCCAACATGAAATTCTTTCACATTGGGGCTAGCCCACCCAACCCAGCAGGGGTTGGAGCTGTGATGACCATTGAGCGGGGCCCTCCGTTAGGTCACTGAACCCTCTGCTAAACCTCCCCATGAGAACCTTGCTCACCTACACAGGCACATACACACGTGTGCATGCACACACACTCACATACACACACACACACACAGACACACACACACATTTTCTAGAGGGGGTGCTGTTGACTGCAAGTAATAAAAAGCTTAACCAGAAATGGCCTTAAGCAGGAGGAATATTCAGTGTCTCCCACAACCAGAATTAGAGGGTTGTAGGGTTGGTAAACCCCTGGGTTCAGTGCCACCCTCTGCTCTGCCCACCCCAGCCTCGTGGCTAAGGCCTCTCTAGTGCTTCTCTTGGTCCCAAGATGGCTGCCACAGTTCTGACATCTCACATAGGGACATGCCCAGAGGCAGAAAACAGGAGAACACCTGCTCCCTTTTCTTCTCTTTTTGGAGTGAGGAGAACCTTCCCAGAAGCCACCCCCTCTCAGCTTCCCCCTCGCATCTCATTAGAGTTGTCCCACATGCCCATGGCTGAACCAAAGGAATGGAATTCTCATCATTGCCAGAGATTCATGTTTTTCAAGCTAGTAGGGTTGAGAAATCAATTTAGTGGGTATTGGCTACCATTTTGCAAATGGAGAAGAATAGAATATGTCAACATGCGTCACAAAAAGGTTAAGTATTGTTTTGTGAAACTTTATGTTTTAGTCACATCTACATGAAAATGTGTAGTATGTATGTCAGATCCTGGGTAGTGATGTATATGACCCCTTCCTTTGCACCCTTCTCCCAGGACGGTGGGAAGCAGCTCCTGGAAGGCATGTCGGACAACAAGACCCTCCTGGAATTTGACTTGCGCCTGTCAGATGTGGCCCAGGAAAGCGAGTACCTCATTGGCCAGGCCCTCTATGCAAACCGAGAAGCAGCCCGCCAGCGGGCCTTGAATCCCAGCCACTTCATGTCAACCATCACTGCCAATGGCCCTGAGAACTCTGTGGGATAAAATGACCTGACTTGGATTATGGCCCCAGCCCTGTCCCTCATTTCATACCCCTGCCATGCCTGCTGCAGAGTATCACTCTGGTTCAGAGGGAGCGGGGAGGGGGACCGTGAATATCCTTGGAGTGATCAAGGGTTGTATGGATGGAGACATGAGGCAGGAAAGGGAGACTGGCATGGGGGAAGAAAGGGTATGCAGTAGGAACCCAGCCCCTGTGCCCAGGGAAAGGATATTACTGAACCCCCACAAATGACCAACTTCTTCCAGGAATAGGAAGTCAGAGAGGTGTCTGAGGGACTGTGCCTGCCAGATTCTCCCATGGGGGCTGCCTGCCTCCCTGACTCCCCTCCCCACCATTTTCTTCTCTACCAAACAGATCCTTGATCTTCAAACACGCACACACACACACACACACACACGCTCTGGCTACAGCAGAGCTATGTCTGGCTCTCTTTGCCACCCTCAGCCCTGTAGATGCATTTCCCTGTTGCTTGACTCTGCTTTAGGTGATCCAGTTCTATAGACCACTCCATCCCCTATTTCCCCAACCCCCAACCTGGGAAGGGGACAACGAAATGACACCAGGGACTCAGACCCGGTGGCCTCCTCTGGGGAGGCAGCTGTAGATGATGACTTCTAGGGAAGGATGACACGATTCCTGCCACCCATCCCAGAGAGCTTCCCTGGGAGGGAGGGAAAGAAGTGCCACACTGGGACAGGAAGTCAGTGAGTCATCCACAACTTTATTATCCACCAGTTTGATTTGTACAATCTTTGCGCTTAAATCCACGACAAAAAGGCCACAGTGTGATGCACCCAATTGACAGAGACCTGTCTTCTCCCCAGCCAGGCCCAGCCCACCCCACAAGCCCTTGTCCCCAGGCCACATGGAGCCTTCTAGGTGCCCTCCATGAGTCCCCATCACTCTGTAGCTGTCCACCCTGGGGCCACACCTACAGGAATCACATCAGCCCCCAGGGCCACAAGAGACCTAGCTGACTGATTCAGGCTGAGCGCCATTCCCCATCCTCCTCAGGCTGATTGATTGGCCCAGAGCCTCCAGAACTGTGTCCCCAAAGGGCAGGTCATGGGCTACAACCCCAATCCAGGAGTGCCTGCTCTCCAGGGACTCCTTCCACTAAGCAGACGCTAAGCAGAGCACCAAAGGGGGCTTGGGAGTGACTGCATGTGTATGCCTGTCTAGGCAACCTAGAGTCTGTCTGTGCCTGACACCCTCTGACAGTTCCGGAGTGCAAACGTGTAGGTGTGAGGGTGTGTGTGTGTGTGTGTATAGCCACAGCTGCTAGCAGAGGTTCTAATTAGAGAAACAAGAACATTCAGTGTAAAGTTTAATTTTAGAGATTAATTTTCTGGTTTTTGTTTTCCCTGGCAATCAATAAAGCTACCAAGAAAATAGACCAAAGAATTGGTTTCTCTCTAAGTCTGTGCGTGTGTGGGAGATGAGGCTGTCTGAGACGACCTAGGCAGAAATGGTCAATACAGGCAAAAATAATAATAGAGGTCTCCCTTCCCCTCTTCTGAGACCAGGCTCTGTCTCAGGAACAGGCCTGAGGAAGGAGGAGCCATGTTCCTCCTCCCCTGGAGCCCTGAGGTGGCCAGGCTGTCCCCACACAGAGCATGACATCCGGGTGCCAGCTGGCTAAGAAATGGAGCCTGAGGCCGCAGCTCACCACCTGTACCTCACAGATGTCCATCAGAGGAAAGAAGGGTGCTCCAAATGCCAGGCCCCCAAGGAGCACAGACTCAGGATCCAGGCAGGTTCAGTGCTGATAGGCAGGTGGGCACTACTGCCAGGGAAACCTGGTGGGCAGCTGTTTCCCCTGCCCAAGCCTCTCTCTCTCTAGTCTCTTCTCCCTCCTCACTCAGCCATCTCTACCTGAAAGTAAAGCTAAACCCTTTAGAAGCCATGGGCCATGGTTTTCCCACAATTTGGGCCCCTCTCCCTAGGAAGAAGGGAAGGGGAGCCAGAGGTGATGTTGCATAGCTGGAGGCCACACAGTTGGTGGTGCAGGCCTGGCTGGGCTGGAGGAAGATGACAGGGGCTGAAGGAGGGGAAGGAGGAGTTCTGATGGCTCAGGCGAATGTAAGCAGGATCAGGGGTGAGAGATGTGGGTGGCCCAAGGGTTATCCTCTCTAGCCTGAAATGTGAGCTCAAGCCCTGGGCACTAAATCTGCTGGGGAGACTTTAGCCAGGGGAGTTGGGAGGGCAGGAGGGCTGTTCACAGACATGCACACTGAAGCACACTGGGGTGGAGGTGGTGGGGTGCGCACAGGGAGAGAAGGCGGTGTCAGAGCTTTAGGGGAACAGGATGTGGGGCCAGCACCCTGGGGTGGTGGCAGGATGCCCCTTTGAAGACCCTGGGACACACAGCAGGGCTTCAGCTCATAGGATAGGGGAGGATGGAAGGGTTGGGCAAGATTTAGAGAATGCTTGCCTCTGACCCTGCCATTGGAATTATTTCTCCAGTTGGGACTTGTGACAACGTCCTCAGCCCCCAAGAGATGTGTTTGAGGGAAAAGCACGCTCCACTCCTCTGCACAGGTTTAGGGAGGCAAAGGCCGCCCCCACAGACAGCCCACCTTTGGAAGTCCTTTCCTCTACCCTCCACTGCCCTCTTCTCTCTTACTCCCACCTGCTTCCAGAGGTCCCTGTTGTCACCCAGGTCTATGTCATGCTCTCTCCCCTTAGTCACTCGCCCTGGCCAGCTTTAACAAGTGCCGCCCGGGTGTATCTCACACTCTCTAAAGGGAGTACACACCCAGAACCCAGGTGAGGAGGCCCCTGCCGGGAGGCTGCAGAGTTTAGAGAAAGGACTGAGGTACACAGCCCTCCACATTTCACTCTCCTCCTCACTGCACCCTGGCAACAGCTCTGCAGGACCAGGGAGCAGGAGATGAGTGCCGTCTGTGCGGTGAGCACAGTTCCTCTGGACCTGGAGTGGGGGCCCAGTTAGATAAACAACAGCGGAAGGAGCGGCAGAAGGGAAACCCCAATCTTGGGGTCAGCGCCAAGAAGAGGGCAGCAACATTTCCACGGTGTTGGATGGAGGCTTGGGGCTGACACCTGGCCCCAGCCTCAGACCCGCTAAATGCATTAGCTAGTTGGAATCCAGCCTGCTGGTCACCAAACCACTGCTCCCTCCATAGAGAGAGGCCCCAGGGGAGTGAGGCCACAGAAGAAGGAAAACCCCAAGTTCCCTTCTCCACAGCCTCTAAATCTCCCAGCCGCACGCCAGGGCCTCTCCCTTCAGACAAGACCCAACGCGGGGCCCACGGTGCGGGTGTCATCTAACAGTCAGAAGATCTGTTGAAGGGCTGGACAGGAGGGAGGTGTCCCTTTAGGAACTCAGGGGTGGGGCTGGAAGAATGACTCTGCCAGGGGGATCTCGGGGAGCAGCCGACCCCCTCCCACCCATCGGTCTCTTTATGTACAGGGACGACAGGGGTCTCGGCCCCATCCGGGTCTGTCTTGCGGCCCTCACCTCCCTTTCCCTGCCCCCCGCGCGGCCTCAGTCACCGTGGTGACTCGCCCTGCGTCGCACAGGGAGCACAGTCCGGCGAGGGGCAGG
>NW_012103142.1:12251121-12255345 GCF_000951045.1 Mandrillus leucophaeus | reverse complement strand
TGCATGCCCTCGCGTGCCTCCATGTAGTCGTCCAGGCCCTCGTTCTCTGCGAAGAAGCGCGCGCGCTGGCACAGGTACGCGTTCTCGGCCTCCACGCTGGCGAAACTGAAGCACTTGGTGAAGCGCAGCCTCGTGGCCGGCGCGCCCTCCAACCCCACCAGCGTCTTGGACACGTCGCGGACGCCACAGCGCGCGTAGTCGAACTCGGCCTCCGCCACGTGCGTGTTGACGCGTTCGTGGTAGACCTGCGGCGCGGGGGGCAGGCGGCTGGGTCGCGAGGAGCCCGTCAGCGGTGCCCGCTTCTGCCCACTCACCCTGGCCCGCCCCATTGCTGCTCTGGTTGCCTGGTCGGACCCTAAGTCTGTCTTGGTTTAGATGCCGGCTGGAGCTGGTTAGGATCTTTCCGAGTTGCAGAGCAACTGACGCCCTCTGCATAATCAGACGTGAGGACCGGACTAGAACCAGCCCCACCTGTGCGTATTTAAATTCTAACTAAACCCTGCGTCCTCTAGGAGTCAGGCCCTGGCCACGAACTGCCCCTCTGGCTTGCCTGATCCATTTGCCACTGCCTCTGTTTTCCAAAGTGCTCCCGCATCACCACAAACAGCCTTCTCTTCTTCTTTCTTCCCTTTTACAATTGTGTTTCCAAATGGGTTCCCCAGAAGCACTCCCTAAAGAACCCCTCTGTCTCTAGTCTTCCTGTTCAGGCTATAGCTATCACTCAGCCTCCTTCCTGCTTCTCACCGGCCCCAGGCTTCTGTCTGTTGATCCTTATACTAAGACAGATGGCCTACATCTGGGAATGTCTCCTCCAGGACTCCAATATGTCTCATCCTGGCGAGTCCACAAAGTGCTGATTGACCTGCCCACCCCCAGTGAGACTTCCTACACCCACCTCTTCTTAGACCCTTGAACTTGAGATCCAGGAAGCTGGGATTGAGCCTAGCACTACCACTTAAGAGCAGCAGACTTTAGACAAGTCACTGAGTTTACGTGTCCATACCTGTGAAAGAGAACTCGGTAGCAGTCACCTCACTGAATAGGTAGAGCATGCTATGATATTGGGCATGTGAAGCCATCTCCAACCATTAAGCACTAATTTTTTTTTCTTTTTTCTTTATTTTGAGATGGGGTCTTGCACTGTGGTGATCACAGCTCACTACAGCCTCAACTGCCCAGCCTCAAATGATTTTCCCACCTCAGTTTCCTGAGTAGCTGGGACTACAGGTGCATACCACCACACCAGCTACTTCTTTTTATTATTTCTACAGATGGGGTGTTACTATGTTGCCACGAGGCAGGCTGGTCTCAAACTCCTGGCTCAAGAGATCCTCCTGCCTCACCAAAGTGCTGACTGAGGTTACAGGCCTGAGCCACCACACTCTGCCATTAATCACCAAATAGACCCATTAAGCACTAAACAGTATACAGATCCTGGAGCCAGATTCCTTGAGTTCGAGTCTCATCTCCACCACATACTGCCTATTTGACCTTAGACACGTTACTTAAACTCTCCAGGCCTCAGTTTCCTCATCTGCAAAATGGGAATACCTGCCTACCTCATAGGGTTGTTATGAGGGTTAAATAAATGATTTGATGTGTGTAAAATACTTAGAGCAGAGCCTGGCTCCTGGTCGTTGTTTGCTGTTATGACTATGGTTGTTGCTATTGCCCTGCTGTTGCAATGCTCATGGGAGCTCACTGCTGCCTTGTGCTCCTCCCACCTTCCCCCCAGGGAGGTGGGGAGGGAGTAAGGCAGGGCCAAGTGCCACCTCCCATGTTGAATGTCTTGCACTCCCCACCAGCTCCTCACCTGGGTGGTGGTATAGGCGTCTCCGTTGCGGTACCTGGTGACCTGGCGGGTGCGGCGGACATAGTGGTAGCTGATGGCCTTCCACCAGATGCAGGGTGTGGCTTGCTGCATGCGGCCCACACGCTCCCGCACACTGCTCACATCAACACGGTGCTGCAGCTCATGGCGGGCTTGGCAGTGCCAACACTCCACCAGGTAGACGGCATACAACATGAGCAGGAAGGCCAGGGGGATGTAGACATAGCCGTTGGAGCAGGGGCTGTCATGGTACATGAGGCTGTTGCCCTGGTAGGCGCTGCTGAAGGTGAGGCGCGTCACTGTGGTGACGTGGCACCAGGCCACTGCCCCCAGGCAGCCGTACATGAGCAGCGAGAGCAGGAGGCACTTCCAGTGGGACTCACGGCAGAGGGACTTGGTGAAAGAGGGCTGGATGGGACGCTGCTGCTCAGGTGGGCAGGGAGAGGGGCCGAGATGAGTGGGAAGCGAGAGCAGGCAGGACCCAGCACAGAGATGGATGCAGGGATGGAGGGGCAGAGGCCAGCACCAGAAATAACAAGCAAAGAGAACAAGGATATGGAAAGAAAAGGTGAGACCAAGATGGAAGTCAGGGGCCAGAGGTAGAAATGGAAGTGACACAGAGTGAGCCATGAGGATAGGAAAGGGGACCAGAATGCCAGTACAGGCAAGTGCAGAGAGAGACACCCCAAGAGGCAGAGAAAGATCAGAGCCAGAGATGGAGGCCCAGGCAGCAAACACAGATGGATAGGATGGTACCCAGAGAGTGTCCAGAGACAGACATAAAGAGGGCAATGAAACAGGAGAAGGCGTGGACAGGGAAGACAGGGGAGGACAGACAGACAGGCATCAGCGAAGGCAGGTCCCCAGCCCAGACCCCTTCCGGGTCCTCTAGAAAAGGGGGAGGGACCCACTGACATCACCTCCCCACTTAACAAGTGGGGCCCTCACTTCCAGATTTGTTTCAGTCCTAGGTTCTAGAGGAGCTGCTCCCCTCCGACCCATCCACCTCCCTAACCCTCACAATTAGCCTAACACCTCCTTTGGAGAAGGGCCTCCAGAGAACCCCAGGCCCTGTCTCATTCCCCGTGTTCTGGACCCTGGTTCCCCTGTGAGTCTTCCTCCTGTGCCCTGACATCCTTCCCTTTGTCCTAGGATGGGAGGGAGGGGGCTGGGGTCCCTGAGCGGCAGGCAGTCCAGGAGGAGGTATCCAGAAGGGCAGAGGCATGTGGCTGAGGAGAGGACAGGCATAGGGGATGTGGGACCAGGGTAGCGAGGACAACGTTTGAAGCCCAGCAATTTGTCAAGAGAAAATGATTTTTGATAATCTCCTGGAGCCTGTCTGTTAAAGCACTTGGCACATTCTGTCCCAGGGTTGGCCCAGGATTTGTTTACATGTCGGGCTCCCCACTAGATTGGGTACTCCTGAGGACCCACACTTCATTCTCTTTGCATCCTAGGTGCCTACCATGGTGCTGGCCCCCAGCAGCCACATCCTAATTGAGTGTTGAGTTTGATTTATTGTTGTGGCCTGTTTTCCCACCCCTCCTCTCTGCTTTCTAGCTTTAGGAACCCATCCCCCGACCACACACACACACACACACACACACACACACACACACACACAGCTGCCTGCTGGGATCCTGACTTACCCCCTCAATTCCTCAAGCCTGACCTAGAGGCCAGCCAGGGAAGAGAGGAAAAGAGTGGAAAAGAAGGTACAATAATAGGCATCGAGCCCTGGATCTAGAAGTATGGATAGTTAGGCGAGCTAGGAAATAGCACACAGTACATGTGGACAAGGAGGTTAGGGTACATGTGCCTTTCGGGGAGCCTTGTCCTTAGGAGGTATGAACACATGGGCCCCTTCGTGTGCCTACCTGGTTGTGCGCTTGTCCCCATGTGGGTACCTCTGAAAGGGGCTTTACCTGCAGGCCTATCCCCTCTTGTGTGCCTCTGCCCTAGTGCAGGGTGCATGCGTGTGCACAAGTGTGCATGGGAGGCTGGAGTGGGGGTGCTCTTGGTACTTTCCTCCGTCTCTTTGTCTTCAGGTTCAGAGGACTGAGGACTACTGACCCCAACTAGGGATATGAGGAAGCAGCAGGAGCCTCGTGAGAGGTGCACACCCCCCCTCCCACACACACACTCCCAATGACCACAGGGGGGATCCCCCTGTACACATCTGACCTCCTTAGGGTCCTAGATCAGGTAACACCACCACTTCCCCATGGTACCCTCCTTGTTCTGTAGCCCCTACAAGTCTCCCTTCCTGGCCTTCAAGGTAGCATCCCCCTCTGTGAGACAGGATCCCTGCCACCGTCCCCACCCCGGTAGAGCCTAGCCCCCTCTCTCATAAGCCCAGGGTCCGCGAGGCTCCGCCCCTAGGCCCCTCCCCC
>NW_012103142.1:12227518-12250354 GCF_000951045.1 Mandrillus leucophaeus | reverse complement strand
GCGCAGCCGAGCCCCGCCCCCAGCCCCCCAAACTCCGCCTTCCCAAGCCTACCTAATAACCACCCCCCGAAGGGGTAAAGCAACAGGGACTCCCCACACCCCTTCCCCGCTCCCAGCCCTGCTCACTGCACCTCCCTCCCGCACTCCCATCTTGGGAGAATCTATGCCGCAACTCCTCTCCATCTGTTCTCCGTGGACTGGGTCCCCGAGGTTCAACTAACAGCACCCCGCCACACACGCACACATCTCTGGTTCCCCCAAGTTCCTGGGGCACAGGAGTGGGGAGAGGAACTTGATCCTTGAAACCCTAGGGAAGATCCTTACTCCCAGTTGCATGGTGAAGGGTTAAAGCAGAAGCTAGACTTCCAGAGGAATGGAATAGGGTGAAAGGGAAGAGACTGAAGCTAGAGGTGGGAAAGGACTAACAGAGGGCAGAGGGAGGACATTGGAACCGGCCTTCACTGAACCATCTTCCTTCCCTAAAAGAGCAGCTCCAGAGAAGCAGTGAAGTGTGTGCAATGCCCTACGCTGGAGGGCAGGAAACCTGAGTTCTAATTCTCAATCCTGTCTCTGTCATTAAGGAGTTATGTGACCTTGGGCAAGTGCCTTCCTCTCTCTGAGCCTTAATTTCTTCATCTGTGCAGTGAGGAATTTGACTGGACAATTTCTAAGGCTCCGACTTGTGGGTGTAGGAAGCAGGCCAGGCTGAGCCATTGCAAGCAGGCTATGTTTTCAGGCCATCCCACACTGCTCTTGCCTGCATTCCCTGGCACAGCAGGAAGGACCCTGACATTTATTCATTCATTCATTCCTGGATGTCTCCATTCAGTAAACAGGTGTTGGGTACCTATTGTATAACCAGTACAGAAGTGAAACACAGTTTCCTTCCCTCAAGGAGCAGAAAGTCTAATGGGGAGAAAAGAACACGAAAACCAACCATTATGAAGGATGTAATAAAAGCCATGCATGATCAATCTTGTGCATACACAGTTACTGTGGAATCCTACTATGTGTCATTAGAGTCTTTGACATACAGTAACTGTTCTCGCCAATTACTCATAGGGAACCAAGGCAGAGGGAGAGTGAATGGCTTACTCAAGGTCACCTGCTAGCACTCACAGAGCTAGTCCTAGAATTCAGATCTTTCCCACTCAAAAGTCTATGGGGAATATTTGTGGGTAGGAAGTTAGTTTGAGGCAAAGCCTTGATGTCTGATTTTGGGGGATAGGGTACAAGCACACTGATCTGCCCAGGATGTTCCTTCCCCTTATTGGGAACAGCCACTGTTCCCACCCCTCTAGTACACTCCTGGCCCTGTCTTCGTTTTAGTACTCTTCCCTTTCCAGGCAGGTGAAGGTGGCTCTCTGTCCACCTATTGCTTAGAGCTATCCAGCCTGCATGGCCCTCTCCAGGTTGATGGGCCCATTCTCCCTGCCCAGAGGAAGGCGGCTGTCCAGAAGAGGCGGGGGTCTTGTTCACTCCCTTGGCAGAGGCAGAATCTCACTTGGTGACTCATTCCAGCATCTCCCGCCCATGCTTTTTGGGAAGCTGGCCTCACAGCTAACTCCAGCCCTTCTTGTTCCAGTTTCAGCCCCTTCCACGCAATTCAGTCCTCACTGCCCACAGAGAGCAGAGCCCCTAACCTTGGCCTTTCCAAACCTACAGAGGATCCTCTCGTGCTCCCCATTTAGGCACTATAATCTTCCTCTTGACACTCACCCCCACTGCCTTTCTGTCTCCACTTCAAAGGGCTTTGGAGGAGGGACAGTTTAGCTCTTTTGGCCAGCCCTAGAGCTCCAAAGAGACAAAAGGCTACCCCTGCCTTCTCCATTCACACACAGTACCCTTGCCTGGAAGCTACAGGAAAGGGGGGTGAAGGAGGGGGCGGTGGAAGGAGCCAGCTGACCGGCTGGTCACCATGGAAACCAGGCCTGTTTCCTGAAGATGAGCCTAGCTGGGGTGGGTGGAGGTGGGGAGTGGGGGCACAAAGGGAACCAGAAAACAACAGAGAGAAAGACCAGAGGCCCAGCCTCAGAGAAGACTGGAGCTGAGGAGGCGAGGTCAGGCCCCTAACTATGCTGTGGCCTAAGTCAAAGTCCCCAAGTCACCCTTTCAGATAACACTGCAATGGTCCCTCTCCCCATTTCTGGAGTGTTGGAAAGGATTCCTGTCAAGAGTGCAAGCTCTGGTACTGGGGCCAGTGGGTGACTCAATGCTGACCTCATGTGGCCATAAAAGGGACTGCCACACACCTGTTATGGCTCAGGGCCAAACACCTGGCTGAGTTGAGTGAGTTTTTCCTTAAATTCAGACTCCGTATGACTAAAAAGGAGGTCCTTGCACACTCCTGAGTTCTTACGTCCTTGCAGAGGGCTCAAACACTCCCACCCTATGTGGTTTACATCTTGATAAAGAAAAGAAGGTTTCACTAAAAAATAAATAAAAGTTTTGGATTACATCAGAAGCCATCTCTGCACTTTCTGTTTTACCTTGAGCAAGTCAACTCACCTCTCTGGGCCTCAGTTTCCCAACATTAAAATGTGGATGATAGTGTCAGATTTTGTATGGGTTTTTTTGGTTTTGTTTTTGTTTTTCGACTGAGTCTCACTCTGTTGTCCAGGCTGGAGAGCAGTGGCACGATCTCAGCTCACTGCAACCTCCACCTCCCAGGTTGAAGTGATTCTCCTACCTCAGCCTCCCAAGTAGCTGGGATTAATTGCAGGCATGTGCCACCAGGCCCAGCTAATTTTTGTATTTTTGGTAGAGACAAGGTTTCGCCATGTTGGCCAGGCCAGTCTCGAACTCCTGACCTCAAATGATCCACCTACCTCAGCCTTCCAAAGTTTATAGGTGTGAATACAGGCATGAGCCACTGTGCTCAGCCAAATTTTGAACTCAGTTGGTCTGGGTCTGGAGTTTATTACTATACTTTTGCTGTAGCCTTTGAGGACTGGAGAGGAACATGTCAGGGGAGGAGATTGAGAACATCTGAAATCATGCTGACCCAAGAGAAGGAGATGCTTCAATTTCCCGGGCCTTTCCCCTCGCGGCTCCTCACTGGGCTTCATGCTCATCACATCCTTCCCACTCTGGTCCTACATGGGGTTGAAGAACAGTGGGCCATATTCTCCCCTCAGCCCTCCCCCAACTCTTCTGTCTCCAATCACCCCCCATAGACTAGGTCCTCCTCTCCGTATCTCTCTTCCCTTCCCATTCTCAGTTCAAAGGGAACCTTCCTTACCTCTCACCCCACTGAGTAGCTGGCCCCACTGTGTGCCCCCACAACACCCTGTTCTCAGTTCTGTCTTATCCCAACCACTCTGAGCTGTAATTGCCAAGGAGCTTTTTTAGGACCATGGGATTTTTTTTGTTGGTCATAGGGGGGTGGTTATGGGTTATTACTGTGATAGTCAGTTTTGCTTCCAATAGAAAGAACAAAGTCAGACATTACAGGAGACCTTCCATACATGTTTAACAAGTGGGTGCATGATGGATGAATAAAATGAGGTTGCAGGGGAAGGGCAGTGGGAAAACTGGCCTCTCCCCTGCAAAACGTTGCTATCTACACTCATCCACCTTCCTTTCCCCAATGCTGGAGATGGAAAAGCTACATGTTTCCTTGGGGATAACCCTGTAAGGGCATTGCTGGTGCTAGGCTGATAGCACTTGGAGTAGTGGGGAGGAACAAGGGAATAAATCATGGGGCATGGGCTTAGGGCTCACTTGTAGTGGGGTTCTCCCACGGCCTTCCTAAGCCCAGGGACAGCGGTTTTCGTACTAAGATTGGGGCTGTGTTAGGGACCTGAGCAGAGTGCAACCAGCATATCTGGGGCCTCCCCAATCTGACCCCACTTCCTTGACTGCTGGGGTTGACCAGAAACTGTAACTACCCAAGGCCAGGATTTCACCCTTTGAGGAAGAAGAAACCCCATAACCACTTTGCTTTTTAGACAACAGTCTCCATGAGAAGACGCTCTTTCCAAAAAAATTTTTCATGCCCAATTCTATGTGATGTAGGACGTTGACACAGGAGACTGTCTTTGAGGACCCAGAAGAACTGCTCCTTTAAAGATAATGGGAGTCCCCTTTCCCTACCAATACTCCTGGGCACTGATAGGGAAAGATGAGAAAGCAAGAGAAATTGAGATAAATGGGCAAGGGATAGGAAGCAGTGCTTCCGCAACCCATCACCTACATGCCCTCCCTCAAAGATGCCAGCTTGTACAGACAGTTAATAGATATTTCTTTTAAAACAAATGAATGGTCCGGGCCTAGTGGCTCGCAGCCTGTAATCCCAGCACTTTGGGAGTCCGAAGCAAGCAGATTGCTTGAACCCAGGAGTTCGGGACCAGCCTGGGCAACGTGGCAAGACCCCCGTCTCTACTTGTAGTCCCAGTTACCCGGGAGGCTGAGGCAGGAGAACCGCTTGAACCCAGGAGGCGGAGGTTGCAGTGAGCCGAGATCGCATCACTGCACTCCAGCCTGGGCAACAGATCAAGACTTGGTCTCGAAAAAATAAAAAATAAAAATAAAACAAATGAATTAAGAAATAGAAGTGACAGAAGGAAACAGTACATGCGTGGAACTAATGAGTGAAGGAGGAAGGGGGAAACGGTGAATGAATGAATGAGTGAATGAATCAACGAAGGAGTGAGTCAAGGCCCGGGAACCACAGACTCCAAGCCTACGCAGAGCCCGGGAAGGGGGATTCCGGAGGGGCGGGGCCTCTTTCCGGAAGCGCCCGCCGGGGGCGGGGAGGGGGCGGGGCCACCGGCTTGCAGCGACCCTGTTGGTCCGGAGGGGCGGGGCGAGGAGGAGGACCCGCTTGGGCGGTTCGGCTGCCCACAGTAACCGCTGGGTGGACCCGGCCAGCGCTCCGAACCTTGTCCTCGCTGTGCGCCGGCCCCTCGGAGCCCCACAGCCCGGGAAGGAGGCCGCCGCGGGCCGGGCGCCCGCTCTGCCAAGCGGACCCGCAACCCGGAAAGGCGGCGCGGCAGAGCCCGTAGCCGGATCCTGCTTAGACCGGGCCCCCGCGGGCCAGCGCCGCGGGCATGTCGGAGGCGCGGAAGGGGCCGGACGAGGCGGACGAGAGCCAGTACGACTCTGGCATTGAGTCTCTGCGCTCTCTGCGCTCCCTACCCGAGCCGACCTCGGCTCCCGCCTCCGGGCCCTCGGACGGCAGCCCCCAGCCCTGCACCCACCCTCCGGGGCCCGCCAAGGAACCACAGCAGAAGGAAGACGCGGATGGGGAGCGGGCTGATTCCACCTATGGCTCCTCCTCGCTCACCGAGAGCCTGTCCTTGCTGGGGGGTCCCGAGGCTGAGGACCCGGCCCCACGCCCGCCACTCCCCCACGTGGGGGCGCTGAGCCCTCAGCAGCTGGAAGCACTCACTTACATCTCCGAGGACGGAGACACGTGAGTATGGGGGCTAGGCTGAAGCGGGATGCTAACTCTGGGCCTGCCCAAGAGCCGCAACAGGCCGGGCACCCCTACTCCCCCGTGAGGATCCTTCAAGTCCCCATTCACTGTTCCAAACTCCAGACTTAACTCTCAGCCAACTTTTGAGGTCCAGCCAGGCCATGGCATCATCTCTGTTCTCCCATTTCGGGGTGGGCAGAGCTGGCAGGACCCTTAACTCAGGGACCCCAGCCAGCATCTTGGAAATCTACCAATAATCCACCCTTAGGAAGAGAAAATCCCCCTGACCGAGTCCAGTTTTTTTGTTTCTTCTTGCTGGGGAAGGGGACATCCTTATTTGCTCAATATCTGGGATTCCCAGTTCCTGACCTCAGAATGCTCTGTCTCCAGGAGCAACAGGTGCCAGTTACAGGTTGCCAGTAGGGGCCAGGAAGCTAGGCGTGGGGGTGCCACCAGGGTGTAGGATTGGGGCTGGTCCTCAGGAGGAGGGGGTGAGCCAGGCTGGGGCACTCTTGCCCCAGCAGACAGATAGGCGGCTGGCTGCCCCAGCTTACTTCCTCCTCTGCTAAGAAAGGGGAAGTGAGGGCTAGAGTCAGCGTCCCTGATATCCTCTACCTCCAGAGACCCCAAGTCCCACTAACTGTTGTGTCTTACTCCCTCACTTAACCCTTCCTCCTCCAGACCCAGGTGGAGTTTTGTGGGAGTGGGCCAGAGGGCAGTTGAAGTAAAAGGCAGTTGTGTGTGATGGGTTGGCCAACTGAGGATTTAGCCGCCCAGGAAGAAGAAAACATTGACAGAGGAGGGAAAGGTTGGGATCTGGGGATGAGAAATAGAGTTGGGGAGGGCTAGAATCCCTGATCAAGGGTGCTCATATAAATAGGAGTAGGGGAGGCAGGAGGTGGCTGTCCTAACCTGCTTTTTGGAGATGCAGGGTCCCAATCCTGGGTGGCCATTGATAAAGATAGCTGGTGCACACAGTGGGTGGGAGAGGAGTGACCCAGTCCTTTCTGTACTCTGCCTGGATCACCAGCCCTCAGGTCCAGAACCCCAAGGTTTTGGGGGCTGCATGCAGGATACCTCTGATGACCTTTGATCCAAGGAGAGGGAACTTTTGACACTGCCGTCTTTTGTTAGCCTCTCAGCCCCAGCCTTTTCCATCTCTAGTTAGAAGCAGGTGTTGTGTCCAGACTGGGTGTGTGTGTGGAGGGGAGAAGTGTCCGGGCTTCCCAGTGAGTCCCCAGAGAGGAGGGGCACTTTCCTCCCTCCGTTGGAGGTGTCTGGGCTGTGGGAGGTATGGAAGTGGGAAGAGGAAGTGGGAGGAGGGGATACTGGGGAAGAGAGGGAGGTGGCTGCAAGAATGTGACCCAGAGAGCAGGCCCTGGCCGAGGGGATTTCCAGAGCAGTTCCTCCCTCCCTCCGTCACTCTCCTGGGCCTCTCCTGCTGCCTGCCGCCGAAGCCTGCCGCCCTCCTGCCCAAGCAGTCCCCTCCCCAGTCCAGACGGGCCTTTTAGCCAAGCTACCCCCCTCACTAATGCCCCAAGGCAGCTGTCCCGGCCTAGACCCTCCAGCACTGGCTTTCATTTTCCCCACCTGACGTGGGGAAACCCCAAGACTGGAACTTCCCCTCCCAACTGCCCCCATTACCCCTAGATTAAGGTTCTTGGCCCCCTCAACAAATACATTTTCTGCACTACAAAGACCTCCTCTTGGAGGTGCACACAGGAATGGATGGCCTCTGTTAGGCCCGACCTGGTCTGTGCTATCTGAGAGGTGTCTCTTGACTCTCAGGGAAGGGCAGCAGGACAGGATGCTGCACTGTCTCCTTGCTCCTCTTCCAAAAGTTTCTGTGTCTCTCCCTTGGAATGTGTAACATTGAGTTGCTTGGGGGTATGGGGTGACCCTGCATCTGTCTCCTTTCCTGTGAGCTGAGGTAGTGGGGTGCTCGGCCTGGAAACCCCCTCTGGACTACTTCGGCAGCTTTCAATTTGGCTTTGAGCTGCAGCTGGCCGGGCAGAGCCCTGAGGGCAAAGAGGAGTGGGTGTGGGCAGGCTGGACAGGAAGGCCCTTGTCCTGTCAGAACCCTGCCCACATGCCCACCCAGCCAAGGCCCTCCTGAAGGCCAGCAGTGGGAACTTGGAGCTCCAACCCCTAGGATCCTGGCTTCCCACACCAACCCTCACTTCCTGGCCCACACTCTCACTTCCTGAACCTACCCTATGGGTAGCTAGTTAAAGTTTGATGTGTTCCTTCTAACCCCAAGACCCCAACCCACTCCCTCTGGCCTGGGCCCTAACGCTAAGCCCCGCCTCTGCTCCCCTAGGCTGGTCCACCTGGCAGTGATTCACGAGGCCCCAGCGGTGCTGCTCTGTTGCCTGGCTTTGCTGCCCCAGGAGGTCCTGGACATTCAAAATAACCTTTACCAGGTTGGTGGCGAGAGAGGGTTGTGCCTAGATACCTGTTTGTGCCCTGGCAGCCATCCCCAGCAGGCACACCAGTCCAAAGGCTGCTCACTTAGGAAACCAAATGCCAGACACTGAGCTAGAAACTGAGGAGACAGACACAAGTAAGACATGGCCTCTGCGCTGAGGTGCTTGCAGCCTGGGCTGGGGGACTCATATCACCAGCTAAATACACAGCTTGGTGACAAGAGTTGTGATAGAGACACATACCAGCTGCTATAGGGTCCAGGGTCTGTGTGCAGCAGCCAGGGAAGGCTTACAGAGGAGATGACATCTGAATGGAGCCTTAACAGAGAGTTTTGCCAGGGAGAGACTGCCTGGTGCCTCTCTTTCCTCCTGCAGCCTAACCTCTGGGGGTAACAGAGGTCTCCCCATGGGGTGAGGGGCTAGACTCTGCCCCCACATGTCCTTTCTCCAGGGCCTAAGGTGACTTACAAGAAAAGCAGGGAGCTACTTTCTTCACCTTTCTTCCAGAATTGGGGTCACAAGAGCTTGGTGGGGGAGGGGGTGACAGGAGAAGGGCTTGGTAGTATTTCCTTGGAAGAACAGGCTATGGCCTTAATAAGCTGCTTTCAAAGAAGATGCTGGCAGCTGGTGATTCTTGAGCCCAAGCATGTTCCCAGAGGTGGGAACATGCTGCAGTGGCCCCATGACCCTCTGTTTGTGCCTCCAGACAGCACTCCATCTGGCTGTACATCTGGACCAACCGGGTGCAGTTCGGGCACTGGTGCTAAAGGGGGCCAGCCGGGCACTACAGGACCGGCATGGTGACACAGCCCTTCATGTGGCCTGCCAGCGCCAGCACCTGGCCTGTGCCCGCTGCCTGCTGGAGGGGCGGCCAGAGCCAGGCAGAGGAACATCTCACTCTCTGGACCTCCAGCTGCAAAACTGGCAAGGTGTGGACAGTCTTAAGGGCCTGTGGGATGAGGAGGGCATAGGAGATAGGGACCCCACTCTTGGGGAAGGGAGGGTCCCAGCTTGTCCATTGGTGCCCCTCCCACTCTAAGCACATAGATATTCCGTACATCTTTGCTAAATGAATGAATGGATGATTTGATTTTGAATTTACCCAGTACCTACTGTGTGCTGAGCAGAAAACTAAATCTTGCCCTTAAGATACTTAGTTTAAGGGCCGGGTACGGTGTCTCACACCTGTATTCCCAGCACTTTGGGAAGCCAAGGCAGGTGGATCACGAGGTCAGGAGATCGAGACCATCCCAGCTAACATGGTGAAACCCCGTGTCTACTAATAATACAAAAAATTAGCCGGATGTGGTGATGGGCACCTGTAGTCCCAGCTACTCAGGAGGCTGAGGCAGGAGAATGGCGTGAACCCGGGAGGCGGAGCTTGCAGTGAGCCAAGATCGCGCCACTGCACTCCAGCCTGGGCGACAGAGAGAGACTCCGTCTCAAAAAAAAAAAAAAAAAAAGATAGTTAGCTTAATAGAGATTAGATGACCTGATTCATTCATTCAACAGAAATGTACTGAGGGTTTTCTATGTGCCAGACATTATCTTGGGAGCTACACCTGCATCTGGGTGCAAAATAGAGAAAGGTTGAGATGAGCAATAAATATAAGAAGTGAACTGTGTAATATCATAAAAGGAAGTAAGTGCTGTAGTAAAAAGTAGAGCAGAGTGAGAGGAAGGAATGTGGGGAGTAGGAGAGTTGATATGATTGTTAAATAGGGTGGCCCGAGAAGGCCTCATGGAGCCAGTGACATCTGAATAGGGCCTTGAAGGAGGTGAAGAATGTAAATTTGAATCGAAATCTCTATTACTAAGCAAGGGTCAGGAGTGTCCAGACCAGAAAGGAGAGCAAAAAGGCCAGGGGAGCACAGAAGGAAGTGGCCACTGAGAAAGGGCTGGGGTCATGAGGATCTTAGGTGGCTTTTCAGAAAAGGTGGCTTTCTGGGCTTGAAGGCAGGTTGTGTGTGTGTGTGTGTGTGTGTGTGTTGTGATCTGTGTATAGGAGGAGGGTGTTCTTTGGGGGTGTCACTCAGCAGCCTGACCCCTGAAGCATGAAAGTTTCAATAACATGACTCTGAAAAGGTGGAAACTTTGAGTTCCTTTCCCCTTAGACTTTTGAGGGGGTTTTGGGGTTTGCATTTTAACAGTCTTGTGATTAGAGACATTGAGTGGGCAGTGAGTCCCTTGGGGCTGAGTGATAGGGAGGTCCCAGAAGAGAGGGAGTTGGTGGATGCAGATGAGCAGCCCTCACCCTCACCCCATTCCAGGTCTGGCTTGTCTCCACATTGCCACCCTTCAGAAGAACCAACCACTCATGGAACTGCTGCTTCAGAATGGAGCTGACATTGACGTGCAGGTGAGGCAGCCAGCAAAGCACTGCCCAGCCCAGGGCCTGCCCCCACCTGACACAACCCCAAGCCCCTGCCCAGCAGTCAGAAGTGGTGGCATTCACCTCCTTATCCAGAGCCCAGGCCCAGCACACTGCCTCTGAGGGCCTTGGCTGACATCCTTATTCCTCCCCAGGAGGGCACCAGTGGGAAGACAGCACTGCACCTGGCTGTGGAAACCCAAGAGCGGGGCCTGGTACAGTTCCTGCTCCAGGCTGGTGCCCAGGTAGATGCCCGCATGCTGAACGGGTGCACACCCCTGCACCTGGCAGCTGGCCGGGGCCTCATGGGCATCTCATCCACTCTGTGCAAGGCGGGTGCTGACTCCCTGCTGCGGAACGTGGAGGATGAGACGCCCCAGGACCTCACTGAGGAAGTAAGAGGCATATGCTTTGCTCTCCAGGGCCTCACACACCCACAGCAGAGAGAGGTTCTGTCATTAGCTGAAAGGGCCAGGGAGCCAGGAGTCCTGGGGTATAACCAGGACTCTATCACTGACCAACTATGGGAACTTGAGCCTGTTTCCTTAGTTGGTCAGGACCAGGGAGCCAAATTTGGACCCCTACAGGGAGCCTGCAGTTAAAGTGAATCAGTGAAGTTGGCCAGGTATGAGACCATGGTGTAATGAGGCCTGTAAGAACCCAGAGAGCCATCCTTGAGGGTCTCTGCACTCAGCTTCAGCACAGGCTTACAGAGCAGGAGTGTGGGCCAGTTTTTCCTGGTCTTGGAATTTTTTGAGAGGTGAAACCCAGATTTTCTGTACAGTCTTTCCTATTCTTAAATGTTCAGTGTAAAAAAAGAAACCTAAATGTTCTATGAGTACGCAGCACCCCCTCCACCACCCCCCAACAACAACAAACAACTCCAGGTCCATGGGCTGGATCACCTCTAAGGTCCCTCCTAAGTTGGATATTCTGGCATTATCTTAGAAAAGGAAGGCTTGCCTAAGTCCTCAGGGCTCCGCCAAGCCCAGAGGGGCCACTATTTTGAGGATTTGTATGAAGATTTGTTCCCTGATGGTCTTCAACTGTCATTTGGTGGGGAGGGAGTGGCCCAACAGGTTTCCCTGGGTCCCCTTTCCCAAGTTGCCTTTTCCCGTGTCCTCTGATCTTGCTTCTCTCCATTCTCCTTCTCAGTCCCTTGTCCTTTTGCCCTTTGATGACCTGAAGATCTCAGGGAAACTGCTGCTGTGTACCGACTGAATCCAGGCAGAGTCTGGGATCCTCGGGGCTCCATCTCTTTCCATTTGGAAGCCGGAGTCATAACTGCTGCAGTTTGGGCCCAGGCTGTGTGTTCTTCTGGTGCCCTAGGGACTGCTGTGGCCAGAGCCTGGGGCCAGCCAGTACAGTCCTGAGCTGAGGAGGAGGGACTGCAAGTGAGAGACAGCCAGTCTGGAAGGAAGAGCTTTCCAGGTGGACAGGGATTCTTGGAAGATCCCCAAAGTCCCAGGTATCCTGGGTGAAGCCTGTTTGCCTCTCTTGAAAATGGCAGGTGCTCTTGTGTGTACCCATGTTGGGTCAGGCTGAAACTGCCAACCAGTGGGAAACATGGACTCTCCTGAGTGAGAAGAGACTGAAATAGGAGCAAGCAGAACCCTGAGGGGTGTCCCATCTTATTGCTGTTGAGGACTCTTAAACACTGCTGTTTAAAGACTTCACAGGGAAGGTTCTGAACTGAGCCACTGGGGAAGGAACTTTCAGTAACATGACACTAAAATGGCAAGAGATGTTAAAAAAAGCTTTTCCCTTCTAGAGCTGTTTTGTGCGCATGCATGTCTGTGTGCATTGGGGCTTTTTAGACAGGCCTGCCCTGTGGCTTTGTCGTGGAGGTAGAGAGAAGGAAATTGTGCCCTGAGCACGGTAGGACCTTGCTGGGTGGGGTCAGAGGCCAGTAGTCCCCAGGCCTTTCTCTGTGTCCAGCACAGACCCTGTCCTTGCTGTGGAAATGATAAGGGATAGAAGGAGAGGAGGAAGAATGAGAGGACACAGGCCCTGGAGCCCTCACCACTGCCCTGGGGGCTGCCATCTGGAGGAGCCTGGCGACAAGGGTAACCCAGGGAGGCTGGGCACAAGGGAGCTGAGTCCACGTTTTTCCTCCCATTCCTCACCTTCGAGGGCCCTGCTAGGTCAGCCCTATGCTGGCATGAAGAGCGTGGGGCAATAAACCAGCACAGTCGCTGACCACTCATCCAGTGAGGGAGACAGCCGTTAAAAGCATAAACATCCAAATAAAGATGTCCTTACAAGTTGCAGTGGGTGCTATGAAGGGAAAAGAATAATGGGAAGGAAAAGAATAATGGGAAGGAAAAGGATGGAGTCGGTAGAGGGTTATGCTTTTTGTGGTCCGGGAACCCCGCCTGAGGAGTATCATCTCAACTGGGATGTAACGATGAGTAAAGGGATGGGGGCAGAGCATTTGGGGGAAGGCCTGTGAATTAGAGGAAATGAGAGCAAGCCAGCGGGGCTTCACAGCGGGTGAGTGAGTGGGCGAGGAACGCTGGCGAGGCCATGTAGAGCCTCGAAAGTCATGGGAAGTGGGGGGACAGAATTACTACCCAGCCAACAAAGGAAATAGACACCTTCGTCCTGTCAGAAAACGGGGAAACTAACACAGAGGAGGGGCTTGGGATGCAGAGCCTCAATGTCCTGTCCGCAAGATGGCAATGGTCACCATGACCTCTGGGACGCTTATGAAGGCCAAAGGCGATGACGAAGCACAGGGGAGGCGCCGGACGGGCGCATCTTCAGGGCTGGCGCTCCCCGCGCCCAGGGGCAGCCCAGCTCCCCGGAACCCGAGCCGCGTCTGCCTCCGGGCCGCGCGGGGGCGCTGTGGCCCGGCGGCGGCCCGGGGCGCTGCGTGGTCGCGGCAGGGGCGGAGGGGACCGCGGGGAGGGAGGCGGGAAGAGCGCGGCACTTCCGCTGGCCGCTGGCTCGCTGGCCGCTCCTGGAGGCGGCGGCGGGAGCGGAGGGAGCGCAGGGGCGCGCGGCCCGGGGACTCGCATTCCCCGGTCCCCCTCCACCCCACGCGGCCTGGACCATGGACGTCAGGTGGGGGCTAGGGCAGCGGTGAGCTCACGTGACCGAGCCCCCGGGCCACGTGACTGCCGCACATCTGCACGGGGGGCCGGGTGGGGTCCCGGCTGCTCGGCGGTCAGCCAGCATAGGAGCCAGTGGGGATAGGGGGTGCGGCTTGGTTTTGTGCTCCTTGGGGAGCGCTTCGGGCGGAGGGCAGGGTACCCTGACGCCCCGGGAACGTGGAGGGGAGGGTGGGGGAAGGGGCGCTGCGTCTGGCCTGAGCAGCGGGCTAGCGCTGGAGGGAACAGAGGAGACCTGTGTGGCTAGAGGGGCGGATCCGCCCCCGGGGAGGGAGGAAGCCCTGCCGGGCCAGCGCCGGCGTCCCCTCGCCCCCCCTCGAGAGAGAGAGAGAGACTCTCTTTGTCCGGGCCGGAGCTGCAGCGGAGGGGGCGGGGAGACTCCGGGCACTACTCCAGTGTAGTCCCCTCTGGAGGGCGGGGGGGATAACTGCGCCCTAATGCTTATGTCCGCTTTCTTTACAGGTGGTGGGCAGTGGTAGTGCTGGCTGCGTTCCCCTCCCTAGGGGCGGGTGGGGAGACTCCCGAAGCCCCTCCGGAATCATGGACCCAGCTATGGTTCTTCCGATTTTTGGTGAATGCTGCTGGCTATGCCAGCTTTATGGTACCTGGCTACCTCCTGGTGCAGTACTTCAGGCGGAAGAACTACCTGGAGACCGGTGTGTGAAGAAAGGGCGGGGAAGTGAGCTAGGTCGGGAAGGAGGGTATTTGGCCAGCAGTCCAAACGGGATATGACTTGGAGAGGGCGGGAGGACGGTAGGCCGGACAGCAGGGCAGGCTGGCTGCTCTGGGGAAGAGGAAGTGACACGGAGATTTGGGGCTTGACTTTGTGTGCTTTCTTCAGGTAGGGGCCTCTGCTTTCCCCTGGTGAAAGCTTGTGTCTTTGGCAATGAGCCCAAGGCCTCTGATGAGGTTCCCCTGGCGCCCCGAACAGAGGCGGCAGAGACCACCCCGATGTGGCAGGCCCTGAAGCTGCTCTTCTGTGCCACAGGACTCCAGGTGGGTAGGTGGGCTCAGGCTCTCTTCCTGGGTTGGATGCCGGTGGGCAGGGATTCTGCGAAGGTTTCCATTTTACCAGTCCCAGAGCTTTGCTAGTTGGTGGGTTTTGTGTCCTGCTCCCAGAGGCACACTGCACCTCCATCTTGGAGGTGTTTGGGGGAAATGCTCTTTTCTTTCCTCTTCTCTCCAGCACTGGTACTGAAAGTTCATACTGTTGTTTCGAGATGTCTGGTGCAGAAGACTTGCCCTATTCTCTGTGATTTCTACTGTGCCGTTATTATACTTCCTTCCTGCACTGGTGTCTCACATACTGTAAACCCACTGATAAAATTGTGGGGGAGCCATTCAGCCTTCCCCTAGCACTGCATGTGAGAGAGTGCTAAGATGCGGGCCCCATGGCATTTTGCAGTGGGTACTAGTTCTACCTTGAATATCATGTTGAACTACAGATACCCAATTCTGAGTTCTTGCCTCCCTGAATTGGTTTTTCACACACAGTTGATTCCCTACAAGGTGAACCCAGACTTGGGAGAAGAAACTTCTACAGAGGAACCAAAAAGTGTATATTTTCCTTTGAATCACTTAGGCATCATCCTGAAGAAGAGGGAGAAGTCAATTTTTGTCTGCCTTTTCATTATCTTGCTTATTGTCTCCTTTGCCTCTACCTTCCCCAACAGGTATCTTACCTGACTTGGGGTGTGCTGCAGGAAAGAGTGATGACCCGTAGCTATGGGGCCACAGCCACATCACCGGGTGAGCGCTTTACAGACTCGCAGTTCCTGGTGCTAATGAACCGAGTGCTGGCACTGATTGTGGCTGGCCTCTCCTGTGTCCTCTGCAAGCAGCCCCGGCATGGGGCACCCATGTACCGGTACTCCTTTGCGAGTCTGTCCAATGTGCTTAGCAGCTGGTGCCAATACGAAGCTCTTAAGTTCGTCAGCTTCCCCACCCAGGTGCTGGCCAAGGCCTCTAAGGTGATCCCTGTCATGCTGATGGGAAAGCTTGTGTCTCGGCGCAGCTACGAACACTGGGAGTACCTGACAGCCACCCTCATCTCCATCGGGGTCAGCATGTTTCTGCTATCCAGCGGACCAGAGCCCCGCAGCTCTCCGGCCACCACACTCTCAGGCCTCATCTTACTGGCAGGTTATATTGCTTTTGACAGCTTCACTTCAAACTGGCAGGATGCCCTATTTGCCTATAAGATGTCATCGGTGCAGATGATGTTTGGGGTCAATTTCTTCTCCTGCCTCTTCACAGTAGGCTCACTGCTAGAACAGGGGGCCCTCCTGGAGGGAACCCGCTTCATGGGGCGACACAGTGAGTTTGCTGCCCATGCCCTGCTACTCTCCATCTGCTCTGCATGTGGCCAGCTCTTCATCTTTTACACCATTGGGCAGTTCGGGGCTGCCGTCTTCACCATCATCATGACCCTCCGCCAGGCCTTTGCCATCCTTCTTTCCTGCCTTCTCTATGGCCACACTGTCACTGTGGTGGGAGGGCTGGGAGTGGCTGTGGTCTTTGCTGCCCTCCTGCTCAGAGTCTACGCGCGGGGCCGTCTAAAGCAACGGGGAAAGAAGGCTGTGCCTGTTGAGTCTCCTGTGCAGAAGGTTTGAGGGTGGAGAGGGCCTGAGGGGTGAAGTGAAATAGTCTTCTCACCATTTTCTCCTACTGTAACCTGAGGGAGCTGGCTCAAAGGGCAAAATGCAGGTGTTTTCTCAGTATCATAGACTCTGCAGCAGGGGGTGGGGAGCCCAGGAGGCAGCCTTCCCTTTTGCCTTAAGTCACCCATCTTCCAGCAGGCAGTTTATTCTGTGCCCCAGGGTAGAGACAGTCCTCAGTGAGGGGGAGTTTGGGGTCAAGAGGGCATAGGTAGGTTCCACAGTTCCCCCTCCCAGAAGTTTCCTTAAGTCTTGCCCTAGCTGTGCTATGCTGCCTTCCAGACTCTCTCCCCTCTGCAAATACCTGCATTTCTTACCCTGGTGAGAAAAGCACAAGCGGTGTAGGCTCCAATGCTGCTTTCCCAGGAGGGTGAAGTGAAGATGGTGCTGTGTTGTGGAAAGGGGATGCAGATCCCTGCCCAGCACCACCACCTCCTATGCTCCTGGATCCCTAGGCTCTGCTCCATGAGCCTGTTGTAGGTTTTGGTACTTTAGAAATGTAACTTTTTGCTCTTATAATTTTATTTTATTAAATTAAATTACTGTAATGGACTTGGTCCTGTGTTTTGGTTGACTGAAAAGGCATTACTATATGGTAGTTTTTCAGAAAAACTGCCTTTAGCTTCAGTGTGTGCACTCTTAGCTACAAAACCAGCTCAACTTGCTGTGCTCATGAAAACAGCAAGAGCTGGGGGGATAGAGAAGCTAAGGAAGAATAACATCCACTTCACAAGGGAGAGCAGAACTGTATAAAAACGGCATATTCTTTATTTTGCATACTTTAATTTCAGAACAAAATGAAAATAAAATAAACCACAACACACAACATCCAATCCTGCTGTCAGAGAGGGAATGGGGCTTGACACCCTTGGTTTCCTGCCTTCAACACAAGGACAGGAGAGGAAAAACAACACTAGACATCAGCAGGGGGAGGCAGGTGGGACAGGGGCACTTGAGGCTGCAGTGGGAGCCACGGGGACACTATACAAGGGCACAAGTTTTCCAACTATGAACTTCTAACCTAATCAACTTCTTCCATGCGAGACGCATCCTCATCACCCTCAAGAGGGGGGATCTCATCAGGAACTGCAGCACTGGGTTCCTCTGCTGCCACTTCATCTTCATCAATACCTAAAGTAAAATTAAGCCATGTAAGACTTGACTAAATAGCATTAAGTCAAATCCAGACAGGAGCCTAGTTGCACAAACTCCTTGCCACATCAAGTACCAAAGCTGCTTACCTAGACCTAGCTTGATCATGCGGTAGATGCGGTTGGAGTGGGTCTGGGGATCCTCAAGGGAAAAGCCTGAAGAGAGCAGGGCGGTTTCAAACAGCAGCACCACCAGGTCCTTAACTGCCTTATCATTCTTGTCAGCCTCAGCCTTCTGCCGCAGAGTCTCCACAATGGGGTGGTCAGGGTTGATCTCCAGGTGCTTTTTAGCCATCATATAGCCCATGGTGGAGTTGTCCCGAAGTGCCTGGGCTTTCATGATCCGCTCCATATTGGCTGTCCAGCCATAGGTGCTGGTCACAATGCAGCAAGGTGAAGACACAAGCCTATTGGAGATTGTCACCTGTGGACAATCACAAAAGCCTTAGATTTGCATTAGATCAGTGACCACTTTGAAAGAGAAAACGGACACTATCAAGCCTGTAATTCCAACAGGGGGAGAAGGAGGTGGGGCCCATCACTTGAGTTTGAGACCAACCTGGCAAAACCCTATCTCTACAAAATACACAAAAAATTAACCGGGTGTGGTGGCACATGTCTGTAATCCCAGCCACTCAGGAGACTTGAATTTGCAGTGAGCTGAGATCCAGTCCAAAAAAAAAAGAAAATGATATTTTATCTACTCTCACAAGTTAACTGAAGCAATGCCTAATCTGTGCCAAATTTTATTAAAATAGCCTTAAACCTGGCTAGGGAAAAGAACAAGAGGCAAGGCTCCAAACAGTAAATAGGGTGCCTCAAGCCACTAATTGTGTAGCAACATGATTGTGAGGGAGCCCACCTCAAAGGTATGTTACAAAATATACCCTAAGCTCCAGAATGGCTTACCTTCTCAACCTTCTTATCTAAGATTTCTTTCATGAGCTTGCAAAGGTTCTCAAACTTTGCCTTGCTCTCTTCCATCTTCTTCTTCTCCTCCTCATCCTCAGGCAGCTCCAGACCCTCCTTGGTAACTGAGACCAGGCTCTTCCCATCAAACTCCTTGAGCTGCTGCACACAGTACTCGTCAATGGGCTCGGTCATATATACCACCTCGAAGCCCCGTTTCCGCACTCGCTCCACAAAAGCTGAGTTGGCCACCTGCTCTTTGCTCTCACCTGTAGGGTAATTAAATGGACTCAGTGACTAAAATGCCTCATACTGCCAGTTCCTAGGTAGCCCTGAAATGTGCTCCCCACTCCTCCAAAAAGGCTTCCATCAGAACCAACGCACCAGTGATGTAATAGATGGACTTCTGTGTCTCCTTCATGCGAGAAACATACTCTGACAGAGATGTCATCTCATCTCCAGACTGGGAGGTGTGATAGCGCAGCAGCTCAGACAGGCGGCGGCGGTTAGTGGAGTCCTCGTGGATTCCAAGCTTGAAGGGTGGGAAGAGAAAAAACAATCCAACTTAACTACAATTCACTTTCTATGTGAATGGAAAAATTTGTTAGTAATTACTAAGAAAGTGGTAAAGGGAATAAGCATTTGCCTCTTTACCTTGAGATTTTTAGAGAATGCCTCATAGAATTTCTTGTAATTCTCCTTGTCTTCTGCCAGCTCAGAGAAGAGCTCAAGACACTTCTTAACAATGTTTTTACGAATGACTTTCAAGATTTTGCTCTGCTGGAGCATTTCTCGGGAGATGTTCAGGGGCAGATCCTCAGAGTCAACCACACCACGAATAAAATCTGCCATCAACCAGGATGAGAAAGCTCAGTAAAAATAGCTAGACCAGAGCTGGTACCCAGATTCAAACAGAAGGCTCTAATAGCCTCCTAAACCCTTATACTTACTATGCATTGCAGAAAATCCTTAACCTAGGATATTCTGGCAGAATGCCGAAAACCTCCCAAGACTTCACCCAACTAAATTAGGCCAAGGAAATACTCACTGAGATACTCTGGTATTAACTCATCACAGCTGTCCATGATGAACACACGACGGACATAGAGTTTGATGTTGTTCTTTTTCTTCTTGTTCTCAAAAAGGTCAAAGGGAGCCCGACGAGGAATGAATAGCAATGCCCTGAATTCCAACTGACCTTCTACAGAAAAGTGCTGGAAAAAACCAAAAAATAAGCAAGTGATACATTTCAAAAGAGGGCCTTTTAGCCCCAACACCAAATTACCTAAAAATGGAAGAATGATCCTCCCTAAGCCTAACGGATAGAGCGTACACACAGGCAGTTCCCAAGAAAACTGAGCCTTAATGCCCTCAACGATCTAGACGAATACTAGCTGTATACAGAAAACAGTCCGCTCTGATCAGAACCCTGGATGTGTAAGGCTGCCAACAGACATTACCCAGATTTCCTTTAGAGAAAGTGAGGTCATTAGGAAGGATGGCACTTCACTATGACCGGGTAATCAGTAAGTGAAAATACATGGCTCTCACATTTCTGTTATCAGCTGGACACGTTCCATGTGTCTATTACCTGCCAACACTCTTCCACTTATTCCTCTCCATATTTGCATGTTGACCCAACATGCAAAGGCTTCTCACCTTGACTGCCAAGTGGTCTTCCCAGTCATTGGTGAGGCTCTTGTAGAATTCTCCATACTCCTCTTGGGTGATGTCATCAGGGTTTCTGGTCCAAATAGGCTTGGTCTTGTTTAGCTCTTCCTGATCAATGTATTTCTCTTTGATCTTCTTAGTTTTCTTCTTCTTATCCTTACCACTGTCATCCTCCTCATCTGAACCCACATCTTCGATCTTGGGCTTTTCTTCATCATCTTTATCTTCCTCTTCTTTCTCACCTTTCTCTTCCTCTGCCTCATCATCACTAATTTCCTTCTCTCGCTCCTTCTCCAACTAAGTAACAAAAACAGAAATTAGCCTTGGAGTACAAAACACCAGGAAAAGCAGAAGCCAGGGACCACGAGATTCTCCAGAACAGGAAACATCCTGCACGCTAAGTGTAAAAGGTTTAAAAGTCCATACTCACATAAAGGGTGATGGGATAGCCTATGAACTGAGAGTGCTTCTTCACTACTTCTTTGACCCGCCTCTCTTCTAAGTACTCTGTCTGATCTTCTTTAAGATGGAGGATCACTTTGGTACCTCTGCCAATGGGCTCACCTAGAAGAGTCAATCACAAGCGTGTAACAGGGCGAAAGTATATGCAGTTGAGACTTCACCAAATTAATAAAGTATTAGACGAACTGCTATGAAGAACTGCTTGACAGGATGCTCAAAATTTCTGCTACTGGTGAGCCCACAAAACTCTAACCCAGCTACCTTGTAACAGAAAAGCTAACTTACCATGGTCAGCCCGCACAGTGAAGGAACCTCCAGCAGAAGACTCCCAAGCATACTGTTCATCATCGTTGTGCTTTGTGATCACAACCACTTTCTCTGCCACCAGGTAGGCAGAATAAAAGCCAACACCAAACTGTCCAATCATGGAGATGTCTGCACCAGCCTGCCAACAAGTTTTTTTAAAAGTCAAACACAAAATTTAAAGCAGCAAAAAAATAAAGAACACTGATGAATATAAATGGTGTATGCCTACAGAACTGCAGTACCTGAAGAGCCTCCATGAATGCTTTAGTACCAGACTTGGCAATGGTTCCCAAATTATTTATGAGATCAGCTTTGGTCATCCCAATGCCTGTGTCTACCAAAGTCAGGGTACGTTCCTGAGGGTTGGGGATGATGTCAATTTTCAGCTCTTTACCACTGTCCAACTTCGAAGGGTCTGTTAAGCTCTCATAGCGAATCTTGTCCAAGGCCTGAAAAGAATACAAACAGCAACTTACTTTTGCTCTCTCCAAGACAGGCAATTGCTCTGTTGCCCAAGCTACAGTGCAGTAGTAGCAAGGATGACAGCTCACTGCAGCCTTGACCTCCCTGGTTCAAGCCATCCTCCACCCCAGCCTCTGTGCTGGGACTACAGGCACATGCCACTGTGCTCAACTAATATTTAATTTTTTGCAGAGACAAGGTCTGGCTGTTGCCCAGGCTGCCCTCGAAATCCTAGGCTCAAGTGATCCTGCCTTGCCGTTACAGGTGTGAGTCAACACGCTCGCTCACTTTTGCTTTCTTAAACCCCGTGTCTTCAAAGAAAATCTTGGTTTACCTCTCTCAGCCTCAAATCTGATTGCCCCTTATCTTGAGGCTTTAGAACTACAGTTAGTTACATGAGCCCACTTTTTCTGGACATAGTCCCTTCCCTTTCAAGTTCAAGATGGCCAGAGAGTAAGACAAATCTTTTTGGAATAGTTGCAAGTTTACCCCCTTCAATAGTAGTCCCCAACAAAGGCCAAACCACCACTCCTTTCCTCTCTTCGAAGAGTGTCAAAAAAAAATAAACACACCAAATATAGAAACCAGAGCACTTACATCAGAAGCATTAGAGATCAACTCTCGAAGAAAAATCTCCTTGTTGGAATAGAAGGTATTGATGATGAGAGACATGAGTTGGGCAATTTCTGCCTGAAAGGCAAAAGTCTCCACCTCCTCCTCTCCATGGTGCACTTCCTCAGGCATCTAAAATAAAAATTATCATTAATTACAAAACATGAAGGCCTCATATTTTAAAATCCTAAAGGTCATCTCATTTGTTAGGACCTTAAGAGTTGAGACTGGTTTGACCTGAGTACTATCCCTTCCGAAAAGACTGAAAAAGCATTCTCTTAAAAGATCTCAGGCTACATGCTAAGTGGGAAGCCTGAAAATTCAGAAGGAAAAAGAAAATAAGCTGAATGTTCTTCAACCAAATGTCACAGAACCCAGCTACTTAGGAGTGGTGACAGCAGGCTCAGCGTCATCCGGTAGTATGGCAGAAACTCATAATGCTGGTCCAACCCAGGTATCCAGAGATCCCAGATAATCCTTACACAAATTTAAATGTGAAAATCACTACCTACAGTTCTTCATTTGGAGATCAAAGTAACTAGTTTGGCACTAACTTTAAACTGCTCCCCCTGAGATGTCTTCCTAAGACCAGCCCAAGGGCGGGACACTCCTACCCCACACTGCAGGGAGGAATAACCTGGGATCCAGAGGATACCCGCCCGAGGGGCAATTAAATCCGGACAAAGAATCGATAAGCCAAAAGCTCCACTACGACCCCTTCACAGGACAAAATTACAGAACAGGCCCAAACCCAACACAAGGAAGATGGTGGCCGTTAACCACCAGGCCGACACTCGTCACTGCCGGACATGCGTCGGCAGGGACCACGCGAGGAGGGGGCGCCGCCGTGCACCCTCCTTCGCCCCAGCATCCGGGCACTGGGGCGGGGCGCCAGAATCCAGAAGCTTCCAGAACAATCTCAGCTCTAGAGGATGGGCGGAGGAGGGAGCCCATGAATCTTCCAGAACCTGCCCCCCTCCCCGCCCCTCCTCCACCGGGACTGCAAGAAAGATCTGGAACGAGGGAGTATGGGGTGCTGGAGACCGAAAGCTCTCCTCCCACACCATGAACCCTCACAGAAACAAAGCACCCAAGGCGACTTTAACAACGCGTCCGGTAAGAGAGGTGGCAAAGCCAGTCCCCACAGGGCCGTGCTGAGTCACCCGAGCAGGCACCCCCGCCATCCTGCGGTCCCCCTCCGACGCCCTATAGCCGCGTCCGGAAGTGGAGGGGCAAAAATGGCAGCGTCCCGGGCCGCGCGGCCACCACGTGCAGCT
>NW_012103142.1:12223424-12226378 GCF_000951045.1 Mandrillus leucophaeus | reverse complement strand
CCCCCGCCCCCTCCCCGCGGGGCTCCGCCTCTCCGGCTGCGGCCAGAGCAGGGTTTTTACAGCGACCCCACCCGGGGACCGGCTCTGACCTGTCCCAGACGACGCGAGTACTGGCCCAATCCTCAGGGATGGGATGGAGCGTTGGGGAGGGATCGGCTGACCCCTCCTTCCCCGCGTCAATCACACAACACCCAAGCACCTGGGGCGACTCTGCCGGCGTACAGTTTTGCACTCTGAGACTGGAGTCGCTGCGGGAGGGACCCCCTCCAGCCCCTGCGGCCGCCACGTACACGGAGCACGGGGACATGCGCCCTCCCTACGCAGGCACGTCAAGCCCTTTCTCAAGCTGGTTCGCTTTTTTTCTCCCACTTCCCTCCTGCAGCTATTTGGACGTGGGAAGGAGGGAGTCTCTAGGAGCCACTGCAGGGCAACAGGAGCTCTTGGAGGCCGCGTGAAGACGCCGGCCAGAGAGCGGCTGGCCAAGTTGTTCCCCTTCAGCCTTGGCACCAGAACCCCTAGGCCATACCCCTGGTCAGTGAACTGCGGCCGCCGTCTCTGGCCTGTCTCCGCCCTTTTGCCTGCCCTCCAGTCGGCAACCTGTCCTTGCCTTTCCAAGGCGTCATCCGAAAGCCTGCTGGACCCACAGCCCCTCCAGGAGAGAATAGCCGCTCCCTGCTCTGTGCCCTGTAGATGTCCATCTAGTCCCCTTCCTGGCCCACCCCTAGGATGCTTGGGAAGAGTTTCCCCACAGCCACCCACGTCGTCCTCCCTCACCAGCCCTGTTGTTACCCGGTCTACATTCGTTAACAAGCTTTGTTCATGTGTTGAATACCAAAGAAAAAGGACGTCCCTTGCTTTCCTCTTCCTTGTCCCTGTCCACTTCTCCATGCCTGCCATCATCATCCCGATTTTATATCCTTTCTCCCTTTCATTATGGTCTGCAAAAAGCCTATGGCTGGGAGAAGTCTATAAGAAGGGGCATTGGGTGCTCTATTCCTGACCAAAACCGCAAACCAGAGGGAGCGTGATCCCTTAACATACCCTCTCCTTCTAAGCAGAGGGACCTACGTCATTAAAAATCTGCTCCCCAGTTCACAGAGAGCATTCACAAACTCTCACTGTCCTGTGAGCGGATGAAAGCCAGTGTGTACATTATATCAACAGGGAAGTGGCTTTAGTGACTCCCAGGGTCCCTCTACTCAGAGCCCTTGCTGCGCTGGCTCCCTTTCTGCTCCAGAAATGGAGCAGGGATGTGATCTCACCCCTAGGACCCAAATCCAAAGCAGGAATCACTCCTGTGGCTTACCCTGAGCTGGATCCTTTCAGTGTCAAGACTCAGCTGCTTCCTGAAGACTTTCTAAATGGGAAAATCTCAAATCTTACACCAGCATAGAAATTCCACTTTCTCTGCTGGGCGCAGTGGCTCATACCTGTAATCCCAACACTTTGGGAGGCTGAGGTGGGTGGGTCACCCGAGGTCAGTAGTTCGCAACCAGCTTGGCCAACATGGTGAAACCTCCTCTCTACTAAAAATTAGCTGGGCGTGGTGGTGCTTGCCTGTAATCCCAGCTACTTGGGAGGCTGAGGCAGGAAAACCGCTTGAACTCGGGAGGCAGAGGTTGCAGTGAACCAAGACCACGCCATTGCACTCCACCCTGGGCAACAAAAGAGAAACTCCGTCTCAAAAAAAAAAAAAAAAGGGCCGGGTGCGGTGGCTCATGCCTGTAATTCCAGCATTTTGGGAGGCCGAGGCCAGCGGATCACGAGGTCAGGAGTTCAAGACCAGCCTGGCCACTATGGTGAAACCTGTCTTTACTAAAAATACAAAAATTAGCCGGGCATGGTAGCGCCCACCTTACAGCGACCCCACCCGGGGACCGGCTCTGACCTGTCCCAGACGACGCGAGTACTGGCCCAATCCTCAGGGATGGGATGGAGCGTTGGGGAGGGATCGGCTGACCCCTCCTTCCCCGCGTCAATCACACAACACCCAAGCACCTGGGGCGACTCTGCCGGCGTACAGTTTTGCACTCTGAGACTGGAGTCGCTGCGGGAGGGACCCCCTCCGCCCAAACACACTGGAGAAAACCGAGGAAAACTCAAGAGCCCTCACCTACCACTACCCTCACCCTATAAAAATCCGGGGCGTTATCCACAAGCCACCCCGGTATCTAGGCTCCCTAAAGGACAGAAAAAAACAAGAGCAACACGAAAGAGCACTAAAGAAGCCTAGCGGAGAATTCAGCCTTACCTTGAAAAGAAAAGGCTTACACGTATTAGAGAAAAACGTGGGCTTGCTTTCTGATGTGTGGGAAGCACAAAACCCTGCGCCGGAGTGACTAGAGAGAGCTACTGCGTGCCCCAAGTCTCCCTATATAGGGCGAAGCACAGAACAACCGCCCTCCCGTGGATCCCTCCGCCTTAAAGGAGCATGCTTGTCAAGTCCGCACCTGCCGCCACCAGCCCACCTTGACGTCATGGTCCGAAAAAAGGAGGGGGCGGGGAAGAACCCAAGCAACGGATCCACCCACACGTTTGCTTGTGATCACAGCCCCATATCTTCACCTGTAGGACCTGACCCCATCAAGAGCTGGGATAAGGAGTGCTCATTTGGCATATACGGTGTCTCTACGGGCGAGAAATCCATTGACCTCTCTAAAAACCTATGAGGCAGGAGTCCCCACTCCCAAGGACAGGGCCGGGGGAAACACCTAAAAAGAGCGGAGGCAGCTAACCACTCCAACCGCTGCTCCCATACCCAATCTTCTTCCTAGCATATGCCCTACACATTTCGCATCCCGACAGAGGGACTGGCATTCGGGACCCGACCTTGGGTAGCCCCAGATCCTGACTCTCCCAGGAGGAGAGGAAGGGCGGAGGGTTCGCGGTGTGGGGTATCTCAGCGTGGGGGGAGGGCGCCGGCCGGGGCCGACGGGACTCTTTGCCGGCATGCG
>NW_012103142.1:12199513-12219309 GCF_000951045.1 Mandrillus leucophaeus | reverse complement strand
AAAAAGGGCCGGGTGCGGTGGCTCATGCCTGTAATTCCAGCATTTTGGGAGGCCGAGGCCAGCGGATCACGAGGTCAGGAGTTCAAGACCAGCCTGGCCACTATGGTGAAACCTGTCTTTACTAAAAATACAAAAATTAGCCGGGCATGGTAGCGCCCACCTGTAGTCCCAGCTACTTGGGAGGCTGAGGCAGGAGAATCACTTGAACCCGGGCAGCAGAGGTTGCAGTGAGCCGAGATCACACCGCTGCACTCCAGCCTAGGTGGCACAGTGAGACTCCGTCTCAAACAAAAAAACAAAAAACAAATTACACTTTCTCTTCCAGGAAGCCTTTCAGGACACCGCCTACCTGTGTCCACAAGCTCCATCCTTGGAGATCCTGGGGATGCAGAGGTGCGTACACAGGACTGGGAGCCCTCAACACACTGAAGGCTACAGCAGGCCAAGTGTGAACCATAGGAGGATGGGAGAAGCAGCAGAGGCCCTCAGCTCAGCTTGGGAAAGGGAGCAGTCTTAGGACCATGGCTAGCCAGGCCATGACATGGAAAGCATGGAAAGGCACAGAGCCCCACTAGAGGAACTATAGCTCAGGAACCCCAAAGGGAAGCACAAGGAGTTGAAAGTAGCCCTGCAGATGGGGGTTAGGTCAGAGAGGGCTGCAAATGCCACTGATAAGAAGTTCTGACCTTAAGGGTGAGAGAAGTGAAGGTTATTAAAGACAGGCTTAAAACTACATCTTCCAGACTGGGCACGGGTGGCTCATGCCTGTAATCCCAGACTTTTGGGAGGCCAAGGCGGGTGGATCACCTGAGGTCAGTAGTTTGAGACCAGCCTGACTAACATGGAGAAACCCCGTCTCTACTAAAAATACAAAATTAGCCTGGTATGGTGGCACACGCCTGTAATCCCAGCTACTCAGTAGGCTGAGGCACGAGAATCGCTTGAACCCAGGAGGCAGAGATTGCAGTGAGCCATGATTGCGCCATTGCACTCCAGCCTGGACAACAAGAGGGAGACTCTGTCTCAAAAAAAAAAACCAAAAAACAAAAAAAACACTACGTCTTCCGAAGCCTTATTCCCAGCAGCACTTGGAACCACCAATGTTCCCAAGATCCCTTTTATTCCTCTATGAAACCTCCTAGGCCCAGCCCAACCTTCTGCTGTTGGAGGGTGGCCAGCTAAAGTAGGAATTAACAACCCAAGGCCTGCAGCTGGTGTGCCTGCTGTTTGTTTTTTGAATGGCCTGTGGGCCAAGAATGGTTTTTACACTTTTTTTTTTTTTTTGAGACGGAGTCTTGCTCAGTCGCCCAGGCTGGAGTGCAGTGGCGCGATCTCGGCTCACTGCAAGCTCCACCTCCCGGGTTCACACCATTCTCCTGCCTCAGCCTCCTGAGTAGCTGGGACTACAGGCGCCCGCCACCTCGCCCGGCTAATTTTTTTTTGTTTTTGGTAGAGACGGGGTTTCACCATGTTAGCCAGGATGGTCTCGATCTCCTGACCTCGTGATCCACCCGTCTTGGCCTCCCAAAGTGCTGGAATTACAGGCGTGAGCCACCGCACCCGGCTGGTTTTTACACTTTTTAATGGTTGAAAAAAAAATCAAAAGAAAGTTATTATTTTGACATGGGAAAATTATATGAAATTTGAATTTCTGTTTTCATGAAGTTTTTTTTTATTGTTGTTTTTTGGTTTTTGGGACAGAGTCTCACTCTTATCACCCAGACTGGAGTGCAGTGGCAGGATCTCAGCTTACTGTGACCTCCACTTCCCAGGTTCAAGCGATTCTCCTGCCTGAGCCTCCCAAGTAGCTGGGATTACAGGCGCCCACCACCACACCCGGCTAATTTTTGCATTTTTAGTAGAGACGGGGTTTCACCATGTTGACCAGGCTGGTTTCGAACTCCTGACCTCAGGTGATCTGCCTGCCTCAGCCTCCCAAAGTGCTGAGATTACAGGCATGAGCCACCGCACCTGGCCAATTTTAACGAAGTTTTGTTGAAACACAGCCCTTGTCTTTGACTGCTTCTGTGCCATAAAGTCAAAGTCAATAGTTGTGACAGAAACCATAATGCTTGCAAACCATAAAACATTTACTCTCTTGCCTTTTACAGAAAACGTTTGCAGACCCCTAAGCTCCATAAAGCTCAGTAAAGTCTTGCAGGGAGCACAGAGATTCAGCCTGGACAGAGTCTCTGGGGTTCAGAGAGGCCACTGAGGGGAGTTAGATAAAGCTCAGTGGATGAATAAAACAACTCAGGGCAACAGGACATCAGAGATATGAGCATGGAGAGTAGCTGTGGACCCTGAACCCCTACAACAAGCAGCCTCTTAAGCTCAGTGCCTGCCAGGTGTGTCCCGTTACTTTCTGGGCCTTCCCAGTTCCATGAGGCTTAGCTCTCTGAATTCCTGAGGGAATACCCTGAACTGACACCCTCCAGTACTAGTGAACCTGACATTCAGATGCATTGGACAATTGGGCAGGTCTGCACAGCCAGCGTGGACTCCACCTCTTTGCCTCCATTTTCACATTCCACTAGAACACAAGAGAAGTCTCTTGCACAATTTTTGCTCACTGTATTGTTAGTATTGTTATTTTTTTGATGTCATAGAAAATGGAAATTTTTGTTCATTTCCTGTTTCCCAGAGAGTTCAAAAAGCAATTGAGCAATTGAATTTTTGTTTATTGATCCAGCAAGTTGGTAAGCTAGCTTGTTAATTCTTAATTTGTCTATAAATGTTTTGATATATTTTATAGGTACAGCCGTATCATGTGAAAACAATGACAGTTTGGTTTATCCTTTTCTGATTCTTGTATCTCTTATTTCTTGTTTTAATGCACCAGCTAGGACCTGCAGAACAAGATGACTGGAAATAGTGATTCTGGGCATCCCCATCTGATTCCTAATCAGAAAATGAAATCTTCTAACACTTCACCATTGAACTTTTTTTTTTTTTTGAGACAAGGTCCAGGGTCTTGCTCTGTTGTGGGGGCTGAAGTACAGTGGTATATAGCTTACTACAGCCTCAACTTCCCAGGCTCAGGGGATCCTGCCACTTCAACCCCCCAAGTAACTGGGACCACCATGCCTGGCTAATTTTTTTATTTTGTAGAGACGGGGTCTCCCTATGTTGCCCAGACTGGTCTCAAACTCCTGGGCTCAAGTGATCCTCCCACCTTGGCCTCCCAAAGTGCTGGGATTACAGGCATGAGCCACCCGCACCCAGCTGAACATATTTACTCTTTCTATTCCTAACTTGCTATAAATTAAAAAAATAATAATAATAAAACCACCATGCCCAGCTAATTTTTTAAAGTATCTGTAGAGACAGAGTCTTGTGCTGTCGCCCAAGCTGGTCTCAAACTCCTGGGCTGAAGCAGTCCTTCTGCCTTGGGTTCCCAAAGTGCTGGAATTACAGGCGTGAGCCACCAAAAGACAAAAGACTTTGTCTTTTCAATTTCTTTTCTATCTAAAGTATGTCTTCTGCCAGGCGAGGTGGCTCATACCTGTAATCCCAGCACTTTGGGAGGTCGAGGTGGGCGGGGGCCAGGAATTTGAGACAAGCCTGGCCAAAATGGTGAAACCCCTTCTCCACTAAAAATACAAAAATTAGCCAGGCGTGGTGGCAGGCACCTGTAATACCAGCTACTCGAGAGGCTGAGGCAGGAGAATCACTTGAACCCAGGAGGCGGAGTCTGCAGTGAGCCAAGATCACGCCACTGCACTCCAGCCTGGGTGAGACTCTGTCTTAAATAAATAAATAAATAAAATTTAAAAATAAAGTATGTCTTCATTTCTAAAATTGTTTTTCACGTCTTATCTCTTTTTTCTTGTACAATTTCACCAAAGGTTTGCTTGTCTTATTTATATATTTGTTTTCGACTTCTTTAATTTCTGTTTAATTTTTTTTTTTTAGACAGAGTCTCGTTCTGTCACCCAGGCTGGAGTGCAGTGATGCGATCTCGGCTCACTGCAACCTCTGTCTCCCAGGTTCAAGTAATTCTCCTGCCTCAGCCTCACTAGTAGCTGGGACAACAGGTGTGCCTGCACGCCACCACGCCTGGCTAATATTTTTGTATTTTTAGTAGAGACAGGGTTCCACCATGTTGGCCAGTGGGGTCTGGAACTCCTGACCTCAAGTGATCCGCCTGCCTCAGCCTCCCAAAGTGCTGAGATTATAAGTGTAAGCCACAGTGCCTTGCCTAGTTCTGTTGTTCTTGTTCTATTTTCTTAACTTTAGTACTTAACACGTTAATTTCAGCCTTTCTGTTTTTCCAACATAAGGATTTAAGGCTACAAATTTCTCCTTATGTACTATGTTTACTATAGTCCACAAATTTCCATATATTACAAATTTCAAATAATATTCAATATTTTTATTACAATTGAATTTTAAGGATTTTCTGATTTCTTATGGTATCTTCTTTAACTAATTTAAAAGTGTTTTACATTTTCAATTTTTTTTTTTTTTGAGGCGGAGTCTCGCCCTGTCGCCCGGGCTGGAGTGCAATAGCACGATCTCGGCTCACTGCAAGCTCTGCCTCCCGGGTTCACGCCATTCTCCTGCCTCAGCCTCCCGAGTGGCTGGGACTACAGGCGCCCGCCACCACGCCTGGCTAATTTTTTGCATTTTTAGTAGAGACGGGGTTTCATCGTGTTAGCCAGGATGGTCTCCATCTCCTGACCTTGTGATCCACCCGCCTCGGCCTCCCAAAGTGCTGGGATTACAGGCGTGAGCCACCACGCCTGGCATTTTCAATTATTTTTTATATACCCTTTAATTATGTTGTAGACATAAAATGTGGTATGTATGTTACTGGCTCTTTTGTATTTGAGACTTTTTTTTTTCTTTCTTTTTTGAGGCAGAGTCTCACTCTGTCGCCCAGGCTGGAGTGCAGTGGCCAGCTGATGGCCCACTGCAGCCTCAACCTCCTGGGCTCAAGCGATCCTCCCACCTCAGCCTCCCAAGTAGCTGGAACTACAGGCATGTGTCACTGGCCCTGGCTGATTGTTTAATATTTTTTTGTAGAGATGGGATTTTGCCATGTTGTCTAGACTGGTCTCAAATGCCTGGGTTCAAGTGATCTACCAGCGTCGGCCTCCCAAAGTGCTGTGATCACAGGCATGAGCCACCGTGCTGGGCCTGTATTTGAGACTTTGTTTGTAACTTTAGAAGGTGGTTAATATCTCTAAATGCTCCATATGTGCTTGAGAAAAAACAAACAAACAAAAAAAACCTAGTTGTTAGGTTAAATCTTTTTCTTTTTTTCGAGACGGAGTTTTGCTCTTGTTGCCCAGGCTGGAGTGCAATAGCGCAATCTCAGCTCACCACAACCTCCACCTCCCAGGTTCAAGCGATTCTCCTGCCTCAGCCTCCCGAGTAGCTGGGATTACAGCCATGCACCACCACACCCAGCTAATTTTGTATTTTTAGTAGAGACAGGGTGTCTCCATGTTGGTCAGGCTGGTCTCAAACTCCTGGCCTCAGGTGATCCGTCCGCCTCGGCCTCCCAAAGTGCTGGGATTACAGGCATGAGCCACTGTGCCCAGGTTAAATCTATTAAATCAAACCTGTTAATTGTGTTGTTCAAAACAAACACACAAAAAACTGCTTGCATGCTTTTGTATTTGAGACTTTTTTTCTCTTTCCTTTTTTTGAGACAGTGTCTCACTCTGTCGCCCAGGCTAGAGTGCAGCCCTTTATTCAAGAAAAATATAAACTACTTGAAGGCTGCACAGGACATAGCTTGGAGAAGAGAGAGGCTGAAGGTCTCTCTAGACCAGTCAGGGGTGGGGAAGAGGAGGAGTATAAGCCTTGTCTGAGGAAGAATGCTAGAACATAGGGGCTTAGGGGGAAAGCAGGGATAGAGGATCACTCTAGGTTGGAGGTCTGCTTTAAGCATGTGGCAGGGCACCAAGGAAAGATGTCTAGTAGGCAGAGGGGTACGTAGGAGAGGTCTGGGTTGCAGTCTTAGATCTAGGCATCATGCTGATGGGTGAAATCATGTGCAAGGACAAAAATCACTTAAGGGAGTGCAGTGAGAAAAGGGCCAGTAATTGTGGCCTAAGACACTCCTGAATTGTAAATCAGAAATTTAGTAACCTGCTCTATTAATACACATACGACTATGTCTCACTTTTTAAGGATTTATCAGTGGCCTAAGGGGTGTGACTAAGTCCTACCTTGCTACCATTGTCAGCCTATTCCAAAATGTCTGTCCTCCTGTCATCATGCCCACCAGGCATCCCTTTTTGTCTTGGGCATTGTTCAGTGTCCCAGGCCCCTTTTGACTAAGAAGGTAAAACTTAACCCCAAATCAGTTCATCCCAGAGCAGATTATAGCCAGTGGAAAGTGCAGGGGGCAGGTGGCACCACAAAAAACCCTGATCTACTTAACTGTTTTGCCTGCCACCTGGCCTGTCCCAAAATGAAGTCATTCCTTTTCAGCATGTAGGTTTCAATGGGCTGGATTTCTGGGCCATTCACTGGCCTCACTGCCACCCCACCCAGCTGATGGAATGGTAGGACTGTGATAGTGCTGCTGGGTGGAGAGGAGCTCACACCCAGGAGGGGCTGAGGTTAGACATCAGGAGGGACTTTGCTGGTTTCACCTGGGTGAGATTATATGAGAGGTCAATGTCCCAGGATTCTTGGGATTCCCCGAGGACGTGAGAAGACAAGAGTTGTCTTGTGTCCAAAATAAGGGAGGAAGGTGGACCACATTTGCATTATGGTGCCACATGATGCCTTGTATTTTTCTGTTCCCTTCACTGACTGGGAACTCTCGTAAGGGGAGAAGAGAGAGAGAGAGAAGAGAGAGAAATATATTTACCTAGTGCTTTGCAGCTTACAGGATATTTTTCCATCCTTTAACCTTTCAGATTCAGTTTTCTGGAGTAAAATGAGCATAGCAATAGTCATCACTTTACAGGGTTATTGGCAAATCAGAAAAGGCCATGTAAGACAGTGAGTACAGGGGTGGCTGGCCCAAGTAACGTTGTTATTCACTAGTTCAGTGAATAACAAGTTTCACGACCCACGCGGTTGTCAGGGCAAGTGTGACTATCCCTGCCTTACAGATGAGTGGCGCTGCGACGGAACGAGCCTGGCTCAAGGTCACCCGGACACGGGGCAGTGGCGTGGATCTGACACGCAGTCTGGTCACCCACCCGCCAGGACGCAGAAGCGCAGAGCAGTGGGGCTGTGCGCCCGCCAGGGGGCGCGCGGACCGGGTGACCTCACCGGCTCCGCTTCTCGCGGCGGGATGGGGCAGGGGCCCGGTCCCCGTCGCCCCTCTCGCCGTCCCCAGCCCCATGGTTCTCCGCTGTCCGCGGGGCTTAGGGACCCGCGTGGTGGTTCACGCTGGAAATATCTGGAGTAGGGGAAGTGAGGCTTGGGTCTCGAAGCTTCCGGGGACTGGAGATACGGGGGAGGGGAATGAACGCAGGTGGGAAGCAGCCTGGAATAGGCTAGGTGGGGGAACGTGCGGTGCGGGGAGGGCCGTCCTGAGGCTCATCCTGGTAAGTGATGGCACCACGTAGCTCTGGGGACCTCACCTCCTGCATCCGTGCTCTCCCGCACACTTAATTTACTTAAGTCAACACATATGTCATATCCTTGTAAGGACGAGGAGGCGGGGCCTAGGGGAGGAGTGACTAATCTGGGATCACAGCTGGTATGGGGCAAGCCCAGGAGAGAGGACAGAGGCCTTCGTGGCGCCCTGCTGACTCACATTTAGCAGTCACCCTGCAGTCTGGTGCCAGAACGCCAACTTGCTCACTTCCAGCGAGCACCAGGACTGCCAAGGATGCAGAAGACTGAGTGGGCACGTCCTCTCCCTGGGAGCATCTACGCAGGAAGCCAGGTCATACTGAGATGAGCCAGAGGAGTCCAGGCGGGACACAGGGCCACTGATGAGGTTGGGGCCAGGGGGAGTTGGGCTCTGCCCATTTCCACCCTTAGTGCCAACCTGCCCAGGAAACAGTTGGTCCCCAAGGGTTTGGGAGGACACTACCAACCTGGCCTCTGAGTCAGATCTGCTGGCTGACCTGCGGACTGCCACTCTTCCTGTGTGTGAAGACTTGGCTTCCAGGCAGGGCTTGCTGGACAAACAGGCCTATTTCCTTAAGGTGACTGCATTTTTCTGTTTACATCCATTTTGAATTACTGTCATAGTTTTAACTCTAGTTAAACTTTAACTGGGGGCCGGGTGCAGTCACATCTGTAATCCCAGCACTTTGGGAGGCAGAGGTGGGCAGATCACAAGGTCAGGAGTTCGAGACCAGCTTGGCCAAGATGGTGAAACCCCGTGTCTACTAAAAATACAAAACATAGCCAGACGTGGTGGTACGTGTCTGTAATCCCAGCTACTCAGGAGGTGGAGCCTGTAGTAGATCTTGGCGAGGACAAGATCATGCCACTGCACTCCAGCCTGGGTGACAGAGCAATACTCCATCTCAAAGAAAACCAAAAACACTTTAGCCAGGCACGATGGCTCACGCCTGTAATCCCAGCACTTTCGGAGGCCAAGGCAGGAGGATTACCTGAGGTCGGCAGTTTGAGACAAGGCTGACCAACATGGTACAACCCCATCTCTACTAAAAATACAAAATTAGCCAGGCGTGGTGATGCATGCCTGTAATCCCAGCTACTTGGGAGGCTGAGGCAGGAGAATTGCTTGAACCCAGGAGGCGGAAGTTGCGGTGAGCTGAGATTGTGCCATTGCACTCCAGTCTGGGCAACAAGAGTGAAACGCCATCCCACCCCCCACCACCAAAAAAAGTAAAAACAAAAACTTAACTGGGGTTCTTTTCTCAAACGCTTTCCCAGCCCTGGCTTTATATTGCCTCCACCATGGTATTTCCATATTCACCTCAAAGAATAGATAAACAGATACATTCTGACTCATAGATTATACCTAAGGCTTCATTTCTGTTTTCCAGGATGGTTGATTACTACGGCTCTTAGCTTTTCAACTGTTTAAAGCCCCAACATTTCATCATAAAAGATTAAATAAGAGGGACATTCCTGTGTTGCAATGGCAGCCACTCCAGGGACAGCAGTTGAAATATTGACTGTTTTGAGCAGAAACGTGACACGGAAGGAAGGTGATGACCAGCAGCAAGTCAGGGCAGCCAGGGATAGCTGGTGGATTTTCATGCTCAGCCCTCTCTACTTTACAGGCAGCAGGGTGCTAGCAGGAAGGTGGAGGACCCAGAAGAGACCCCTGCTCCCCAAAGGGTAGGGCCTGCGAGCACCCACTTGGGGTCGGGAGCCATCCCTGCAGCTGAGTGGGCAGGAGGCCTAGGAGCTGCTTTTCCTAACCTCCTCACCCCCTCCAGGTTGACCTGTGAAAACACTGAGGTCAGGAGAATGGAAGAGACTGACATTTTTTAGCATTTGTGTTTTAAAGTTTTGGGGAGAAAATACTCTAGTAATTTCCTTCAACATCAATTTAAGTACAGGAAGGGAGAAAGGAACTGTATCCTAGTTTTCCCTTTCAAATCAGTGCTGGGGTTGAGAGGAACCTACTTAGCATCCCCACCTCTATCCCAGGGTCACAAGCAAGGCCTGCTACCACATGGCTGGAGTGGGGCATGTGAGGACTGTGGAGATGAATTCTGCCTTGGGATAAGGCACGTGCCATCAAGCCAACATTTTCCAAGTACCTCTGGGAGGCAGGTATGACATAGCTTGAAAAGCCAAAATAGGAGTAAAAAGTACACCCTAAGCTCAAAAACATGACAGTGGTAGCTGGAGTAAGATAAGAACAAGATAGAAGTCACAACATTATGAAAGCTCTGAGGTGCAAAGAAATTGCACAAACTGGCTGTCGGTGGTGGAGGATCAGAAAACGCTCAGGACACAGACGCACGCTCCAGAGAGCAAGCAGCACCTGCTAGATTCGCTTTCAGATTATTCTTGTGGCCATGTGTGGAATGGACTGGAAGAGACCTGGAAGTCCCAATGGGTCAGGCAGGAGGTGGTAAAGCAACCTTAGGAAGAAATACAGAATTCTGAGGCACTGCTGGTGCTGAGGAAGGAAACCCATAGGGCTCTTTGGGGCTTGGGTACAATGAGAGGACTGAGGACAAGAAAGAGCTCAGGTTTGTACGTTCAGCTTGACTTACTGCCAAACAGCACTGCAGACTGGGGGAAGGATACTCAGGGAACCCCTCAGCTTTTGAACCTGATCCAAAAGGAATGCCTTGTTTTCCAGCACCTCAGATAAATACTCTGGTCTGACAAAAGATTAATAGCATATGAACTTCAGTTCCCAGTGCCCTGGTATACTTAGCTACTCCATTAGGGCTTCAGAGCTCATCAAAGAGCCTTAAAAATGCGCTAACAGCCCTTAATGAGGCCTGAAGTTCTCAATTAAATTAAACTCCAGTGAGAAAGGAAGGACTGACAAAGGTGCCAACTCTGTAGCCATCCGCCGGCCAGGGCTGAGTGAGCAGCCCGCACTGAGAATTCAGGAATGTCTTCTGCTTTCTGGGAGAAGTCTGAGACTTGTGGGAGGGTAGGGGGTGCAAATTGCAGGGGTGCTGCACTGTGGCCAGAGCTCTGGTCCCACTTCCAGTCAGGAGGTCATTCTTGAGATGGGAGTCCCAGTGGCAGGGCCCTCTCCACTGAGACACTCTCATAGTTCCATATCAACCCACTCCTCCCTAGGCCAGAGTTTGGGTTGAGAAGGGGAGGGTTGGTTTCACTGTGTGGACACACAGGCCCCTTGTTCCCCAGGAAGTCTGGCAGGCTGAGCTTTGATGTCAGGGCTGGTTGCCAGGTAGGGGAGAACCCTCAGGCCTCAGCCTCTTCCTGCCTGGTGGTGTGGGAGTGCGGCCAGGAGCTGGCCAGTTTTGTAGAGTTCATTGCTGGGGCTGGGGACAGAGTGGAGGGGGTGGCAGTGAAGACAAAGGAAAGATGGGGAGCTATCTCCATCCTCTGTTCTATGAAGCAAAGAAAAACCTGTTCTCTCTGTCTTGGCTAATAGTCTTGGTGTTCTGGTTCTAGGCCTGTCCCTCCCCTATGGCCCCAGCAGGGGGCATTGCAGCCCCTCTGAGGCCAGGAGGACTACCCACCCCCTACTCCCCACCCCCGGGCCCTTGGACCCAGGTCCAGTCCTGGCCAGGGCCCAGCTGGGTCATGCTCATCTCCCGGACTCAGGCTGCCAGCCCTCTACCCACTCCAGGGCATGAAGCCACGGCTGGAGGACACAGGGAGCCAAGGAGAAAAAAACAAGAAAGCTTTATTTGAATCAGAGAGCCTCTGAAGGCACCTGGTTTCTGTCAAATATATTTTAAAAAAAGGCAGTAACGTGGCAACTGTACAGGGTACATGATGGGTAGGAACTGGGCATGGGGAGCTGGGAGGGGGACATGGAGAGAACACAGAGGAGGCGGCGCAGGGGAGAACGGAGGTAGGGGGTATATCAGGTCAAACCATACAACGGTCAGACCCAGCTCCTAGCCACCCCGGGACAGGCGGACAGTCTGGCAGACACTGACACAGACACACAGACACACACACAGAGACACACGTGTTCTCCAAGCCCAAGAGCCTCCGCTGGCCTGCACGAGCAGGGATCAGTCAGAGCCAAGAGTGGAGAAACTCAAGCAGATGCCGAGGCTACACCCCGTCCCTCCACTCTGAGCCCCAAGCCCACAATGTCCCCACTGTCTGTCCAAAGGCTCCCTCCCCAGGGCCTGGAGATCTGGGCCCAGCACACGCCGTGGAAAGCAGAAGTCAGTTAGAAGAAAAACCTCCAGACCAGTGAGGCTCACCCCTGGCAGAAGGAAGGGCAGAAGGCAGACAGGGAGGGAGGCAGGCAGTCCTTCTGTCCATCCATCCTTTGTCACACAATTGCCCGGAACAGGAAGGAGAAAACAGCCCCCAGTGCCAGACCCAGACACAGGAAGAAGGCCATGATGGCTCCTGCGGTCTCCGCCTCAGCCGGCTTCACTTTCCTAAGTGGGGAAGGAAGGGCACGGCTACCTCAGAATGGCTGTACCCCAGCCCAGAGCCTCTGGCTGGAAGGAGGGGTGGGGTGGGGTGACTTCACTGTCGAACCTCATTCTGCTGATCAACCCATCCTAGCTGCCTAACCCCAACCTGGCTTCTCCTCCTTGAGGGAATGTGTATGGTGGGGTTGTCTTTCACTCTTTCCTGCGAGCCCGTCTCCACCTACACCCAAGTAAGCCTGGACACCCACCTCCACTGCAGTCACTATCCCCTCAGCCTAGGAGCCCCTCCTGAGCCATCTCTCCTTTCAGCTCTGGGAGCAGGGACTCTCCTTTTGCCCTCCCTCTACTGAGTGTCCCCTACTGGAACTCTAGATCCTGTCTGATGCCACCAAGTTCCCTGCCAGCCCTACTCACTTGGGCCCGAAGCACATGCAGAGGCTGGCGAGGTAGCCGTTGGAGAAGGCAAAGGCGGCCATGAAGAAGATGAACCAGGCATCGTGCTCGAAGACCACAGTCAGGTAGTGGCGGGGCTTGATGTTGCACAGCAGCAGCAGCGGCACAAACACCAGCCGGGCCAGCACCAGGCTTGGCAGCCAGCGGCTGTCCTTCCCGGGCTGTGGGCACCAGGCAGGGCCTCAGCCCAGGCCACCACCCCAGGGCACAACCAGGCCCCCAAGGATCCATCTGGGGCCTCTCAGGACCTGAACTGAAACCTCAAAGCCTGGTTCGCCTTAGGGGGTTACTCTTGAAAGGGGCATGGTGGAACCTTCTGGAATGCTGGAAATATTCTATATCTCGATCTGGGCAGGTATGCATATATATATATTCATTAAGTTGTACACTTAAGACTTGTACTTAACTATACATAAATTATGCCTCGACTTTAAAACAAATGGTCCCCCTACTACCATACTTTCTTGGGTTCCCTCTCTGGGTCCAGTCTCGACTCTTACTTCCCACAGGGGCCTGGGGCCCTCTTCCTCCACTTACCCACATGAATACAGCTGTGAGGCTCCGGCCCAACCAGTCAAAGATATTGAAAGTCAAGAAACAGGACACAGGAATGAAGTAACGTTCTGGAAGAGGAGACGAATGGGTGGTTATCAGGCTCAGAGGCAGGTATAGCAAACCTAACCTTCACTGGGCCTCAGCTTCCCCAACAGTAAAATGGAGAAGATGCTTCCAGCCCAGGGAAGGGCAAATGGACCCAGGAAATGGGGAGAAGGTGACCCAGGCTCCCTCTCTTCCCTACTTCCAGCCCAGCTCAAGATCCTGTCTGTTCCCATCCTGGGAACCTGTGGCCTCCTCACCCCAGGTGCTGCTGCCTGCAATGCTGGACTTGACCTCAACAGTCACGGCTGGAAACATCCCAATGGTGATAGTGAAGATGAAGCAGACAGAGAAAGCCAGGACTGAGATCTAGATAGAAGGGGTAGAGTCACCCAGGTGCCTGTGTCTTCATGGTGGCTGTGCATTAAAGAACCACGGATCCGGGCCGGACACGGTGGCTCACGCCTGTAATCCCAGCACTTCGGGAGGCCAAGGTGAGTAGATCACCTGAGGTCAGGAGTTTGACACCAGCTTGACCTGGTGAAACCCCGTCTCTACTAAATACAAAAAATTAGCTGGGTATGGTGGCATATGCCTGTAATCTCAGCGACTTGGGAGGCTGAGGCAGGAGAATCACTTGAACTCGGGAGATAGAGGTTATAGCGAGTGGAGATTGTGCCATTGCACTCCTGCCTGGGCAACAAGAATGAAACTCTGTCTCAGAAAAAAAAAAAAAAAAGGAACCACGAACCCCACCCCTGGCATGCACACATGGGGGGCACACACGCACACACAAAAGAATCCAGGAGTGACCACTCTCAGGTCAGAAAGGGAGGAGATGGGTGGCAGAGGGAGGGAGCAAAAGGAGGAGAGAGAGGACAAGAGGTAGAAGGTAGGATAACCTTCCCTACATACATTTTTCAGGATGGCTTTGATAGAGTGGCTTTCGTTGGTGGGCTGAGAGTTGGAAACTGAAACTCCAGACTCCTCTTTGCCTGCTCTTGGCTCCTCTCCTGCGGGGTGGAAGAATCTCCAAGTTGTGGGGAGGACAGAGCAACAGAAGACAACACAAACATTCCCCAAAAGGACTGGGATCACTAGAAAGTAGACGCCTCCTTAACCAGTCCCAAACCAGTCCCAGCTGCACCCTAACCCTAAACCAGACCTCGCCTCCAAATCCCTACAGCTCAAGTCCCGGGGGCCTGGCCTCTCCCAGGAGCCTCAGGTCATGTTATTCCTCACTGAGGAATCTGAAATTGCTTCCCACTGCCTTTAGTCCAAACACCTCAGGCGTTCAAGGTCATCCAGGATCTGCCCCCATTTTATCATTGCCGGCCCTTATTTCCTATTGTCTTCCTCTCCCCACCCCAGTCCTTCGGTCCTCCTCTGGCTCAGGGCTGCTAGCTAACACAGTGCACTCATCTTTGTTCTCTTTGCTCGTGCTCTCCCCCGCCTGGTATACCATCCTCCACCCCAGCTTCCTCAGGCTCTTCAGACCTTTGCTAATGAGGTCCAACTTGGTCTCCTGCTCCCCGGGTCCTTCGAGCTTAAGCTGCTGGTAGTAGCGGTAGAATTCCTATCAAGTAAGGGAGACGGGGGAGGTGGATTCACAGGCAGAATCTCCAGAATCCCAGCCTCCTTCAGGTTTTGTCCTTAGAACACCCCAGACCTGTATACCCCAAACCCCAGCTCCCTCCATTTACTCACCAGGCGGGGCAGGCCCAGGTAACAGATGATGGTCAAAATGATAACAGCACAGGCTGTGATAAAGTAGCCAAAGGCACTTTCTGATAGCTCCGAGCCACCTGGGGTGGTGTCAGTGATCAGAGATAGGCCCCATCCCTTCTCCCCACCACACCAGGGCACTGGGCAGGTAGACAGCCGGACTTACTGGCAATAGCGCAGATCATGGCCACGGAGGCAAAGAAGCCTGCTAGGCCCTGGCCACTCATGATGGGGGCCGTGTAGCTGGCAGGCAGGAGGCCAGCCAGACCAAACAGGCTGCCCTGCAGGATGGCACCAAACGCTGGGGAAACAGGGTGGGCATGAGCAGGGGAGCTAGGGTTGGCGGTTGGGGGTGCCCAAGAAGACAGGTCCCTGTGATTCCTACTTTACTCTCGGTGGGCCTTGAGGCTGAGCTGCCCTTCTCTCCGCCCCCTCCCAGCCCTGGTCCAGGCCCACTCAGGCCTCTGAATCCCAACTGCTCACAGCATCCACTCCCTTCAGGCAGAGGCTGGGCTTCTCTCTGGCTAACAGTGGGTCTGAAAAAAGAGTGGGGGTAGTTGGGCACGCCTCCTCCCACAGGCCCCTTCCTGGCCCAGCTTACAGTTAATGAGTACGATCTTGATCATGGTGATGACAAAGAAGGGCAGAGCATCCAGCTGCACCTTCACCAGGATGGCGGTGATCAGAAACACCAGCAGGATGGCCACCAGGCTGCCCAGGATCCGTATGGACTGAGGGATCCTGCCGGGAGAGGCCAAGGGTGGCGGAAACAAGTGGGCAAAGCTGGGGCTCAGCCAAGGGGGTGCAAGACACAGTGAGGGTCAGGCTGGGGGCTGGGGAGGGGGTGGGCACTCACCTCTGATGCAGGAAGGAGTTGAGGTAGGTGAATAACAGCAGGGGCAGCATGGCACATAGGGTCATGACATTGTTGAAGATGACACTGAGAGAGTTCCGCTCAGGCAAGGGTGCTGCAGGGGCGGCTGACGCCTGGGCGTCCTTGCTCAGTTCAGCAGTGACCAAGGACACATTCTGGGACATGTCCAGGCGGTTTGTGAAATACTGCAGGAGTTGCAGAGAGGAGTGTTGAAATCTCTCTCCCTGTGCCTACCAGCACAGAGTCAGATCCTGCAGGCACAGTGGGCAATGCCCCATGGAGCCCAGTCCCTCAGGCCTCACCTGAGTGGCCGTCATGAAAAAATTCCATGGGAGCAGCGTTCCCAGACCCAGCATGAAGAAGATAAGCCAGACAGCTTTGTATCTGCAATGGGGGAGGAAAGAGGGGCCAAGTGACGCACCATCCTGCCCCATTCCACGATGAGCCCCAGGGAAGCCCCTGTCCATCCTCAGTCTCTCTAGGTCCCAGGGCATCTGTGTTTGTGTCCATTTGCACGTGTCCTCTTACGGGTGTGGGGGGAGAAAAGGGTACACGGCTTGTTGGAATTCGGGGTGGGGAGGGGGTCAGGGTCGTAGGACTGAATGGCATGGCTGACAGGACCATAGTTATCAGTCCTGGAAGGCCTGGGGGACTCTGCAGGCTGGGAACCAGTGTGACCCACACATCCGGAGATGGTTTTGGAAATCCTCCCGAAGGGCTGAGGGCGGGTGGATGAGTGAGAAAGCAAGCAGCAAGTGTCTTCCACCCCCACCAGGCAGGCTGGAAGTAATTATGCTGTCTGGTCAGGGACTGTGTTGCTCCCCAGAGAGGATTCTGAGGTTGAGAAACTCCCATACTATTCTGAACCTACAGGGGCAGGCGGGCAGGGTGCCTCAGGGCCGCTGTGAAGAGAGGGCCTTAGAGCTGTTTTCTTCCTGGCCAAACAGAACTTTGTAGTTCATACCACCCAGGGCAGGCCAGGAGGTATGGGGCCACTGGAGATCATCTGGGCCTCAGGGTATAAATAAGGGCTGCCCTCCTTTGGCCAGGAAAATGCCCCAGGCCCTATACTTCTAGGCCCTTCCGGGTCAGGCCAGCTTCTCCCAAGTAGGCCTTGCCTAAAAGCTGAGTAACCCCAGCCCAGCCCATGCAGATCTCCCGTTGGGTCTGCACACCCTCCCCAGAGCCAACACCAGCTCTTTTCAGAGATGGCAGGGATAAAGCCCAAGGCAGTGAGAAGACAGGCCTGGCCAGAGCGCAGGAGCCTGGACGGCTGGCAGGCCTCACACAGGGATGGAGTGGTGAGTGCCCCACGTGAGCACATCTAAGTTAATGCAACTGCAGTCCCCCAACCCCCTCATATACACGCTTCCCTTGGAGAAGCTAAAGGCTTGATTCGGAGGCCCAGAGTGGAAGGAAAAACTCCCAAAGTCACAAAGGAGAGAGGATCGGGGCGGGGGGCGCTGTGAAATGACTGAGCTGTGCAATAAGGCAAATGGAGACAGTGAGGGCTTCAGGGAACTGCCCACAGGAGAGCAGAGGTGGGGATAGACTGGGCAGGCAGCCTGGGAATGAAACACAGGAGGCAGGGAAGCACCCTGGGGCCTGGACTTACTGCCATGCCTCCTTAAATTCCCTTACTTCTAGATCCACTTCCTGGGAAGTAGATACTTTTAGTTCTATTTTACAGGTTGGAAAACAGTCCCAGAGACATTAAGCTACATGCTCAAAGCCCCCACAGGCACAAGTGGCCTAGTTTCATAGCCTTTGGCACAGGAGGGAGATGAGATGGGTAGGGCAGACGTGATAGGTTTCTGGGGCCTCAGCTGGAGGGAAGGACAGAGCCTGATGCTTTGAAGGAGCTTTGGATCTCAGGCATCACTTCCTCAGCCTTCTTGGGTCCCAGATCCCTTTAAGAAATTGAATTAAGCTACAGCCTCCTCTTCCAAAATACATATTCACAGTCATAACTGCAAGTCTAACTTGATTGGGAATTCACAGGCTCCAGAGGCGGGGAATTGAGAAGATCAGATCAAGAACCAGGGTGGGCCAGGTCATCTAAGGCAGAGGCCCAAGGGCAGTTCTGCCAGATGTGCATTGGAAGGAGGGGTGAGGCAAGTATCTCCCCACAGTGGTGGCAGGAGGAGCCAGAAGCCGCTAACTGGCTGGAGAGCAACAGTGGAAACACAGACACGCCAGGGAGGGACTGCTGCCCACGCATCCTGCCCTTCCCGCAGACCCCCCAGCCAGCACCCAGCCAAGGCACAAGGGGTCTCCGCCCCTGATGCAGACCTGACTCATAGCTACCTGGCTAGAAGGCCAGCCAGCAGTGGCAACCCCCAATTCCAAAGGACACCGCACCCAGATCCCTGAAAACCCATTCCCTGGATCCACAGCCCAGCCCCCTACCCCTTACCTGTCCTGAGGCTGGTGACTGGTTGTCATGGCGATGATGTTCTGGGTTTTGCCTGGCTGACAGCTCCCTCCCTCAGGGGCCTGCTGGGGGCAGGAACAGTGTAAGGCCCTGTCTTGGCCCTGCCACAGGCCTCCTCAGGCTCTTAGGGGGAGAGGGGGCAGGGCTGACAGAACAGGCCAGTCGAGGAGGTCCACTAAGACCCCCTCTGTACCCTGCCCTCAGGACCACTCAACTTGACCCCCACCCAGCCCCCTGGCCCGGCAGGCCAGTCCTGCACGGCCCCCCTGCCTGCTCAGACTCTACCTGGCTCCCGGCCTGGCCGCTGCCACCGCTATTTTTATCCAGCAGCCGAAGCAGTTTATAAGCTGGGAAACAGGAGGGTGGAGAGCAGGAGGGAAGGAGGAGGAAAGATGATGGGAGGGAGGGAAAGACAGTCAAAGAAGGCAGGGAAGAGGACGAGAGGGGTCAGGGACAGTGATGACAAGGGAAGAAGGGAGACAAATGGAGGAGACACAGCAAAGAGGTCGGGGGAGGAGGAGGAGGAAGGACACAGAACAGGCAGATCTGCAGCAGCTGAGACAACGGCGATGATGGCTGAGGCCAAACCAGAGGCTCCCCAGGCCCCTCTCCACAAGTCTGGTCTCTCCACCCTCCCTGGGAAGCCCCTGGATTCACGGCTAGAGTGGGGGCTGTCCTCTCCTGGAGGCACCCCAGATTCCAGCTTCTCTGCTGTTGGCACCTTAACCTTTCTTTCCAGCCACTGCCCAGGAGCTTCCTAGTTGCTGGCTGGTTTTCCAGGAAAATATTTCATAATGGATGTGGGGGTACAGTCCTTCCTCCTCCCACCTCCTGACCCTAGGGTCACCTAGTCCTCCCTTAGTTCCTCCGTCACAGGCCCCTGTCCTCTTCCCCTTTCTGAGAGTGACCTTGTAAAGAAGATTGGAGGGGTGGATCCCAAAGCTCCTATCCTTCTCCCTCAGCGTCCCTCTCCTGCTCCCTATTTGTGTAGGGGAAGACCCCCTGGCACCACCCGATTCAACAGTTTTCCCATTGGATGGCATGTTAAGCCAGGCAGATGTGCACTGACACATCCCCCACACTCAGGCCTAGCTGGGCCCAGGCCTTGCTGTTTGGGGTGAAAGGACAGCTTCCCCTCACTCCCTTTCTGGGCACTTACCAGGTGCCCAGACTGGCCAGCGGAAGGGTCAGAGCAGAGCAAGCCTGGGCAGTCCCTAGGAGGTGCTCCTAGTTCAGGCTCAGGCAATGGGCCTTGTCCACAGGCTCCTGGGTGCGGATCCAGAATGAAAAAGGTGGCACAGGGCATATCAGGAGAAAGTCCCTCAGGCTTCCTGGGGCCCCATTCTGAGAAGGCTTGCAAGCAAAGAAGCAGAAGCACACCCAGGAGATAAAAAGCCACCCCTGTCGCTTGGGAGATAAGAGAACAGGGAGTCTCAGCAGGGGAGCTCTCACAGGTGCAGCATTGCTCCAGGGCCCACTCAGACAAACAGAAGCAGCTGGGCACCGTGAGACATTCTATGGGCTCTCCCACTTCCCTGTAGTTCCTCTCAACCCTCGCTGGGGAAACTCCAAGCTCTCAGAGGTCCTCCTCGGCCCCTCAGCCCACACCTCCAGATGGAGGCAGAAGGATTCCTGCAATCACCCCTTCAACAAATATTTACTGAGGACCTCTGCATGCTAGCCAGGCACTGTCCTAGGCACCAGAGTGGTGAATAACCATATTTACATTTTCTTTTTTTTTTTTTTTTTT
>NW_012103142.1:12197406-12199273 GCF_000951045.1 Mandrillus leucophaeus | reverse complement strand
CAAGAGGGCATTACTGGGGTGGGGGTGGGGGTGGGGGAAAGGCTCAGGTCTCAGGTTTTCTTTTTCCTTTTTTTGAGATGGAGTTTTTGCTCCTGTTGCCCAGGTTGGAGTGCAATGGCACAATCTTGGCTCACTGCAAATTCTGCCTCCCAGGTTCAAGTGATTCTCCTGCCTCAGCCTCTTGAGTAGCTGGGAATACAGGCTCCTGCCACCACGCCTGGCTGATTTCTGTATTTTTAGTAGAGACGGGGTTTCACCATGTTGACCAGGCTGGTTTGGAACTCCCGACCTCAGGTGATCCACCCACCTTGGCTTCCCAAAGTGGCTGGGATTACAGGCATGAGCCACCGCACCCTGCCTAGGTCTCAGGTTTTCTATTCGGTAGTAAGGACTCTTCCTTTAGGTTCTTACCTCATACCCGCATACCCTGTACTCCACCCCACAGGCAAGATTCCTGGAAGTAAAGGGCAGGTGCAACTTCAAAGCAGATGGAGGCCTGGGGTGGGGAGAATAGCTCCTGTTCTCCTGGGTAAAACTGGCTTGGGCTTAGAGAAGAAGTATTTATTTCTTCCCTATCCCCCAGCTACACCCCTGCTCTCTCTGTTCTCAGGAGTTCCCATTCCAGTCTTGGGCACAATTCAACTCCACTACGGGCAGCCCTCTCCTCCTGCCCATATCCTAACATTCAGCCGGCCAGCCTTCGTGTTTTGCTTGTCTGCCTTTGCCCAGCAGCAAACAGGGATCTGATACCAGCTCAGAGCATCCAGTGTCCATCCAACTATGCTTTGGCCTGCTGAGGTGGGCCCCTGAAAGCAGCCACCAAATTGAGTACCTCCCTGCCTCCAGACTCCCAACACCTCTCCTGCAATTCTCCACTCCCAGAATCTCATATGGGGCCAGCCACTATCTGCAGATCTCTCGTCTTTTCCTCACAACCACCCATAAGCTAGTACTAGCACTGAATAGATTGGGCCATCTGAAGTTCAGAGAGGTTGAGTAACTTGCCTGAGGTCACAGAGCTGGTGAGTGGAGGAGCTAGAATCCAAATTAAATGTTCAAGCTCCTTTTGGAATGGAGAGAGGTATAAAAGCTGCTTCTCAGCTAGCCCTGTAGACTGGGAGGTGGGGGGGAACTCTGATCCAACTAAAGGGAAAAATGAGGTGGAGACCAAGATCATTCCCAGCCTGACTTGAGTGTCAGGCACCTCAGCCCCGCCCCATCACACACATCCTGGCATGGGGAGCTAACACAAGCAGGAGGAAAGTTGAAGGGTCTGGAGGCCACCGAGAGGAGTAGGCAAAAGGACGACAACGGGGCTGGAGAGAGACCCCTAGAGGTGTGAGGGCAGGGTTGGAGCCAGCCTTGACCTACGACTGCTCTCTCCTGGTAAGCAAAGCCGAGGAGTGTGTGTCTTCGCCCTCTCATACACTCTGACAGTAAACCAGTAAATGAGGACGTGCGCTGGAAGGAGACGCCAGGGATACGACTTTAGCCAGTAAAAGACCCAGGTTAAAGAGACAGCCCCGCACCTCCGCTCGCGAGCCTCCATCCCCATCCCCATTCCCCTCCGCCAGCGCAGTCGGCGGCACGGCCCCTCCCTGTTACCGACCAGATCGATCGGGATCACCCGTCCACTCGCCTGCCCCTTGCGGAGGTCAACGTGACCGCAGTCTGTTTCAGGCCCGGAGACAAGCTGTCCAGCCCAGCTCGGGTCACGGTCCCCGCAGGGTCCTCTGGCTCCCTGGCCCGTGCGCGCCACGTGCTGCGCGTCTCCTGCCCCTTGCGGAGGTCAACGTGACCGCAGTCTGTTTCAGGCCCGGAGACAAGCTGTCCAGCCCAGCTCGGGTCACGGTCCCCGCAGGGTCCT
>NW_012103142.1:12194369-12195661 GCF_000951045.1 Mandrillus leucophaeus | reverse complement strand
CGTGACTTGAGAGTGGCTTCATGTCTGTCCACAACCCCCTAATTCCCACCCTCATGTTTGTCCAGTCTCTCTCTCTTCCTCTCCTAGCCCTCCTCTCCCCTCTGCCTTGGCCCCCTTCCTCACTCCCCACCCTCCTTTCCTGGTCTCTGGGTCTGTGGGGGTGGCAGGGCTAGTGGTCAGAAGATCTGCCAGGCATGGCAAGGCTGGTGGCCAGTGGCTGCAATTGTGTACAAAGGGGACTGGAAGTGGAAGAAAACTGGAGGGAAGTGGTGAGGGTCTCAGGCCAGACTGGGGAAGGCTGGTTCTTCTCCCCACCCGCGCTGGGGCCCTGCCGGCTAGGCGGAGGGCAACAGCCAGTGCTGTTATTGTTGGAGAGAAGTCCATCTGGCATCCATCCTGCTGGGCCCCTAGCCAGCACCCACACCCCTCTGTAGCCACCTCCCAAGCAGAGGAGGTTGCTGGGTGCCAGGGCCCCCTGCTGGACAGCCTGGGGAGCCCCAACTCACACAGGCCTTGCCTGGCGTTTTTCTAGCCAAACCTTGCCAGCTCTCTTCAGTCTCTGCCTGGTCTTCTGGCCTCTCTCCCTCCCTGAGCTCCCTCAGGTCCCTGTCGAAGGGGTGGGGTGGGAAGGGTTGGTCCTGCTGCACCCCTACTCTCCACCTTATCCACCACCCTATATGGGACGGTGGCTTGCCCCAGACTCCCTCCCCCACTTGGCAGGCCCCAAGCATGACTTACCACCTCACACACAGTCCTCTCTCTCCCCAGGCCTGTGTCCTCTCAGCTGTCACCAACAAGTCATCTGTGTTTGCTGAAAGTGTGTTTGTTTGGCCTGGGGGTTGGTAACCAGCACATGTCTCATGACCGTCTATGTTCTCAGTTGTGTTTGTGACTATATCTCCATGGCCTTGTGACACGGCTGGGACTAGGGAGAGGCCAGTAAGGCACTTGCCAGGGGTGTAAAATGTAAGGGGGAGCCAAAAACCTCATTAATCAAGATAAATTTTAGGCCAAGAGCAGTGGCTCATGCCTGAAATCTTAGCACTCTGGGAGGCCGAGGTGGATCACTTGAGCCCAGGAGTTCAAGACCAGCCTGGGCAACATAGTGAGACCCCATCTCTACAAAAAAATTAAAATAAATTAGCCAGGTATGGTGGCTCGAGCCTGTGGTTCCAACTACTCCAGAGGCTGAGGCGGGAGGTTCACTAGAGCCCAGGAGGTCGAGGCTGCAGTGAGCCATCATCCTGCCATTGCACTCCAGCCTGGGCAACAGAGCAAGACCTTGTCAAAAA
>NW_012103142.1:12190889-12192164 GCF_000951045.1 Mandrillus leucophaeus | reverse complement strand
ACGGCGACTCCGCGCGCTCTGCGGTCCCCACACCGAGCCCCTGCGCCCCCAGGGCCGCCTGGTGGTGTTATTTCGGTAGACAGGACCTCTTTGGGCCCTGCCACACCAAGGTTGTCCCTCGTGTGGGGCACATGGGGCTGGAGGGTACAGCCACACATTAAGGACCTGAGCAGACTCCCATAAAATCTATCTCGGGACTGTTCCATTTACACACCCGCTACTCAGAACGGCCCCGACGCCCTACGGCCCACTCCACCTCAGATGTTCCGTTATCTCTTCCCAAGCCCCGCCCACGCCGCGCTTCCTCCACACTGCACCTTTTTCCTCCCAGCGCCCTCCCTTTCAACGCCCCCTTCTTTCTTTCAGTCTCCCTCTTATTTTCCTTCAAAACTGCTTCTGTCCCCACCTCCCATTTTCTGTGACCAGCATGATGGTTTCCCCATCCCTGACACATCCAGTCCCAGCCACAGACGCGCAAACACCACACCACCCACAACTTTGACTTGGAGGGGGTATGTGCCTCTGCCTGTGCTTGTGTGTGCGCGCGGAAGGGGACAGGGGCACAACCCTCCAACTCCCTCATAATTCACCCTTTCTAAATCCAGCACTTTGGAAAACTGAGGCACAGCTGGGAATGGGAAGAGAAAAAGCCAGGAACAGCCTTACATCCTGAGTGAATCCTATTGTCCCAGCCGTCCTGAGAGGCGGAAGCCTTGCTGATCACGTCCTCCACTAGCTGAGGAGGAAGGTGTGGGCGTGCTGAGGGGTGGTCCAGCAAGTCCCTCCAAGGGAGGGGGAGGGAGGCCCTCTCTTTGGTTGAGCAATAAATGGGGTGGGGTGGGGTGCACTCCCTGCCCTTCCAGCAGCACTCAGTGCTAGAGCGTGATCCTAAGGCTGGAAAGGTCCTGAGGAGAAAATCCAACCCACGCTGCTCACCCCATGCCCACTGACCCGAAGGGCTTGTCCCCTAGAGAAGCCACAGACACTGATTAACAATTGGCAGTACCTCACATCATAGGGATAAGGTAGTCCTATCCTGTCCCCAGAGAAACAGACAGAGCCCTAAGGAGAGAGGTGGCTTTTCTACTTAGGGTCAGTGGCTCTCCCCAAGCTACTCCAAAATGGGTGTCCCCAGCCTTGTGTTTCCATGCCCCACAGAGATGACACACATATCCCTTCCCAACCCTCACCCACCCCACCCATCCCCCACATCCCCGCCAGCCCTAACCAGAGGGCAGGAAGATGGGTTTGGGTGGTGTTTTTCTAGGCACTGTT
>NW_012103142.1:12180181-12184844 GCF_000951045.1 Mandrillus leucophaeus | reverse complement strand
CCGTCGGGCCTGACTGGCGGCCGGCGCCTTTGGGCACCTGAGGCTTCGGAAAGGGACGGGGTTAGAGGCCCAGGGTCTCGGACTCCCTTCTCTCTACCCCTCCCCCTAGGTCGCCTCCCTGAGACCTAGGAGCACGTGCACTGGCTTTGAAGACTCCCGAAGGAAGCCGATGGGGTGGTGGGGAGGAACGGCGTGCGGCTGGCAGAAAGCCCCGCAGGGCTGGGAGTGCGGCACACAGCTCAGGGCTCACTTCTTCCCCAACCAAGCCTTCTGACAGGTGTGGAGAGGCGACTGGAATCCCGATAGGGTCCTGTACTCCTCACTATCCTCTGAACCTAGATAGAGCCCAACATTCACCCAGAGAGAGAGGATTATTGCCTGGAAACAATAAACAAATTATCCGGAGGCTGGGATGCAAATGTATCTTTTTTTTTTTTTTTTTTCTTAAGACAGAGTTTCGCTCTTCTTGTCCAGGCTGGAGTGCAATGGCGCGATCTCAGCTCACTGCAACCTCCGCCTCCCAGATTCAAGCGATTCTCCTGCCTCAGCCTCTGGAGGAGCTGGGATTACAGGCATACGCCACTACGCCCAGCTAATTTTGTATTTTTACGAGAGACGGGGTTTCTCCATGGTGGTCAGGCAGGTCTCGAACTCCCAACCTCAGGTGATCTGCCTGCCTAGGCCTCCCAAAGTGCTGGGATTACAGGCGTGAGCCACAGCGCCCAGCCCGGACTGTACTTTCTGTTTCCTTAAGTATGTTGATTGACTCTTCTGGGTCTAACTCTTATTTGACCCCTCAGGGGCCTCCCACTAGGGAGAAGGAAATGATGAAGTCAGTTCTTAAGGCCAGTCACCCACCCCTAGTCTCTTCAAGGGTGGGATGACCCTCAAGGGGATGGATTTCTGCACTGCCTCCCTGGGTGGCCTCCCACCCAGTCTCTTAGCAAACGTATCACCCCTCTTCTCACCACCACTAGCTGAGAAGTCCTCAAACTCGCTGGAGGACATTTTCCTCCCTACTGTTCGCTAGCCAGGCAAACTTCCTCCTAGACTCAAGCCATTTCTGGGTCACAGTGTGACATGCTGACCGAAACTAAGCAGGGGGAAACAACTTCCAGGCTGTGAAGACTGAAACCACAATGGAATAGGTAGCAAAATAAACCCTTGTACAATTGTCCATCTCTCTTCTCCCCCACCCCCACCAGCTGCCAGGCCAGGTTAAACTGTTTTGCAGGGCAACAGTCTGAGTGATTAGACTTTCAAAGGCATGGAAATAATTCAAATCAAATATTTATTGAGCACTTGCTGAGTGCTGGGCTGTGCAGGCAGGTCTGCCTCCATAGGGAACTCAGATATTATTTTAAGGTAGGTCCTGAGTCTGGAAGACAGTCTGGATTCAAATCTTTCCTCTCTGCTAAATTGTCACCTGTCCCTCAGTTAAGCATTGGGAACCTTGATGTTCTAATTTGCAGGGACGGCAGGGGTGGGTGGGTGTTAGTTCCCCTCCCACCTGAGGCCAGAGGTGATTAGGAGTGGTCTTTGGGAGGAACTCCTGGAGAACAGAGGGGCAATGATCGATTTCATGCTAGATGCAAGGCATTCTTCCAGAAAGACATTTCTGTTGGGAGTGGAGAGGCATGTCTGTGGCAGATCCATCTCATGCACAACCCTCACTATATCTTCTGTCCACCGGGCAGGCTTCGGTCAGTGCTGGTGCCAGGATTATCCTACTCCAGAAGAAAGCATTTTGTGGATTCAGCTGCTGCCAGGACTCGTGGCCTCACTTCTGGGGGCCTAACCTCTCCCTCCTCTCCAGGCGGTCCACTCTTGAGGCCTCCCCAGCGTCTGGCGAGTGTCGCTGGCTGAGAATGAACAGCAAACAGCCCAGCAAAGCCTCTCGCATGTCCTGGGAGCCCAGGCGGCGGGCCAATCGGCGCAGCAGGGGCAGGAGGTACTGGCGGGCCAGGCGGGCGACAGGCAGTAGCAGACGGGACAGCAGCAACCGAAGCAGCAGTGGGAACAGTGGCGCGGGCATGGCAGGGCCAGTGAATCAGTGCCTGGGAAGACAACACAGACTTTAGGCTTGCATGTCCTGCTTCCACCTCACCTGGCAAGGACATGGGGTGGGCAGGAGGTCCCTCTCCCTTCAGTTTACACCTTCCTGCTCCTGACCTCAATTTGCAGGTCGTTTTTGCTTTCATGAAGCCCTTTCTCTTGGCAAGGCAGCTAAGGCAGGAAAGTTCTCACCATAGCACAGACAGGGAGACTGCACCAAGGAAAGAGTAAACCAAGACATACAGCTTGCCATTTCCAGCTCCAGGCATTCCTATTGCTTCCTGGCCTCTCCCTTCCTCTAGTCACCCCCTCCTCTTCCACAGCCTCCATGCCCCTGGAATTCCCTAACCCTTCTCCCTCAGTCTAGCAGGAGTTCTTCTCCAGGCAATTCTAATTTTTCTTTTGGGGCTCCTGATCCACCCTGACCTGACACTTCCTGACCTCCCAGTCCCCTATCCCCACCAATCCATGGCAGCTCTCACCAGGCAGAACTGCTGCTCAGAATCAGTCTCTGGCTGGATTTGCCTGGAGTGGAGATAGCCCCAGTGGATTCAACATGGGGGTAGCCCCGCCCTGCTCTGCCCCACCAATTACAGCCTGCCTGGGTTGGGGAACAAGGAAGAAACAGCTGTGTTCTAGCACCTGGTATATTGAGGGGAGCAGGCAGCTGGGCTGGCCCCCACCTCCAGTCTAGGGGGAGGAGAGGGCAGGGAACATATGCAGGATTTCCTGCGGAGTTGGAACCCAGATTGCACTTTTTTTTTTTTTTTTTTGAGATGGAGTTTTGCTCTTTTTGCTCAGGCTAGAGTGCAATGGCGGGATCTCGGCTCACTGCAACCTCTGCCTCCTGGGTTCAAGCCATTCTCCTACCTCAGCCTCCCAAGTAGCTGGGATTATAAGAGTGTGCCATCATGCCAGGCTAATTTTTTTGTATTTTTAGTAGAGATGGAGTTTCACCATGTTGGTCAGGCTGGTCTCGAACACCCGAGCTCAAGTGATCCACCTGCTTCGATCTCTCAAAGTGCTGGGATTATAGGTCTAAGCCACCGCGCCCAGCCCAGACTGCACTTTCTAATTGTGTTTCCTTAAGAATGTTGACTCTTTTGTGCTCCAGTCCTCTCCGCTGTAGCCTCAGTAAGTGGGAGTAACTGGAAGGAGTAACTGGAACAGGACAATATATGAGACCCGCTTGCCAAAACCTCAGAAGCAGTAAGTCTACAGCCCACACACACACCTGAACACCAGGCATGCTCAGAGTGGCCGGGACAGGGAGACTAGGACCCAAGCCATCCTCCCATTTCAGTCTTCCCAGTAGCTGGAACTACAGGTGCATGCATGCCCAGTCAATTTTTTTTTTTTTTTGTAGAGACAAGTTCTCACTATGTTGCTCAGGGCTGGTCTTGAACTTCTGGCCTCAGTTGATCCTCCTGCCTCAGCTTCCAAAATGGATGAGATTACAGACATGAGCCACCAAACCCAAATTCTAGTTTTGCATAAGTGTATTTTTTTATATTAAGGCTAATTTGTAAAACCTTTTAAATAAATTCATTCAATTTTAGTCAATTTGACTATACAAAATTCTTTCTCCCAATGTTCTATATCCATTCAGGTTTTTTTATTTTCATTGATAATTGTTTATATTTATGGGATACAAAGTAATACTTCAATACATGTATACATTACGGAATAATCAGATCAGAATAATTAGCTTATATATCTCCTCAAATATTTATTTTTTTGTAGTGACAGTATTTACTTTTTAAAATTTTTATTTATTTATTTATTGAGACACGGTCTCACTCTGTCACCCAGGCTGGAGTGCAGTGGCATGATCATGGCTCACTACAGCCTCAGCCTCCTGGGTTCAGCTGATCCTTCCACCTCAGCCTCCCCAGTAGCCACTACAGATGCATGCCACTACGCCAGCTAATTTTTGTATCTTCAGTAGAGACGTGTTTGGTCATGTTACCCAGGCTGGTCTTGAACTCCTGAGCCCAAGTGATCCTCCCGCCTCGGCCTCTCAAAGTGCTGGAATTACAGGCATGATCCACCGTACCCAGTAGATATTTCAAATCCTCTCTTCTAGCCAGGCATAGTGCTACATGCCTATAGTCTCAATTACTTGGGAAACTGAGGCAGGAGGATTGCCTAAACCCAGAAGTTCAAATCTAGCCCGACCAACGTAGCAAAACCCTGTCTCTAAAAAGAAATTCTAGACTAGGCACGATGGCTCGCATGGCTAATCCCAGTACTTTGGGAGGAAGAGGTGGGCTGGATCACTTGAGGTCAGGAGTTCAAGACCAGTCTGGCTAACATGGCAAAACCCCTTCTCTACTACACACACACACACACACACACACCCCTACCTCCCTGGACATGGTGGCGTGTGCCTGAAATCCCAGCTATGCAGGAGGCTTAGACACAAAAATCGCTTGAACCTAGGAGGCAGAAGTTGCAGTGAGCACAGATCACACCACTGTACTCTAGCCTGGTCAACAGAGTGAGACTTCATGTCCAAAAAAATGCGTTTTTTAGTTGTCTTGAAATATATAATACATTGTATTAACTATAGTCACCTTGATGTGCAGAACACCAGAACTTATTTCTC
>NW_012103142.1:12176840-12180131 GCF_000951045.1 Mandrillus leucophaeus | reverse complement strand
ATGCCAGGCTAATTTTTTTGTATTTTTAGTAGAGATGGAGTTTCACCATGTTGGTCAGGCTGGTCTCGAACACCCGAGCTCAAGTGATCCACCTGCTTCGATCTCTCAAAGTGCTGGGATTATAGGTCTAAGCCACCGCGCCCAGCCCAGACTGCACTTTCTAATTGTGTTTCCTTAAGAATGTTGACTCTTTTGTGCTCCAGTCCTCTCCGCTGTAGCCTCAGTAAGTGGGAGTAACTGGAAGGAGTAACTGGAACAGGACAATATATGAGACCCGCTTGCCAAAACCTCAGAAGCAGTAAGTCTACAGCCCACACACACACCTGAACACCAGGCATGCTCAGAGTGGCCGGGACAGGGAGACTAGGACCCAAGCCATCCTCCCATTTCAGTCTTCCCAGTAGCTGGAACTACAGGTGCATGCATGCCCAGTCAATTTTTTTTTTTTTTTGTAGAGACAAGTTCTCACTATGTTGCTCAGGGCTGGTCTTGAACTTCTGGCCTCAGTTGATCCTCCTGCCTCAGCTTCCAAAATGGATGAGATTACAGACATGAGCCACCAAACCCAAATTCTAGTTTTGCATAAGTGTATTTTTTTATATTAAGGCTAATTTGTAAAACCTTTTAAATAAATTCATTCAATTTTAGTCAATTTGACTATACAAAATTCTTTCTCCCAATGTTCTATATCCATTCAGGTTTTTTTATTTTCATTGATAATTGTTTATATTTATGGGATACAAAGTAATACTTCAATACATGTATACATTACGGAATAATCAGATCAGAATAATTAGCTTATATATCTCCTCAAATATTTATTTTTTTGTAGTGACAGTATTTACTTTTTAAAATTTTTATTTATTTATTTATTGAGACACGGTCTCACTCTGTCACCCAGGCTGGAGTGCAGTGGCATGATCATGGCTCACTACAGCCTCAGCCTCCTGGGTTCAGCTGATCCTTCCACCTCAGCCTCCCCAGTAGCCACTACAGATGCATGCCACTACGCCAGCTAATTTTTGTATCTTCAGTAGAGACGTGTTTGGTCATGTTACCCAGGCTGGTCTTGAACTCCTGAGCCCAAGTGATCCTCCCGCCTCGGCCTCTCAAAGTGCTGGAATTACAGGCATGATCCACCGTACCCAGTAGATATTTCAAATCCTCTCTTCTAGCCAGGCATAGTGCTACATGCCTATAGTCTCAATTACTTGGGAAACTGAGGCAGGAGGATTGCCTAAACCCAGAAGTTCAAATCTAGCCCGACCAACGTAGCAAAACCCTGTCTCTAAAAAGAAATTCTAGACTAGGCACGGTGGCTCGCATGGCTAATCCCAGTACTTTGGGAGGAAGAGGTGGGCTGGATCACTTGAGGTCAGGAGTTCAAGACCAGTCTGGCTAACATGGCAAAACCCCTTCTCTACTACACACACACACACACACACACACCCCTACCTCCCTGGACATGGTGGCGTGTGCCTGAAATCCCAGCTATGCAGGAGGCTTAGACACAAAAATCGCTTGAACCTAGGAGGCAGAAGTTGCAGTGAGCACAGATCACACCACTGTACTCTAGCCTGGTCAACAGAGTGAGACTTCATGTCCAAAAAAATGCGTTTTTTAGTTGTCTTGAAATATATAATACATTGTATTAACTATAGTCACCTTGATGTGCAGAACACCAGAACTTATTTCTCCTATCTAGGTATAGCTTTGCTCTCACTGAGCAATGCCTTCCCTTTCCTCTTGCACCTCCCATTTCCTTCTTTCATTCTGAAACAACCTTAAATAACCTCCAAACTAAACAAAATTAGTATCTTCCTTTACCCCCCAAAAATTCTTATGCTTTATAAGTTTCTTAACCAAAAGTATGCGTTTTCTTTTGTGTTTGCATACAAAGTTTCTCTTATAATTTCTAGTTTTAACTACATATACTTAAAATTTTTAACCCTTAGTAACCTTAATTTCTAGTAAAAATAGGAAGTAAGCAGTCACAAACTGTTACAGCAGCGTTCTGCAGATTGACAAATCTATAAATGCATCATTTTATTTCTGAAAATAGGTGCTTTCTCATAGTATAACTTTATTCGGACAGTGTCTTGGTGTACTGCACAGTGGAGCCATCATAGCTCACTGCAACCTCAAACTCCTAGGCCCAAGTGATCCTCCCCACCTTGACCTCGTCAGTAACTAGTACTACTGTGTCTGGAAATGGTGGGTTCTTGGTCTCACTGACTTCCAGAATGAAGCCGTGGACCCTCCTCGTGAGTGTTAAGTTCTTAAAAATGGTGTGTCCCAAGTTTGTTCCGTCAGACGTTCAAATGTGTCTGGAGCTTCTTCCTTGTGGCAGATGCCTGCTCTCACCAGGTGTAAAACTGCAGACCTTCGTGGTGAGTGTTATAGCTCTTAAAGACCCAACTACTGGAGTTGTTTGTTCATTATTCCCAATGGGTTCGTGGTCTGGTTGGCTTTAAAAGTGAAGCTGCAAACCTTGATAGTGCTACAGCTCATAAATGCAGTGTGAACCCAAAGAGTGACCAACAACATTTGCCGTAAAAAGTGCAAATCTTACGTGTCTACAAGCATCCCACCAGATTGCCGCAGGCCAGCACGGGTAACCTGCTTTTATTCCCTTACCTGGCCCCACCCACATCCTGCTGATTGGCCCATTTTACAGAGAGCTGATTGGTTCACTTTACAGAGAGTTGATTGGTCCGTTTCGACAGAGTGCTGATTGGTGCATTTACAATCCTCGAGCTAGACACAGAGTGCTGATTGGTGCATTTACAATCCTTGAGCTAGACACAGAGTCACAGAGTGCTAGTTAGCTAGATGCAGAGTTAGCTAGATACAGAGTACCAATTGGTGTATTCACAAACCCTGAGCTAGACACAGAGTGCTGATTGGTGCATTTACATCTAGCTCCTTGAGCTAGACACAGAGTCACAGAGTGCTAGCTAGCCCTCCAAGTCTCCACTAGGTTAGCTAGATACAGCATGCCAGTTGGTGTATTTACAAACCTTGAGCTAAACACAGAGTACTGATTGGTGTATTTACAAACCCTGAGGTAGACACAGAGTGCTGATTGGTGCGTTTACAATCCTTGAGCTAGACGCAGAGCGCTAGACGGAAAAGTTCTCCAAGTCCCCACTGGGTTAGCTAGATACAGAGTGCTGATTGGTGCACATACAATCCTCTGGCTAGATATAAAAGTTCTCCAAGTCCCCATCCAGTTCAGGAGTCCAACTGGCTTCACCCAGTGGTAATCCTGCACTAGGGCTGCAGGCGGAG
>NW_012103142.1:12164079-12176685 GCF_000951045.1 Mandrillus leucophaeus | reverse complement strand
GCCAGCGCCTCTCCCTCCACACCTCCCCACAAGCAGAGAGAGGCGGCTCCGGCCTCAGCCAGCCCAGAGAGGGGCTCCCACGGTGCCGTGGCGGGCTGAAGGGCTCCTCAAGCGCCACCACAGTGGACGCTGAGGCCGGAGGCCGACGAGGCGCTGAGAATGAGGACTACTAGCACATTGTTATCTCTCAATACTACGGGGTCTTGCTCTGTCGCCCAGGCTGGAGTGCAGTGACATGATTATAGCTTACTGGAGCCTCAAACTCCTGGCCTCAAGTGATCTTCCTGCTACAGTCTCCCAAAGTGCTGGGATTGCAGGCCTGAGCCACTGTACCCTGCCCCAGAGTACAATTTTGAAGTGGCAAAGGATGTATTTACTAACAGACCCAGATATCTCTGGTTCCTTTGTAATAAGAAGACAAAAGTAGGTAAACTTATGTTCAGCAATTATATGTTTCAGTATTTTATCTTGTTGGGAAATGATCTAGATATACAATGAATAGCCATCACTTAATTTAATGTAGTATAACTTTAGGAGAGTAAGTTACTGAAGAGATTTGGGAAACAATTTTTAAACAGACATATTATAAAACGTAATTATTGGCCAGGCATGGTGGCTTACCTGTAATTCCAGCATTTTGGGAGGCCAAGGTAGGAAGATCCCTTGAGGCCCGCAGTTGGAGACCACCCTGGGCAACATAGGGAGGCTCTCTCTACAAAAATAAATATAAATATAAAACCATCAGCCGGGAGTGGTGGTGCACATCTGCTACTCAGGAGGCTGAGACAGGAGGATCGCTTCAGCCTGGAAGTTCGAGACTGCAGTGAGCAATGATTAAGCCACTGCACTGCAGCGTGGGTGATAGAGGAGATCCTGTCTCCAAAATGAAACAAAACAAAACAAAACATGATTACTGTTAAAAGGTATATATATCTGCTGGACATGGCAGCTCACGCCTGTAATCCCAGCCCTTCGGGAGGCCGAGGTGGGCAGATCACAAGGTCAGGAGATCGAGACCATCCTGGCTAACACGGTGAAACTCTGCCTCTACTAAAAATACAAAAAATTAGCCGAGCATGGTGGCTAGTGCCTGTAGTCCCAGCTGCTCAGGAGGCTGAGTGAGGAGAATGGCATGAACCCAGGAGGGAGAGCCTGCAGTGAGCCGAGATCACGCCACTGCGCTCCAGCCTGGGCGACAGAGCAACACTCTGTCTCAAATAAGTAAATAATAAAAGAGAGATATATGTATATATACACATTTTCTTTTTTTTTTGACACAGAGTCTTGCTCTGTCACCCAGGCTGGAGTGCAATGGCACGATCTTGGCTCACTGCAACCTCCACCTCCCAGGTTCATGCAATTCTCCTGCCTCAGCCTCCTGAGTAGCTGGGATTACAGGCACCTGCCACCACACCAAGCTAGTTTTTGTATTTTTAGTAGAGACGGGGTTTCACCATGTTGGTCAGGATGGTCTCAATCTCTTGACCTCGTGATCCGCCTGCCTTGGCCTCCCAAAGTGATGGGATTACAGGCGTGAGCCACCTCAGCCTGCCAAAAGGTATATTTTAAAACTTTTATCCTATTTACATATATTTAAGTCACTTGTTCTTAACAATTATGCTTGGGCAACAATTATGCATGAAAATCTTATGAAACATTAGACAAAGCTAGCCATTATCAAGTTATTTCCCTGATAACTGTTTTATAGCCCATGAATGTTGAGCAAATATCATGAAAGCGATAACCTGCAAGTTAAATACATGGGATTTTGGCCGGGCGCGGTGCCTGTAATCCCAGCACTTTGGGAGGCTGAGGCCAGTGGATCAATAGCTATCCATGGCTCCGAAAATCAATCTGGGGACTATTTGCCTGTTATCAGGGATCAATCTTCTGGAGGTCCCTGAGTCCCTTAAGAGCAGGAAGCCGGGCACGGTGGCTCACACCTATAATCCCAGCACTTTGGGAGGCTGAGGCAGGAAGATGGCTTGAGCTCAGGAGTTCAAGACCAGCCTGAGCAACATAACCAAACCCTCTCTCTACCAAAAATACAAAAATTAGCTGGGTGTGGCGGCATACGTCTATAGTCCCAACTACTCAGGAGGCTGAGACAGGAGGATCACCTGAGCCCTGGAGGTGGAAGTTGCAGTGAGCTGAGATCATGCCACTGCACTCCTGCCTGGGGACAGAGTGAGACCCTGTCTCAAAAAAAGAGAGTGAGAGAGAGCAGGAGAGCCTAAAGTTTAGTGACTGAATGGGAAGAGGGATTAGTTCATAGGGCCTATTCCTAGGTGATCTGCCACTGTGTAGAGGGTACTGTGTCTTCTGAACTTGTGAAAGGGCAGACACAGAGTGGGGAGCATAAAGGTGAGTGGGGAGCCCTCTGAAGCAGGCAGAGCTTGACTGCAGAGCCCTGGCAATGGGAGCCTTAAGGAACACCAAAGTGATCCTTGCCACCCATCCTAGGTGCTTCTGCCAAAGTAACTCAACCTATATGACCCAGGCCTGGAGACCAGTGCTCTCTGTGATTCTTTCAGGTAAAGAGAAGTTAAAACAGGCATCTGGTGTTTAAGGGATTTTCTGAGGAAGCTGGAGGAGCTTGGGGAGTTTAAGGAATTTGCTGAGGAAGTGAGGCCAGATTTTGAGGAGGGCAGTTTAGGGGGTCTAGAGATCCAAGAGATCTTGTGGAGGGCCAGGGCCAGGGAGTTGGGGGTAAACAGGAGTATTAGAAGGTAGAGAAAGGGATTTATGGTGGATTTGGATTTCAATTTTGTTCTAACTGATTTCTGTGTTCTTGTTTTATGATCTCATTAAGGGAGTCCCCAAGGTTAACCTTTATACCACTTTTCAATTTGATCTTCCCATGGGAATTAATAAGTTGTTTAGGAGGAGAGCTGTAAATTTTTTTTCTTTTTCTTTTCTTTTTTTTGAGACAAGATCTCACTCTGTCGCCCAAGCTGACATGCAGTGATGTGATCAAAGCTCACTGCAACCTCGACCTCCTGGGCTCCAGCGATCCTCCTAGGCTCAAGCGATCCTCCTACCTCAGCCTCCCAAAGCACTGGGATTACAGGTGTGAGCCACTGCGCTTGATCAGTTTTATTTTTCTCAAATAGTACCAATTTGTTTATTCCAGAAGTGACTCAAACCAATAAGCTTTTTCATTTAAAGCCCCGGAGGAAACGTTCCAGGCTTGGAATAAATCTTTACTGGCCTGGTGCAGTGGTTCATGCCTGTAATCCCAGCACTTTGAGAGGCCGAGGTGGGCAGATCACCTGAGATCGGGAGTTCGAGACCCGCCTGACTAACATGGAGAAACCTCGTCTCTACTAAAAATACAAAATTAGCTGGCCGTGGTGGTGCATGCCTGTAATCCCAGGTACTCAGGGGGCTGAAGCAGGAGAATCGCTTGAACCCGGGAGGTGGAGGTTGCATGCAGTAAGCCGAGATCGTGCTATTGCACTCCAGCCTGGGCAACAACTCAAAAAAAAAAAAAAAAAAAAAAAAAAACTTTGCTGTGGGTGCAAATGGCATTCCCAATGTGGATGCAGAAGTTGCAGCCCCATAATCCAAAAAGTTCACTCCCAGAGACAGCCTAAGAAAGCAAAGACCTTCCCTGTCACAGGCAGTTAAACATAGTGTTTGTGAAAATGAAATCTTGGTTTGCCAAGGAATGTGGGACAGCTCTAGTCATCTAGTCATAAACCTGCTAATCTGCTCATCTGTGACAGCAGTTGTCCTCTCTCTGGGCAGGCATTAATTGGAGGGGACTTTCCCAGCACTAACCAAGCAATGGAGGTTGAGAAGTCACAGACCCCTTATAGACTGGGACCTCTTATTAAGACAAACACCTCGAGAGCTGGCAAGGCCACACGGAGGGAATGCTGCTTGTCACTTCATGTCTTGGGCTCCCAGCCTGTTAGACTGCCTGCCTGATGCAAGCCAGCACTTGCACCCCTGGCTGGCAGAGACCAGAGAGAATACCTCACTGTCACAAAAGCCATCAAGACACAAAACAAGACAAAAGGAGACCCTCATTCCATGATTCTCCTCCTTATGACAAAGGACACAAAAGATAGAGGCAAAAAACAAACAAAAAATGACTATCCCTGGGAGGGAAGGGATCAGAAACAAGCACTAGACCAATAAACAAAACAAAAAACCCAGACCCTAGTGTGCCACACAAGAACAAACAAATGCTTTATCTTGCTAATCTAAATTCAGAAAGGGGAAAAACAGGCCAGGCACAGTGGCTCACGCCTATAACCCCAACACTTTGGGAGGCCGAGGCGGGCGGATCATTTGGGGCCAGGAGTTTTAGACCAGCCTGGCCAACATGGCAAAACCCCGTCTCTACTAAAAAAATTAGCCGGATGTTGTGGCGGGCACCTGTAATCCCAGCTACCTGAGGCTGAGACATGAGAATCACCTGAACCCAGGAGGTGGCTGTTGCAGTGAGCCAAGATCGTGCCACTGCACTCTAGCCTGGGCGACAGAGTGAGACTCGATCTCAAAAAAGAAAATAAAATATAACATAAATAAATAAAGAGAAGAAACAAAACCAAAGAGACATTTACCATTCTCACTTTGACCATACCCTGCAGGCAGAGATCTAGGAGCCTAACATGCTAAGAATCTTACCTGGAATCCTACATTGTGGAGTATTGGAGCTAGCAGGTCCCAGACAGTAAGGTCCCTTTGTAACAGAGCCTATATCACTAAAAAAGAAACAACAACAACAACAACAACAAACGAGGTATTCTTTTTTTTTTTTTTGAGAAGGGGTCTGGCTCTGTCTCTCAGGCTGGAGTGCAGTGGTGTGATCTTAGCTCATTGCAACCTCTGCCTCCCAGGCTCAAGTGATCCTCCCACCTCAACCTCCCAAGTAGCTGAGACTACAGGAATGCACCAGTACACCTGGCTAAATTTTTTCTTTTCTTTTTTTTTTTTTGAGAAGAAGTCTTGCTCTGTTGCCCAGGCTGGAGTGCAGTGGCATGATCTCGGCTCACTGCAACCTCCGCCTCCTGGGTTTAAGCAATTCTCCTGCCTCAGCCTCCCGAGTAGCTGGGATTATTGGCGCCCGCCACCATGCCCAGCTAATTTCTGTATTTTTAGTAGAGATGGGATTTCACCATGTTGGTCTTGAACTCCTAACCTCGTGATCTGCCCACCTTGGCCTCTCAAAGTGCTGTGATTACAGGCATGAACCACCACGCCCAGCCACTAATTTATTTATTTATTTATTTGGTAGAGATAGGGTTTCTCCATGTTGCCCAGGCTGGTCTCAAACTCTTCAGTTCAAGCGATCCACCAGCCTCAGCCTCCCAAAGTGCTGGGATTATAGATATGAACCACTGCTATTTTCCTTTTTCTGTGTCCTTTTCCTCTTCCAATGGATAATTGCTTATACATAGTCATTTTGGTAGAGGTTAGTCACTAATAATTGATTAACTTCATACCCTGACCCTGGGGGGTTGCCCACAAGACTAATGAATTTTTTTTTTTTTCCCCAAAGAACGATGGTCTCTAGGTCATGCAGACCTCCTTGATGGCATCCAGAAAGTTTGATCGACCTAGGGCTGTTAGCAGCTTTGATCACTGGGGAATCTCACCGCCCACAACCCACCTTACTCATAAAAGCCCCAGTTACGTCCAAAGGCAGGTCGGATTTGAAAGTTTGTCTCTCCGGGTCGGGCGCAGTGGCTCACGCCTGTAATCCCAGAACTTTGGGAGGCCGAGGCGTGTGGATTACCTGAGGTCAGGAGTTCGAGACCAGCCTGGCCAACATGGCGAAACCCTGTGTCTACTAAAAATACAAAAATTAGCCGGGTGTGGTGGCGGGTGCCTGTAGTCCCAGCTACTGGGGAGGCTGAGACAGGAGAATCACTTGAACCTGGGAGGCGGAGGTTGCAGCGAACCGAGATCGCACCACTGCACTCCAGCCTGGGCAATAAAGCGAGACTCTGTATGTCTTTTTTTTTTTTTTTGAGACGGAGTCTCGCTCTGTCACCCAGGCTGGAGTACAGTGGAGTGATCTCGGCTCACTGTAAGCTCCGCCTCCCAGGTTCACACCATTCTCCTGCCTCAGCCTCTGAGTAGCTGGGACTACAGGCGCCCGCCACCTTGCCCAGCTAATTTTTGGTATTTTTTAGTAGAGATGGGGTTTCACCGTGTGAGCCAGGATGGTCTCGATCTCCTGACCTCGTGATCTGCCCACCTCGGCCTCCCAAAGTGCTGGGATTACAGGCGTGAGCCACCGCGCCCAGAGACTCTGTTTCAAAAAAGAGAAAGTTTGTCTCTCCCATGCTCACAGGTTGGCCAAATCAAATCAACCATTTTCTGTTCCAAAGCACTGATGTGTCACTGTTTGGCTTCCTGCACATCCGGTACTCAAACTGAGCTTTTGGGGTTCTACAAGTATAGGAGAGAAAAAAACATTTTTAATTTCATATGTATGCACAGGAGTCCCACAAAAATATAAGACTCCAAGAAACAGCCCGAAAATTAAAGCTTATGTACTCTCCTGAGCTACAGAATAGGGAATTGGGGCTTCTAGAGGTGATGGAGACATAGGATGGTGAGGGGAGGAAATGGGTGGTAAAAATAAAGGGTGCCTTGTTATGCAGATACAAGCCTCTCAGGTGATAACAATTGTCTGGAGTAAATCTCTTCCTGATATAGATGCCCTCTCTAATGAAAATTTCCTTGTTAGATGTAGATTTCCTTGATAAAAGAACAGAGCAACTCCCATGTCTGCAGTTTCTCAAAATAACCAACTTGAAATAATCAATATCCCAAAGAGATATATTTTGGGGTGGCATAGTCTCACCCTAATAGTGCAAATTAACAGCTTGTCTTCAGAGGTATGGGATAAAGACAAGACTAGAAATCATCCCTTTGCCCACCCCAAGACCAACGCATGTTTGACTTCTTCCTGGCAGTTCTGTTTTGGAGTGGTGTGTCCTGAGTCCCTAAAGCACCTACTAAAAGGGTCTTTATCCAGAAATCTACGTGGCTTCATCTCTGACCTCCTTCAAATCTTTGCTCAAATATTACTCAACCATCCTATTTAAATGTACACTCCTTCCACCCCACCTGCAGCTGCCCTGCCATCCTTTCCTCTACTTTCTTTACCTCTCTGCTAAATCACTGTCAGACATGCTATATATTTTACTTCCTTATCTTGTTGGTTATCTGCCTCCCTTGCTAAACCTAAGATCTACCAGGCACAGTGACTCACTCCTGTAATCCCAGCACTTTGGGAGACCAAGGCGGGTGGATCACCTGAGGTCAGGAGTTTGAGACACCAGCTGGGCCAACATGGAAACTCCGTCTCTACTAAAAATGCAAAAAATTAGCCAGCCATGGTGGTGGGCGCCTGTAATCCCAGCTACTCAGGAGGCTGAGGCAGAAGAATCGCTTGAACCTGGGAGGCAGAGGTTGCATTGTGCTGAGATCATGCCACTGCACTCCAGCCTGGGCGACAGAGAGAAACTCCATCTCAAATAAATAAATAAATAAATAAATAAAATAAAATGTAAGTTCTGTGAGAGAAGGGACTTGAGAGTAGGAACTATTTTGTCTGTTGTCGTGGCCCAGTTCTTGGCAATAAATACTTGTTTAAAATGTTGTAAGAAATGTGAAAGGAAAAGAGACCCCAAACTCACAAAGGGGAAAGTTAAGCTTGGGAACTGAGTCACACAAAAACTGCCTTATTTTGGTTCCTAAACAGACAGCTACAGCAATGGAAGGCCTCATATTTTCCAGGTGACCTTTCTCACAAATTACTCAGGAGGAATTCCTTGTGGGCTCCAAAGTCCTCACCCTAAGGCCAAGTTCTGTTGAATCTCACCCTAATAGTATAAATTAACAGCTTGTCTTCACAGGTATGGGATAAAGACAAGACTAGAAATCATCCCTTTGCCCACCCCAAGACCAACGCATGTTTGACTTCTTCCTCTACTCTGTGTTCGCTTTATCTTACATAAAATGCAGATTTACTGAGCCAAGGTGAAGGCGTAATGGACTGTTTTCCCTCTTGCGGCTCTTTCCCCTTTAAGTATGGAAATCCTGAAACTGTCTTTGGAAAAAGGACAGGCCACAGAGCCTCCTGTAATTTTTGTCTCTTTTTCCCAGGCTCATCCTCAACCTTGGCAAAATAAACCACTAAGTTGACGGAGATCTGTCTCACACACTTTTTTTGGGTTTATGGAACAGATAAATGAAGGTTCTGTGGCAGGATCCAAACCCAGGTTTGCTTGCCCCACAATCTGTGCAGCTGGGGCACACTCCTAGGATGTGTGTGAGAACCCCTGGGCTGCACAGACAGCTGGAGAGAGTCTCGAGGGGAGGAACGACAGGCCCTGATGGCTCCCTCTAAGAACTACCAAAGTCCCATACTCCGTGGGGAACCGTGGAGGCCCCACCAAGCACCGGCCCACATCTGTGGTTGCTGTGACCTTAGCTAAGTCACATCTCGCTCCTCCCAGCCTCAGTTTCCATAGCTGTGGGATCTTCCAGCGGTGAGATCCTTGGACCCTGGGATGAGGCCCAAAAATACTCCTACCCCACCGCTGCCTCTTGTAAACAGAGTGAGGGATTCCTGGGGCCTGGGATGGTGAGGCAGGTAAAGGAAACTGGCTATTGTGTCTGGGAACAATGGGGAACTCCAGAGGGGTTTGGGCAGTGAGGTGGGGGAGGTGCAGTGGCTGGCCCCAAGGAATGGATCTAGTCTTAGTTTACTCTGCAACCCCCGACCCCTCCTGGGATTAACTGCCCTCTCCACCACCTTCTCATCCTCCATTAGCTCCACCCCACCTCCCTTGGCCTGCCCCAGACATTTTCTCCAAGGCAGGAACACTAAATCTGTTGTGGATTTCCTCAGCATTCCTGGAAAAATAACCATCCTCGTCAGCAACAAAGCTGCCAGGGAGTGGTTTCTTCCAGTTCCCAGTTTAGCCTTGTGTCATGGATCCTTCCTGTACTTCCCAGACCTCTGCCTCCCATGCTCTGCAGGCAACTTTGAGGAAACTGACCAACTCTCGTGTTTCCTTAAGGTCAATTAAAAAAAAAAAAAAAGAGTATCTGGATACCAACTTGTGAAGGTGAGGACTGTGGGCTAGCACTAGGTGGCCCCTGGGGTCTGCCTTCGTGGTCCACTCCCCAGATGCCCAGGGCCATCCAGAAACATTCTGGATGATGCCCATACACAGGCTTCAGTTAATCGAGCCAGACATGACAACATACATTGCGTGCCGACTGTGTGAAGGCCCATGCAAGGCTCTGGGACAGTGGTGAAGAGGACAGACACACCAAGAGCCACCAGAGTGACAGACAGCAGACGGGGAAAACAGGAATGGTAGCAAGAGTTGCACTAGAGTCGGGTCTGGCACCGAGAGTCCTGCTCTTCCCACCCCTTTCTGCATGTCTCCACCCAGGCGCTCAAGAGCATGCTGCCAAAGGCCACTGACTCCGCATGACTTGCATTAAAAACACGTGTCTGAGTCCCAGCTCGTGAAGTTGGCTGGAGGTGCTTCTGAGTTGGTCGCTGTGGAACCACATACTGGCTCTGGGACCCTCTCTCAGGGCCCCTCTGGATGCCAGAGCAGTCTGTATATTGCACAGCAGGGGTTGAGAGTGGCACCTTCCGGAGCTGTGCTATGGGATGGCCCTCCTCCCTAAAATGGGACTTATAATAATACCTACAGCTGACCGGATAAAGAGATGAGGAGAATGTGAGGCTCAGAGTCTGGCTACTAGGAAGGTGTCTCATAAATATTAGTTTCCTTCCTTTCACCCTTATGTCAGAGGCCAGTGGAGAACTGGCTGCTCCTTGGAGGCCTGATACAAGGCAACCTGCTGCTCATGGGCAGCACTTAGATCAGAGGCTGGAGTTCTGTTAATGCTTGAAGAATCAAGGGAGGCCTGCAGAGGCTGTGGCCCCTCACTCCGTCATGTTCCACTGGCCTGTTTTCCTCTCTGGGAAATCAGCACTGGTGTGGGGCCCTTCCCATTTGTAGGAGGTTGAGGACAGCTCTGATGCCTAAACAAGGAGTTCTGACAAGGAGCCAGGAAGGCCTCATCATGGGCAGGGAGTGTCAAGGGTTGATGTTGCCAAGAAGAAGGTGGGGAGACCTTAAGGCCAGGAACCACAGCCAGCCAGGTATAGGCAGTGTGGGAGGGGAAAGGGCAGAGTTCTAGCCCAGGAAGTGGGAGCTCAGCCCTGTCATTATCACAGTGCCTTTCTGCCTGGGACAACAGACCAGAAACCATCTACCTGAGTGAGGAGCTAGGGCCTAAATGTGACCACTGAAAGAGGAGGTGATGCACTTTGGAGAGATGGTCCCTTATCCATGACCATCATTCCTCTGCCTACCAATCCCAGGCAATGATAGACCTATGCACAGGCGACCGGGCAGTGGGGCACACACTGGGTATGCCGGTAAGACATGAGCAAAATGGGCCAGGGAGAGTGACAGGTGGGACTTCCCAATCCACAAGAACAGTTGTTCTGGCCAGGGAGGAGGAGGTGGTCCAGGAGAAGAGCTTGTGTAGAATGCAGCCATTGTCCCCGCTGAAACAGCTGTTGCCCACTGCCCCCCACCCCTCACTCAGCTGACAGGACCCTGAGGGTGGGAGGCGGGGGCCCTGCCCTCTCTGGCAAGGCCTCAGAGGGAACAGTCAGCTGTTGAGGCAGAAGACAGCTGTTCCCTGGACAGTGAGAGGGATGAGGGTGGACAGAGGACCTTCAGGAGAAGGTAAGGAAGGACATGCCTAGCATATCTGATGTGGGGAGGGAGAGCAGAAAAAACCACAAAGCCCGAGGGAAAAAAATCTAATAAAGACTGGGCAGCTGGATAGCTCCCCCCTGTAATCCCAGCACTTCGGGAGGCTGAGGCAGGTGGATCACCTGAGGTCAGGAGCTTGAGACCAGCCTGACCAACAAGGTGAAACACCATCTCTACTAAAAATATAAAAATTAGCCAGGTGTGGTGGCAGCCGCCTGTAGTCCCAGCTACCCGGGAGGCTGAGACAGGAGAATTGCTTGAACCTGGGAGGCAGAGGTTGCAGTGAGCCCAGATCGCGCCACTGCTCTCCAACCTGGATGACAGAGCGAGACTCTGTCTTAAAAAAAAAAAAAAAACTGGGCAAGACCCCAGTGGAGAAACAAACTTTTTACAGAGAAACCAAAAAAGAAGACCTAAATATTTGAATATTTGAATGAATGAAGCAAGGTAGTGATCAGTAAAGTATCATGTTATAATTTTTGTTTTAAAGAGGAAGGTTCTTCCTCTGTCTCCCAGGCCTGGAGTGCAGTGGCACAATCATAGCTCACTGTAGCCTTGACCTCCTAAGTTCAAGCAATCCTCCCACATCAAGCTCCTGAGTAACCGAGACTATAGGAACAGGCTACCGTGAGCCACTGTGCCTGGCTATAATTGTTATAAAGATGTTAGTTCTGACCAGGCACGGTGTCTCATGCCTGTAATCCCAACACTTCAGCAGATCAAGACGCTTGGATTGCTTGAGCCCAGGAGTTTGAGACCAGCCTGGGTAACATGGCAAAACCCAGTCTCTACCAAAAAATACAAAAATTAGCCAGGCATGATGGCGCATGCCTACAGTCTCAGCTACTTGGGAGGCTGAGGTGGGAGGATGGCTTGAGCCCGGGAAATTGAGGCTGCAGTGAACAGTGATCATGCCACTGGACTCTAGCCTGGGTGGCAGAGAGAGACCATGTCTCAAAAAAATAAATAAATAAAAATAAAATAAAATAAAATAAATTAGTTCTCCCCCAAATTAATCTAGAAATTCAATGCAACTCTGACCAAGAATCAACCAATCTGTGTTTTTTGTCTTTCTTTCTGGAAACTGATTATAAAATGTATATGGGAGTCTCAAAAAATAAATAAATAAAATTTATATGGGGAAAAAAAGACCAGGAATAACCAAGTTAATGCTGGAGAAGAAAAAGAAGAGGGGGCCAGGCATGGGGGTTCACACCTCTAATTCCAGCACTTTGGAAGGCCGCGGCAGGCAGTTCACTTGAGGCGAGGAGTTCGAGATCAGCCTGGGCAACATGATGAAACTGTCTCTACTAAAAATACAAAAGAAAATTAGGGGGCACGGTGGCACACACCTGTAGTCCCAGTTACTCGGGAGGCTGAGGTGGGAGGATCACCTGAGCCTGGGAAGTCAAGGCTGTTAGGGAACCATGATAGCACCACTGTACTCCAGCCTGGGCAACAGGAGTGAGATCCTGTCTCTAAAATATACAATGAAAGAAAGGTAACAAAAATAAGAGGGCACTAGCCCTACGGATACCAATCTGGCTAATCTGGTAATATGGGAATGAAAACAGTGTAGTAAAATGCAAGAATAGACACAGTGACTAAGAAACAGAATAGAGAGATTAGAAACAGATCCAAGAACATGTAGGGGAGAGGGGGAATTGCTGGTCAGTGGAGAAGGGACATAAATGGACATCCCTAAAGGGAAAAATAAGATTTGATCCTCAGGCCGGGCGCGGTGGCTCAAGCCTGTAAACCCAGCACTTTGGGAGGCCGAGACGGGCGGATCACGAGGTCAGGAGATCGAGACCATCCTGGC
>NW_012103142.1:12143946-12163829 GCF_000951045.1 Mandrillus leucophaeus | reverse complement strand
GGCCGGGCGTGGTTACTGATGCCTGTAATCCCAGTATGTCTGGAGGCCAAGGAGGGCGGATCACTTGAGGTCAGGAGTTTGAGACCAGCTTGACTAACGTGGTGAAACCCTGTCTCTCCTAAAAATACAAAAACTAGCTGAGCATGGTGGTACACGCCTGTAATCCAGCCTGGGCCACAGACTAAAACTCTGTCTAAAAAAAAAAAAAATTCTGGTGGCATTAGAGATCTAAATGTATAAAGTCAAACTATAAAATATAGGCACTGGTGCCTATAATCCCAGCTACTGGGGAGGCCGAGGTGGGAGAATTGCTTGAACCTGGGAGGCGGAGGTTGCAGTGAGCTGAGATTGCGCCACTGCGCTCCAGCCTGGGCGACAGAGCAAGACTCTCAAAAAAATAAATAAGTAAATTAAATTAAATATAGGCACAGATCTTTAGGAATTTGGGATAGGCCGGGCACAGAGGCTCACACCTGTAATCCTAGCACTTTGGGAGGCCGAGGCAGGTGGATCATGAGGTCAGAAGATCGAGACCATCCTGGCTAACACAGTGAAACCCCGTCTCTACTAAAAATACAAAAAAAATTAGCCAGGCATGGTGGTGGGCGTCTGTAGTCCCAGTTACTCGGGAGGCTGAGGCAGGAGAATGGCGTGAATCTGGCAGGCGGAGGTTGCAGTGAACCGCAATGAGCCGAGTTCGCGCCACTGCACTCGAGCCTGGGTGACAGAGCGAGACTCCGTCTCAAAAAAAAAGGGAATTTGGGATAGTAGAGAATTATGTGTTGTATAAAACAAATTTTACAAACTTTTTGTTATGGTAATTTTTAAAATTATGAGAATAATATAATAAACTCCTATGCATGAGCCACCTAGCTTCAATAGTAAGTTGAAAACTTTTGATACTACAAGAGATACTACAAAGTGAAAAGACGATCCCCCACAGGCTGGAAGGAGATATCTGCAGTCCATATAATTGAAAAAGATTTAGTATCAATTACAAGTAACATGCTTTTATAATCAATAGGGCCAGCAGTGGTAGTTCACACCTTAATCCCAGCATTTTGGGAGGCTGATGCAGGAGGATCACTTGATCCCAGGAGTTCAAGGCCAAAATGGGCAACATAGTCAGGCCCTGTCTTTATTAAAACATAATAGAATCAATAAGAAAATGACAGAAAAAGAAACAAAGGATCAGAGGTGGCAATTTCCTGAAACATGAGTAAGTAATCCATAACTTCCATAACTGTGAAAAGCTAGTTATCCCTGCCAGCAAATGGAGAACTGCAAACTATACCCAGAAAGAGTTACCACATCATGCTCCTGAGAAGTGGCAAGTCATAGGGTACTGGAAGGAGAGGTGGTGTTGTTTTATTGTTTGTTTTTTTGAGACAGAGTCTCAATCTGTCCCCCAGGCTGAAGTGCAGTGGTACGATCTCAGCTCACTGCAACCTCCGCCTCCTGGGTTCAAGCGATTCTTCTGCCTCAGCCTCCGGAGTAGCTGGGACTACAGGCATCTGCCACCACACCCAGCTAATTTTTGTAGTTTTAGTAGAGATGGGGTTTCACCATGTTGGTCAGGCTGGTCTCGAACTCCTGACCTCAAATGATCTGCCTGCCTTGGCCTCCCAAAGTGCTGGAATTACGGACATGAGCCACCGTGACTGGCCTGTTCATTTGTTTTTGAGATGAAGGCTCACTCTGTCCCCCAGGCTGGAGTACAGTAGCTCGATCTCGGCTCACTGCACCCTCTGTTTCCTGGGTTCAAGTGATTCTCCTGCCTCAGCCTCTGGAGTAACTGGGATTACTGGCTAATTTTTGTATTTTTAGTAGAGACGGGGTTTTGCCATGTTGGCCAGGCTGGTCTTGAACTCCTGACCTCAGGTGATTTGCTTGCCTCGGCCTCCCAATATGCTGGGGTTACAGGCATGAGCCACGATGCCCAGCCTGTTTGTTTGTTTTGAGACAGAGTTTCACTCTTGTTGCCCAGGTTGGAGTGCAACGGCACCATCTCAGCTCACTGCAACCTCCGCCTCCCAGGTTCAAGCGATTCTCCTGCCTCAGCCTCCTGAGCAGTTGGGATTACAGGCATGCCACCACATCCGGCTAATTTTGCATTTTTAGTAGAGATAGGGTTTCTTCATGTTGGTCAGTCTGGTCTCGAACTCCCGACCTCAAATGATCCATCCACCTCAGCCTCCCAAAGTGTTGGGATTACAGGCATGAACCACCGCGCCCGTCCTGTTTGTTATGAGACCGAGTCTCACTCTGTAGCCCAGGCTGGAGTACAGTGACACAAACTCCACCTCCTAGGTGCAAGTGTTTCTCGTGCCTCAGTCTTCTGAGCAACTGGGATTACAGGCATGCACCACCATGCCCAGCTAATTTTTGTAATTTTAATAGAGATGGGCTGTCACCCTGTTGGCCAGGCTGGTCTCAAACTCCTGACCTCAGGTGATCCGCCAGCCTCTGCCTCCCAAAGTGCTGGCATTACAGGTGTGAGTCACTGCTCCCGGCCTGGAGAAAGAGTTTATAACACAATCATTTCAGAGGGCAATTTGGCAATATCTGATAAACCTGGAATTGCATGTTTATTATTTCCCTGGAACCCAGATGGCTCTCGCCAGCACTCTGGGAGGCCGAGGCAGGAGGGTCATTTGAGGTCAGGAGTTTGCGACTAGCCTGGCCAACATAGTGAAACCCTGTCTCTACTAAAAATACTAAAATTAGCTGGATGTGGTGGCGGGCGCCCATAATTCCAGCTACTCGGGAGGCTGAGGCAGGGGAATTGCTTGAACCTGGGAGGCAGAGGTTGCAGTGAGCTGAGGTCATGCCACTGCACTCCAGCCTGGGCAACAGAGTGAGACTCTGTCTCAAAAAAGAAAAAAACAAACAAACAAACAAAAAGAAGTTATCCATTCATGTTCTTTATAATAACAAAAAAAGTAGAAACAACTTAAATGTCCATGAATAGGAGAGCAGAAAAGTAAATTTAGATGTATTCATAAAACAGAATACTATACAGCAGATAAAATGAAAGTACTATCTCATGTATCAAAGAGGATAAGTATCAAAAACATGATACATGATGTGAGTAAAATAAAACCAAATGGCAAAATGATATGGGCCAAATTACATCATATTTGTAAGAATTTATGATACATGAGCAATAATATCTATTTTTGTGGGTGCATATCCATTTAGTAAAAGTAGAAACATAGCCAGGTGTAGTAGCTCACGCCTGTAATCCCAGCATTTTGGGAGGCTGAGGATCACTTGAGCCCAGAAAGTTGAGGCTGTAGTGAGCCACAGTCATGCCATTGCACTTCAGTCTGGGTGACAGAGTGAGACCCTGTCTCTCACACACATTAAAAAAAAAAAAGAAAAAAAAAAATTACAGCATAGACGGGAAAGACAACTTCAGGAGAGTGGCTCCTTCTCAGGGAGAAGGGGCAGAGACGGCGATGTTCCACAGGGAGAGGAGGGGACTATAGCTGTTTCAGTAATGTGTTATTCCTTCAAAAAATAAAGAAAGTGACCGGGCGTGGTAGCTCGTGCCTGTAATCCCAGCACTTTGGGAGGCAGAGGTGGGCGGACCACTGGAGGTCAAGGGTTGGAGACCAGCCTGGCCAACGTGGCAAAACCCCATCTCTACTAAAATTACAAAAATTAGCTGGGCTTGGTGGTGCACACCTGTAATCCCAGCTACTTGGGAGGCTGAGGCAGGAGAATAGCTTAAACCCGGGAGATGAAGGCTGCAGTGAGCCAAACTCCCGCCACTACCCTCCAGCCTAAAAAAAAGAATTTGATAAGGAAAAGCAAAAATGGGCCAGGCACAGTGGCTCACGCCTGTAATACCAGCACTTTGGGAGGCCGGGGTGGGCAGATCACCTGAGGTCAGGAGTTCAAGACCAGGCTGACCAAGGTGGTGAAACCCCGTCTCTACTAAAAATATAAAAATCAGCCAGGCACTGGTGATGGTGGTGGCGAGCACCTGTAATCCCAGCTACTTGGGAGGCTGAGGTAGGAGAATCGCTGGAACATGGGAGGCGGAGGTTGCAGTGAGCCGAGATCACACCATTGCACTCCAGCCTGGGCAACAGGAGCAAAACTTTGTCTCAAAAAAAAAGAAAGAAAAGAAAAAGAAAAAGGAAAAGAAAAAAAAATGTCCAGTACAAAAATGGGCAAGGACAAGAGGCTCTGGCAGGAGGATCACTTGAGCCCAGGCATTCCAGGCTGTAGTGCCTGATGATCCCACCTGTAAATAGCAGCCACTCCAGCCTGGCCAACATAGTGAGAACTTTAAAAAAAATGTGTGTGTGTGTGTGTGTGTGTGTATATATATAAAATATGTAACTATATATTATTTGGGAACATATATAACATACACATAACATATATGTTATATATGTTACATATATTTTATATTTGTGTATGTATTACATATATGTTATATATGAAATATATTATGCTATATTAAAAATGTTATATATTATAATATACTATACATTATATATTATAACATATAACTTATGTTATATATGTTATATATAAGATATATAGTATAAAATAGATTTATGTTATATATGTTGTTATTTATATGTTGTATATGACATATAACATATGTTATATATAATATAATATATATTTCATATATAACATATGTTATATGTACAAGTATAGCTTATATATGTTACATATATTGTATATTATATATGCAACATATATTATATATTATATATGTAACATATATAATATATGTAACACATATATTATATATGTAACATATATGTAACATATATTATATATTATATGTGTAACATATATTATATATTATATATGTTCCCAAAGAATATAGAGATAGTTCATAGAAAATAAAATGCAAGCAAAAGCAAAAAATGAAGAGTTGCTCTATCTCATTTGCCATAAGAGAAACACAAATTATGGCTATGCTGAGATACCATTTTTCTTCTACCAGATTAGAAATATGTAAAAAGTTGCCCACACACGGTGTTTATGAGTCTGTAGGGGAAAACGGCAGTCTCTTATCTTGCTTGTGGGAGTACAAATTAGTATTACCCTTACAGAGGGGAATTTCCTTTTTTTCAGAATTACTGATACACATATTCTTTAGCCCAATAATCCTACATTTAGAAATTTATTGCATAAAAATATTTTACTGGGATAAAATGACATATGTATAGTGTTATTTATTGCAGCATTATTTATAATAATGAAAGATTGGAAAAAACTGTCAACAAAGAACTGCTAAATAGTGAGACTTTAATCCAGTGCAGTACTATGCAGTTATAAAAAAAATAAGGAAGCTCTCAGCCAGGCACGGTTGCTTATGCCTGTAATCCTAGCACTTTGGGAGGCCGAGGCAGGCAGATCACTTGAGGTCAGGAGTTCAAAACCAGCCTGGCCAACATGGTGAAACCTCGTCTCAAAAAAAAAAAAATTGGCTGGGCATGGTGGTGGGTGCCTGTAATCCCAGCTACCTGGGAGGCTGAGGCACGAGAATTGCTTGAACCTGGGAGGTGGAGGTTGCAGTGAACCGAGATGGTGCCATTGCACTCCAGCCTGGGCAACAAGAGCAAAACTCCGACTCAAAAAAAAAAAAAAAAAAGAAAACTCTCTATATATTAATAGAAAAATATCTCCAACATACATATTTTAAAATTGCTTTTAAAAATAAGCTAGTTATTGGGCTAGGCACAGTTGCTCATGCCTGTAATCTCAATACTTTGGGAGGCCAAGGCAAGAAGATCACTTGAGCCCAGAGGTTCGAGACCAGCCTGGGCAACATAGTGAGACTGTCTCTACAAAAAATAAAAAAAAATAGCTGGTGTGCACCCATAGTCCCAGCTACATGGGAATGAGGCAGAAAGATCATCTGAGCACAAGAGTTCGAGGCTGCAGTGAGCCATGATTGTACCACTGCACTGCAGCCTGGGCGACAGAGGGAGACCCTGTGCCTAAAATAAGCAAAATACCAACCAACAAACAAAAAAAACCAACCACCAAAAACAAAAGAAGCTAATGAGCTCATCCTGCTTTACTTTTTCTTCACTCAGCATCTTCTCAGGCTCTACAGCTGTGGCTGAGTGGCATCTAGTGTGCTGCTTCTGTTGCGTGGCATTCCATGGTTTTCAAGCACATTTGGGACCCAGCTTTCTCGAGACCAGAGGATGAAGCTGCGAAGATATTCTGACGGAGGAGAGGAGTGGGGTTGAGGCTGTTTCTCTGACGTAGCCTCATTCTTTGCAGTAAAAGTGGAGGCTGTAGTGAGAGGTCTGGGGGAAATGAGGGCAGTGGGTGTGGAGAATGGCAGTCAGTCATCAAGAGAAGAAATCTAGCTTGCCATGTGGCCTCCATCGAAGTCAACCAGCATGGATCGGGAGGATGCAGGCAGCATGGTTAGTGCCCTTTCCCAGCAAAACCCAGCCACCTGGTTTTATGAGCAGAGGACTAAAAGGGAATAGAAAGTGTGGGGCTGCCTGCCTGTGGTTACAGGTCCCTCAGTGACAGCAAGGACATAGTGGGAATGGCCTCCCAGGGCATTCAGGCTGAGCTGGGATGGAGTTCCAGTGAAGCTGGACAAAAATGGAGCCCGAAGGGACTAGAAGAATGGCGTACCTCATTTTCCAAATTTTAAATAATATTGTAAATAGCCATTGCTAATAATATTTAATGCAGACAAGTGGTAAACACTTACTAATGTCAAGGACTATTGTAAATCTAATATGCATCTTGCTTATTCAACTCTATGTCATAACCCTCATGCTATTTGTGTTATTTAGTTCAATGGCTTGATATTTTATTGTGTGTAACATCTAATGTGTATGTATTTATTTATTTATTTGTGAGACAGAGCCTCCCTCTGTTGCCCAGGCTGGAATGCAGTGGTTTGATCAGAGCTCACTGCAGCCTTGAACTCCTAGGCTCAAGCGATTTTCCTGCCTCAGCCTCCCGAGTAACTAGGACTGTAAGCATGACCCACCGCTCTTGGCTATAATGTGTTCACAACTGAAAAATCGTTTTTAAAATTTTTTTTACTATTATAGATAATATCAAAGTTTTTTTTTTTTTTAAAGAATGATGTGCCTAAGTGCTTCACTTTCATTATCGCATTATCGCAGTTGTCCATCCAACACCCCTCTGAGATAGGAATTGTCACCTCTAATTGACAGATTCAGAAGGACACTCTGTTAGAAAGGTAAAATCATTTGCCCAAAGACACACAGCTCATGAATCCTCACCTTGAGCCACTGTGTGAAGTGTTGGGAAAAGAAAATAACTTTTATTTGGCGAGGTGGCAGGTGCCTGTAATCCAGCTTCTTGGGAGACTGAGGCCTGAGAATCGCTTGAACCCGGGATGCGGAGGTTGCAGTGAGCTGAGATTGCGCCACTGAACTCCAGCCTGGGCGGCAGAGAAAGACTCTGTCTCAAGAAAATAAAAAATAAAAATAAATAAAATAAAAATAACTTTTATCTGAGGAAGGCAAGCCCTTTTAACTATCAGGCCCAGAGAGACATTAATATGACACACAATTGCACCCTATACCCTGCTGTCCCATTCAAGCTATGTATTCATCTCTTTAAACTGTCTGCTATTGCGACAAGTAGCTATAAATTATCCTAATAATGCAACACCAGACACTATAGCCAATAACTAATCAACGTTATTTCTGAAAACCAGAATTCCTGACAAACAACTTTGTACCATTCCACTCACTGTCCTCCTTTTTTACTTTTCTTTCTTTTCTTTTCTTTTTCTTCTTTCTTTTTTCTTTTTTGAGACGGAGTTTCTCACTGTCGCCCTGGCTGGAATGCAATGGCGCAATCTCGGCTCACCACAACGTCCACCTCCTGGGTTCAAGCAATTCTCCTGCCTCAGCTTCCCAAGTAGCTGGGATTACAGGTGCCCGCCACCACACCTGGCTAATTTTTTGTATTTTTACTAGAGACGGGGTTTCGCCATGTTCGGCAGGCCCGACCTCCTGACCTCGTGATCCGCCCGCCTTGGCCTCCCAAAGAGCTGGGATCACAGGCGTGAACCACTATGCCCGGCCCTTTTTTACCTTTAAAAATGCATTTTGGGCCAGGCACAGTGGCTCATGCCTTTAATCTCAGCACTTTGGGAGGCTGGGGGTGGGGTGGGGTGGGGCAGATCACTTGAGGTCGGTGGTTTGAGGCTAGCCTGGCCAACATGGTGAAACCCTGTGTCTACTGAAAATACAAAAATTAGCCAGGTGTGGTGGCGGCAGGTGTCTGTAATCCCAGCTACTAGGGAGGCTGAGGCAGGAGGATCACCTGAGCCCAGGAGGCAGAGGTTACCGTAAGCCAAAACTGTGCCACTGCACTCCAGCCGGGTGGCAAAGAGAGACCCTGACACACACACACACACACACACACACACACACACACACCCCAAAACAAAACAAAACAAAACAAAAACTTTTTTTTTTTTTTTTTTGAGACAAGGCCTCACTCCGTCACCCAGGCTGGAGTGCAGGGAGTGCAGTCGCATTTCACTGCAGCCTCGACCTCCTGGATTCAAGTCATCCTCCCACTTCAGCTCCCCACGCAGCTGGGGCCACAGGTGTGTGCCACCAGTCCTGGCTAACTTTTTCTTTTCTTTTTTTGAGACAGTCTCACTCCGTCATCCAGGTTGGAGTACAGTGGTGCTATCTCGGCTCACTGCAACCTCCGCTTCCCGGGTTCAAGCGATTCTCATGCCTCAGCCTCCTGAGTAGCTGGGACTAGAGGCGTGTGCCACCACGCCTGGCTATTTTTTGTATTTTTAGTAGAGATGGGGTTTCACCATGATGGCCAGGCTGGTCTTGAATTTCTGGCCTCAAGTGATCTGCCCATCCCAAGCTTCCAAAGTGCTGGGGTTATAGGTGTGAACCACTGTACCCAGCCTAAAAATCCACTTGTAACTGCTGCTAATCGGAATGTATATTCAGAACAATTTGAATCTATTTTCCAGGGTTACAATCCTTAAGTTTGGCCCAAACAAACTCTCTACTCATATGAAGCTTGCTTCGTTTTATGTTTACAGAGTGTTCATGAGTAACCAGCTTTGTTACAAACCGGAAGGGATAATCCTGATTTGAGAGTTTTCTGCTTCCTCTCCATCCTGGCTTGAAGTTGGCAGCATCTCACCCTAGGCCATGGAACAAAGGGTGGGGTTAGCATCTTCCTAGGGTCCCCAGAACCAACTGGGACTGCCCAGGACCTCTCAGAGTCTCAAAGGACCTGCTAGGTTTTTGTTTTTAAAAGATGGAGTCTCCCTATATTGCCCAGGGCTGATCTCAAACTCCTCAGCCTCCCAAGTAGCTGGGATTACAAGCATGTGCCACCATGCCCATCATGGACCTGTTAGTTTGAGGCTCCCACTGACCTCTCCTGCTCTCCCTGGGGACTTCTGCTCATCACCCAGAGAAGCTCTGTGGAGAGCAGGTGGTGGCTGCCATCTCTTAGAGAGAGAGGGAGAATGACGAGTGGGAGAACAGTTTTTCAAGAGGCTCCAAAGAGAGTGTGACCTATTCTTTCATAGTGGACTGGAGACGGAGAGGAAGCAGGGAGGGCTGGCAGGACAGGAAACGATTCCTTTGAAGGCTGTGCGGGGTGGCGATAATGGAGGGAAGGCGGCTTTATATCCAGGCAGACTAGCTTTAGTCTTTGAAGTCACAAAGAAGACAGGGGCCAGGGCTCGTGCAGAGAATCAGTCACCAGATTAAGGAAGATCAGAATCCCACCTGCTCCACTAAGCACACACGGGCTGGGTTTAGAGCACGTGGCAGGAAGTTAGCGACCCCAGGAAGCTGCACAGGTACACAGAGACAGGAAGGGTTTAGCTTCGTTGGGGATGACAGATCTCTAATCTAGGGGAAGTTGGGGGCGCTGTCTCTACCTGAGAGGCTGAGAAGCGCATGTGCTTGGGCTCCAGTGTCCCTGCCAGAAACCAGAAGGGGATGCCGTGGAGAGCTCTCAAAGGACAGGGGGAGAAGTGCAGTTTAGAGACTGCTGTTAATTGCCTGGATCTTCTCACTACTGCAGGGGGCTGGGGCTGGGGCTGGGGTTGGGGTGTGGGCGTGGGCATCTGAGGCAGAGACCCCGAGGTCAAAAACAGGTGGACCCAGAAATAAGTGTTTCTTCCATGCCTCCTGCAAGAGCAGTAACTTGACAGGCAACAAATTTCTTTCTTTTTTTAAATTTTCTTTTAAATTCTCAGCAAGACAAGTTACTTCTATATAGAAGGGTGAGCCTAGATGGAACAATGGGGAGCGCACATTTGGACAAGGGAGGGGAAGGGGTTCTTATTCCTGATGCTGTGTTGTTCCCCTATTGGCTAGGGTTAGACTGCACAGGATAAACTAATTCTGATTGACTAATTTAAAGAGAATGACGGCGTGAGTACTTTGGTAGGAGTCAGGGCAGAGCAGGTAGCAGGCAATTGGAATAAGAGTGGAGTAGGTAATTGAAAAGATTGCTTTATGAAGAAGTTTAAAAGTAGAAGGCAAAGAATTGAACATACTGACATATTAATTCTTTGAAAAGAAATTTAGAACTCATATCTAACAATCCCTCCCCTTGTATTTCCTTACAGGTTCCTTTTCAAACTTTTTTTTTTTTTTTTTTAACATGTCTTGACTTAGTTGTTTTGCTTGATTTTCTAAAAGAAGAAGCTTCTCTGGATAAGGTGGAGGATAGTTAAGGGAGGTTTTAGTAAGTGAACAGGCAACAAATTTCTAACAATAGTAATAACAATCTGAATCTGAACACCTTTAAGGCAGGAATGAGTTCACCTATTGCCACAGTCCTCAGCCCTCCCAGTCCCACACCAGGAGGGTTTGTTTGTTTGTTTGTTTGTTTGTTTATTTAATTTGTTTCTGAGACAGAGTCTTGCTCTGTTGCCTAAGCTGGAGTGAAGTGGTATGATCTTGGCTCACTGCAACCTCCATCCCCCGGGTTCAAGCAGTTCTCCTGCCTCAGCCTCCCAAGTAGCTGGGATTATAGGCGCGTGCCACTAAGCCCAGCTAATTTTTGTATTTTTAGCAGAGATGGAGTTTTGCCATGTTGGCCGGGGTGGTCTCCAACTCCTGACCTCAGGTGATCCACCTGCCTCGGCCCCCCAGAGTGCTAGGATTACAGGTGTGAGCCACCGCGCCCGGCAGGTTCGTTCATTTATGTGACCTGTTGGTTGCTGCGGGTGTCAGATTTTTAACATTTGAGGCCCCTGCAGTGCCACCTTTGGGGACCCCAGTTTGAAGCAGCTGATGAGACTCCTGCCAGCTCTGGCTCAGCCCCTCTAGAGGCACTCCACCATAGGGCACACCACACAGTTCTTTACAGGGAGAGACTTGTGTGCTTAGCATCCGGCACTGCCCATAAACACCAACTGTGGCCTCCAGTTATTGTGACAACTGCACATTTCTACATGCTCTCTATCACCTTTGGCTGAGAGCTACCCAATCCTTTGGTCCTGGGGAAGTGACTTCCACCCTTGCCAGTCTTTTCCTGGGATAAAAACACAGAGACAGGGAAGCCAATGGCATGTGCTATTTATTAGAATAGTGTCCACAGGTGGGGAGGAAAAGAGAGAGGCTGTGCCAGGATGGGTGGTCAGCAGGGAGGTGTGAGCAGGACAGCAAGCATGGAGCATGAGAAATGAGCTACAAGTCCCTTCCCTATTCTTGACCTCTCCAGCCAGGGGGATCCTGGGGAAGCATCACCTACTCTTTAGTAAAATATACTCTGAGAGCGAGCGATGGTGGGGGAAAGCCAGCCATCAGAAGCCTGGTTTGGGAAAAAAGAGAAAGGCTCTGAGCTCGGGGAGTGGGCACGGAGGTCCCACTGCTGCAGTAAACATGGCACCTGGGACCTGGGCACTGCCACCTGGAGCCCATTTCATCAGCAGAGACCGGAGAGCTGAGGGCTACAAGAAGCACCGCACCCTCCTGGGCTAGAACCTCGCTGCTGCTGGTAGAGATGGCCAGGCTCCTGCAGACCTCTATCCCCACATGGTCATCTGCAGCCACTGTGGAGACAGGAAGCAGATCCCAGGGTGGGAAGAGGTGGGGGCAGGATGCTGGCCAGAGGACAGCAGAGCTGGGTGGGGGTGGGGTTGTGAGGCAGGCAGGCGCAATCCTGCAGATTCCTTCCCACCCCTCTCCAAGTACCTGTTCCAGGTTCAAGCAAATATGGCCAGTATTCTTGGGGTCCATGGTTAGAAAGAATGCTGTGTTACAGAGGAAGCGGGGGAGAGGGGCTGAGTGCTAAGTCAGTGTTCTGAAAGAACCACTCCCAACTAGGTAGGAAGGGGCAACACCAGCTGTTCCTGGCTGTTCCCCACATAAATCCCCTAGCCCAGTGGGGAATTAATGAGAGCAACTCACATAGCCTCACCAGGAGCCAGGCCCAGTTCTGAGTGCCTTCCATAGACTAACTGGTTTAACCTGCACCTCAGTCCTTTGAGGGCAGCACTATTATTATCCACATTCTAAAGAGGAGGGAATGGAGGCACAGAAAGATTAAGTGACTTGCTCAAGTCACAGCTGCCAGCAAGTGGCGGAGCTGGGCTTTGAACCCATTTCACGTGTGCCTTGTAAGGGGGAGGGGCTCTGGAGCAGCACCCATCAGGGTGTATGGGAGAGGGCCCGCAGCCCCTGGCCTAGGCTGGGGTGTGGGTAGATGCCTAACTCACTGAACATGGTCTTTAGCCTCAGGAAACAGCTGATGAAGCTGTCAAAGTCTACGATCAAGTCATCATCTGCATACCTGGCCACCAGGACCTGCGTTACCTTGTTGTTCAGCTTGATGCCTGAGAGACAGAGAAGTGGGGAGGGGAAAAGTCCAGGCCTCTGGATGCTGCCATCCTCTTCCCTGCCCCAAGGCCCGCACCTGACCCTTGGCCACCTGCTTTCTCAATAGCCAACCGCATCTCATAGGAGTTCAAGGTGCCTGAATGGTCCTGGTCACACTCTCTGAAGATGTCCTGAATAGACAGACAGATGTGGTAGGGCCACGTGCATGGCATGGTGGTTGAAATAATGAAATACTGAGGCCGGGTGCAGTGGCTCACGCCTGTAATCCCAGCACTTTGAGAGGCCGAGGCAGGTGGATCATCTGAGGTCAGGAGGTCGAGACCAGCCTGGCCAACATGACGAAACCCCGTCTCTACTAAAGATACAAAAATTAGCTGGGTGTGGTGGTGCATGCCTATAATCCCAGCTAGTCAGGAGGCAGGAGGTGGAGGTTACAGTGAGCAGAGATCGCACCACTGCACTCCAGCCTGGGCAACAGAGTGAGATTCCGTCTCAAAAAAAAAAAAAAAGAAAAGAAAAGAAAAATAAATATTTTAGGACAGTCGGCTCACAGCAGTGGCCTAAGACACCATGCCCCAACTCCAACCCTGGCCCACTCCTGATATGCCTATCATCTGGTGACCTAAGGGTTAATGCCAAGCATGGGTTGTCGGAGGCACTGGTGCCCTGCCCGGCGCTCTCTGTGTGCATCCTTCATGACTAGTTGATACCTGAGCTATACTTGTTATAAAATATTTTGACTGGGTAATATGCCACACTCCAACAGACCCTTTTCTAGTGTGTGTGTGTGTTTGTGTGTGTGTGTGGTGTTGTGTCTGTATGTGAGGGGGTGTGTGTGTGTGTGAGTGTGGTGTGGGGGTGTGTGTGTGTGGTTAGGGCTCCAGTTCTAGCTTCCCCTCATTAGTTCCATCTCTCCTAAGACCCTCTTTTCCTTACCCCTCGAGGCTGCCCTTTTAGTGCCCTTTACCGTCCATTTCTTGAGTTTTTTCCACAGGATCTTGAACTCTAGAAGCCCCAGCTTGCCAGAGTCATCTTTCTGGAAGGTGGTCAAGGACAGCAGAGAAGGGAGTGGAGAAGGCATCCCAGGGGACAGGGAAGCAGCAGGGCTTCCCGAGGGGACACACAAGCCCTGGGATTCCGGTACTGTAGCAGCCAGAAGAACTGGCATCTTCTGCTATCACAGAGCCTAATCCCCATCAGGGAGGAGGGCATGGCTGGCCTCTGGGTCAGGCTTGTAGGCAGGGGACAGGGCCAAGAGAGCACTGGACAGGAGGATACATCCATGAGGTTGATCATGCAGCGGCAAGCATCCAGGCCAAAGCCCTTGGTCTTGAAGCTTTTGACTGTGAGGAAGGGAGGGGGTAGAAAGGAGAGACAGGGTAAATGAGGTATCGTGGGGGGCACTGGGAGTGATCAAGAGGGGCACAAAATATGGGGGAGGGGTCGCGTGCAGCAGGAGTGGAAGACTCACATTTGATGGCCATCCTGTTGAGCAGCCTCTGGAGCTCGTGCGCCCCTATCTCCTTGCCCTAGGAAGGGGGACAGTGAACCCCACTTGGGTCCCTCCAGCCCCTCATCCCCCTCCCGTCAGCCCTCCGCCTGTGGCCTGCTCACCTCTCCTGCCACTATCTTAAACAAATGTAGGAAGTCCTGGTCCATGTCATCCTCAGAGACCTTTTCCTGGGGGCAAGGGAGCAGGAAAGGGACCTGGTCAGAAAACTTCCTTCACAGGCCTGGGAGCTTCCTTCCAACCCCCAGCCCTACAGCCTCCCCTCACCTCTTGGAGTTGCTCAGCATAGTTGACTTCATCCAATTCCCTGGGCAAAATCATTGAAAGCTCAAGAGTTACCGGGGGAGGGAGACGGGGATTTCAGCAGGGTGCTCTGGGGGTCATGTCATGTCTTTGAAGCAATATAGGGCAGCTCCATGGAAATCTGGGTTCTAGTTCTAGGTCTGGTTCTGCCACTAACTGGGACTTCACCTTTTCATGCCTCAGTTTCCCTGACTGTAAAATAGGGACAAAGTGAGGGAGGACCTGACAGCAGCTCCCTGAGCTTGATATCCTACAGCTCTTGGGTGGCAGGCCTTGGAGCAGTGAGGTGCAGTCCCTTACCATGACTCGCTGTGCTTCTCAGTGAAGACACGAAGTAGGAAGTCGGCATCTCTGTGTGGCTCAAAGGTGGAGGGAATAATGATATACTCCCCCGGAGGCAGCCGGAGTTGGCTGCTCACCTCCCGTGAGTTGGCGAAGATCTCTGAGAAGCCATGGTCCTGATACTTCACGAAGAATTCCTTCTTCAAGGGGACATCCTGGATGTTCTGAAACTATATGCACTCTGGAGGTGGGTACAGGACTGGCACGGGAGGTTAGGGAGGGAGGGCCCCCCAAGGTGAACAGCCTGGCCGGGCAGGGTTGGAGGTAGGTGCCACCACCAACTGACCTGGCCTGGACACCACCTAAGTGGTCCGCAACTCCAATAGGGTCTCTTCCTTTCCCGACCCCTACCAGTCCCCAAGAGGGCTGGAATCCTAACCCAGTGACCCCCAGAGCCTCTCGCCAAATTCCACCCTTTGCCAATCCACTTGCAGCCAGGGGTGGGGTGGGTGTGTGTCCAGGAACAAGCCCCACATCTTTATCTTCTGTACCTCCTTTGGGACCTGGGAAGGGAAGAAAGAGGAGAGTCAGATCTCTAGGGTGGTAAAGGGCCTCAGGCCTTCGGAAGCCAAACGGGATGTGTATAGTGTGTGTCTGTGTCTGTGTGTGTGTGTTTTTGGAGGGGTATTAAGAGCCCTGGGACACGGGTGGTGGAGTGGGGCACGGGCTCTGACAGTTCAAAGGTCCTGGCATTAACAATCCCTCTGCTGTAGAGGTGGGAGGATTGCTTGAGCTGGAGGTCAAGGCTGCAGTGAGTCATGATCATGTCACTGCCCTCCAGCCTGGGCAACAGAGTGAGACCCTGTCTCAAAAAAAAAAAAAAAAAAAAAATCCTTCAGCTTTCGGTAGTAAAGTACAGTTTATATAAGGTAGATTTTTATCATTCCAGGTTAAGGGAAGGAAACAGAATCCCAAAGATGTGAGGTGATTTGTCCAACCTCAGATGGCTGAAAAGTGAAAGAGCTGGGATAAAAATCTAGGACAGTGTTTTGCTTTTCCGCGGAACACTCATATCCTGCAGGAAGTGAACAGAAGATTACTAAAATTGAGGATCAAGGACAAATAAGTTTGTAAAAATGTGAGTTAAACCAAGTTAAACAGGTTGCTGTATTGCAGAGGTGGCTTATCAGCACCTCAGTGTGCTTGTGTGCACCGGAGAGCTCGGGCTGGAGTCGTCTTTCCTGAGCTTTTCTAACCTTGAGGACGTCTTTGGGACAGGGTCTTGCTCTGTGCCCAGGCTGAAGTGCAGTGGTGCGATCATGGCTCGCCGCAGCTTTGACCTCCTGGGCTCCAATGATCCTCTCACCTCAGCTTCTCGAGTAGCTGGGACCACAGGTGTGTGCTACCATGCCCGGCTAATTTTTTGTTGTTGTTGTTGAGACAGGCTCTTGCTGTGTTGCCCATGCTGGTGTTAAATTCCTTGGGCATCCTCCGAGTGATCCTCCCACCTCGGCCTCCCAAAGTGCTGGGATAACAGGCATGAGCCACCAGCCCCAGCAAAAATGTTATCCTGAAGCACCAGTCTGTTAACCTCGTGGACTAATGGCCCTAAGAGTAGGGCAAGGCTTGTGTCTGTTTTGCTCACTATTGAACCCCTGGAGACTGAACTGGGGCCTGGCATACAGTAGATGCTCCATATAACTTGCTTATAGAAGGGAAAGCAAGTGAACGAAGAACATTCTTTTGGAGATTTGGAGAATTTTGAAAAGCATGGTTTGGCTTGGGAAATGCTTCTCAGGGCTTTCTCTTGGCTCCTGGAATGAGTGCGGCTGGTGGAGCAGACAAGGGGGATGGATTGTCGGCGGGGGGCACGGATTGTCCGCAGGGGGCGGCGTGTGGAAAAGTCTCAGAGTGCCTGGGAATCAGGACACAGGCTTGGCCTCTGACCCTTGGATGTGTGAGCTTGGGCAAGTGACTTCATATCGCTGGTCCACAGGCTCCTTCTGCTTCCTTAAAGGTATTAGTAGTTAGTATTCCTGAGACCTTTGGAACAATGCCTGGCACAAAGGATAAAATCCATGAAGAGAAAACTGCTGGCTCTGGCTTGAAAAGCACAAAGCACCATTCAAGAGTCAGGGCTCAGCCTGGGCAACATAGTGAGACCCTATCTTACAAAAAATTTTAAAAAAAAACAAAACTAGCAGGACAATTGCCTGCAGTCCTAGCTAGTCAGGAGGCTGAAGTAGGAGGATTGCTTAAGCCTGGGAGGTCAGGGCTGCTGTGAGCTGTAATCACACCACTGCATTCCAACCTGGGCAACAGATTGAGACTCTGTCTTTAAAAAAAAAAAAAAGAAATCAGGGCTGTGAAGCCTGTTGGAGCCTGTTCCTCTCCCAGGCAGGAAGTGGCCCTGGGGAGAAAGGAGTGAGGCCAGGTGGCTGGGCGTGGTGGCTCACACTTGTAATTCCAACACTTTGGGAGGCCGAGGCAGGCAGAGTACCTGAGGTCACGAGTTCCAGACCAGGCTAGCCAACATGGTGAAACCCCATCTCTACTAAAAATACAAAAATTATCTGGGCATGGTGGTACATGCCTGTAATCCAGCTACTGGGAAGGCTGAGGCACGAGAATCACTTGAACTGGGGAGGCAGAGTTTGCAGTGAATGGAGATTGTGCCACTGCAATCTTTCTTTCCCTGCCCTCACCTAGGAAACAGAGTGAGACTCTGTCAAAAAAAAAAAAGAAAGAAAGAAAGAGAGAAAGAGGGAAAGAGAGAAAGAAAGAAAGAAAAGAAAGGAAAGAAAGAAAGAAAGGAAAGAAAGGAAGCAAGAAAGCAAGAAAGTAAGAAAGCAAGAAAGCAAGCAAGCAAGCAAGGAGTGAGGCCAGGTGAGAGAGAGTGAGTGGCCGGGGGGACCAGCCAGGCACCCACCGAATACAGGACAAAGCCAATGGTCTGCAGCTGGGTTCCCTGCTGCCGTGCATGCCGCCAGTTCTTCTGCATCAGGGCCACCAGGCAGGTGCAGACCACAGCATCGTTCTCTGCGTCATCCTCTGGGTCATCTCCCTCAGGGAGAGAGATCTTAAACTGGGGGTTGGTCCAGAACGTGCCTGTGGTGGAAGTGGGTCAGCATGGTTATATGGGGGCTTCCCTTGGCCACGCCCTTTCCAGGGTGGACCGAGCTTCCCCAGCCACACAGGAGTTGTCTTCTCCACAGGGGCTGTGAAATCTGACTAACCCCTGACCTCATGGACCCTGACTCCGGTGACTTGTGCCCCAGGTCTGGTTTCATGGTGAGCCATGGCCCATCCTTCACTCCCTGCACACCCCCTCCCCCTGAACCCCCTCACCCACTAGGGTGGTTCCTGCAGCCCCCTGCGGAGCTGCCTCTGCGCCAGCTGCCCTCATAGAAGGTGGTGTGCCAGTAGCTCTTGTAGTCCCCAGAGAGTGCATCAGGCGTGAGGTTGCAGATCTCCAGGAGCGTGAAGTTGTTCAGGAAATCTTGGTAGGACATCCTGTGGTGGGGTGGGGGTGGAGCCCATCAGCAGCACACTTGCATCCTCAGTTCCCTCTCCCTGAACCGCAACCCCTCAACAACCACCGGAGCCTCTGCATCCAAGGCGCAGAGAGGAGCGGAGCAGGGAGATGAAGGACCAGGGCCTCGGGCAGTGGTAGGAAGCCCACCCCAAGCCACACTGACCAGAACTCCCCGTCCTCCATCTTGTGCAGCAGCTGCATCTGAATGTCTGGGGCCACCTCTTCCCACTCGCTGGACCTGGAGCAGAGATGGGCGGTGGAAGGAGAGGGGCGGAAGTCACGTGGCACCTCCTTCCTCTCCAAGGGACTCCCTCTTCCCTGAATGCCTGCCTGCTGGGGTGCGGAGCTAGATGGAGAATCTAGAGGGAGGGGCTTTGCCCTGTTGTACAGGTTTTTCTCCCAGATGGGATACCAGTCGGTCCACCTAGCACTGCCTGCTGTATCCTCTGACCACCCCTGACCTGGATTGGGGGCACCTACCTGTCACTCCAAGCTCCATTCCACTCAATCCGGCCCCAGGGATTCCGGACCCGAATCAGTGTTTCCATTTTGCCTCTGTAGTGGACCTGGGTAGGCAGGGGTGGTTAAAGGTCAGAGTTATAGGGACAGGGAGACCTTCTCCTCCTTCTCAGGGTCCTCGGGGTAGGGCACATTTCTCAGGACTCACATCCTGAAGGCCAGTCACTGAGTAAGCGTGCCCTCTCACCAGCATCTTGTTGGTCATGGACTCCAGGTCACTGTCGCTGGTGACCTACAGAACAGAGAGGAAGGGAAGGTACGGAGGACCTGGACTGGGCACCCAAAGGAAGGGAGAGCTCTCCAGGTTAATTTTTTTAAACTAAACTTTTAAATTATTATCATTATTTTGAGGTAATTGTAAATTCACATGCAATTGTAAGAAATCACACAGAGAAATCCCATGTATCCCATTCTCAGGTTCCCCCAGTGGTAACATCTGGCGAAACTACAGTGAAATATCAAACCAGAATGTTTTAAAAATTGTTATTATTATTATTTATTATTATTTGAGACAGAACTTTGCTCTTGTTGCTCTTGGAGTGCAGTGGTGAGATCTCAACTCACTGCAACGTCTGCCTCGTAGGTTCAAGTGATTCTCCTGCCTCAGCCTCCCAAGTAGCTGGGATTACAGGCGCCTGCCAACACGCCTGGCTAATTTTTTGAGTTTTTAGTATGGATGGTGTTTCACCATGTTGGCCAGGCTGGTCTCGAACTCCTGACCTCAGGTGATCCACCCACCTCGGCTTCCCAAAGTGCTGGGATTACAGGCGTGAGCCACCATGCCCAGGCTTCACCCACCTCGGCTTCCCAAAGTGCTGGGATTACAAGTGTGAGCCACTGCACCCAGCTTTATTATTATTTTTGAGACAGGGTCTCACTGTGTCACCCAGGCTGGAGTGCA
>NW_012103142.1:12140127-12141684 GCF_000951045.1 Mandrillus leucophaeus | reverse complement strand
TGTTAGCCAGGATGGTCTCGATCTCCTGACCTCGTGATCCACCCGTCTCGGCCTCCCAAAGTGCTGGGATTACAGGCTTGAGCCACCGCGCCCGGCCTGAGCAACCCTTTATGTGTGGGTGGGCCTCAGAATCCAAGGCCTAGGGGAGCAGGAACTTGACCCTGTACCCCATTCTCACCCCCTGGCAGAGACGCACCCTCCCTCAACCCTCCCACTAAAGAGCGTTCAGGAAGAAGGCAAACAGGGAGAAACTGAAATCAGAGAGACTCTGGCGAGGTGAGTTTCTGTACATTTTCTTTTCTGAGACAGTGTCTTGCTATGTCACCCAGGCTGGAGTGCAGTAGCACGATCTTAGCTCACTGCAACCTCTGCCTCCCGGGTTTGAGCGACTCTGCTGTTTCAGCCTCCTAAGTAGCTGGGACCACAGGCACCTGCCACCACACCTGGCTAATTTTTGCATATTTAGTAGAGATGGGGTTTCACCATGTTGGCCAAGCTGGTCTTGAACTCCTGGCCTCAAGAACTCCCGGCAAGTCTGCCAGCCTTGGCCTCCCAAAGTGTTGGGATTACAGACGTGAGCCACAGTGCCTGACTGTACCTTTTCTATTATGTGAGAGCCACATGCTTTTGTTTTCTTGAGTTTGGGAAAGAGGTACTTTTGGCCTCAGGCTCTAGGAACCTATTTTTTTAAAGTAAATTTTTATATGTAAGCAGAGACAGAGTCTCACTATGCTGCCCAGGCTGGTCTTGAACTCCTGAACTCAAGTAATCCTCCTGCCTTGGCCTCCCAAGGTGCTGGGATTACAGGTATGAGCCACTGCACCTGACCAATAACCTGCTTTATTTGAGACAGAGCCAATACTCTCCACATTCTTCCAACAGATCCAGTCACCTTCCTGCACCCTGTGAGTACACTGGTGTGGCCACGAAGGTCCCAAGAAGCCTCTCCCTCATGTCACCCACATTATATTGGGGACCCAGGGCTTAGTATGTACCCCAGCAGGACCCCTGGAGCTAGGCATTGAAGTGGGTATGGGGCAGTGTCCCTGGCCTGAAGTTCAGCTAAAGGGAATCCTATGGGAGATGAGCACTACAGACCTCCATTGCCATCTGTCTCCTGGGCATCTCAGCCCTTGTTGGGTGGGGTCCAGGGGCAGGGTACTGGGCATCCTAGGCCAGGCTGAGGTTGAGGGACCAGAAAGTTTCTATGACTACCAATGGCCTCCTGGCTGCCTGGAGAGAGGAATATCAAGGATGCTCCAATCCCCCTCACCGCTGGAGTGCCTGGGAGAAGTGAATTCCCTCCTTCTCCAGCACATTGTCCCTCCAGCCTACTGAGCCACAGCAGCCACAGCAGCGGCCCTGGGGTCTAAGGTCTCCTTGGTCTCTGCTCTGCCCACACCTTGCCAGTTTTTTCTGCCCCAAGGGCACAGAATTCAGTCTCAGAGAAAGCCCACCCTGGCTTTATCCCTAAAGACGCAACGAGGGATCTGGAGGAAATCCTTAAACAGGACCAGGCTTAGGGAGGAGGATCTACCCTAGGGCTTTCCATGGGAG
>NW_012103142.1:12135952-12137217 GCF_000951045.1 Mandrillus leucophaeus | reverse complement strand
GAGGCAGGGAAGGCTAGTCTGGGGAAAAGGCAGTTGAACTGAATGAGAAGGTGCTGGCCATGCAGATACTGGGGGAAGAGCCTTTTGGGTGACAGCAACAGCAGGTGCAAAGGCCCTGAGGTGGGAATCAAGCTTTGCTTACTTCAATGGAGCAACCCATGAGGGAGGATCGCTCCACCGCCTTCCTAAGGAGCCTGAGCAGGTTCTGAGGGGGCCTCTGGAGTTGGAAGCTCTGGGCCACGCCTCCTGTGAAGTCCTCAAAGCCCTCTATGGTACTGCCCCCTGACAGTGCTTCATAGGACCCACTCAGCCTGTGGGCACAGAGAAGGCACTGTTGGGCTCTAGGATGGAGGTGACGGAAGGGAGGGATGTCCTGCCACCTCCTCCCCTCCCCCTGATTCCAGCTGCCCAGACAGAGGCAGCTTCCTCGGCTCCCAGCACTCACTTGGCATATGCCTTCTCCAGCAGGGCGCTCCAGAACTCACTGCGTTGGGTTGAGTGCACGAACACCAGCTTGTCATTCTTTGTGGGCAGCCGGTCGTCCACTACCACGTTCACCCACTGCCCAAACTGCCAAATCTGCGGGTAGCAACACACACCCCTTGCGTGGGAACCCTATCATCAAGCGCCTCCTAGTGGCCAGACCTGATGACACGCCAGTGTCAGAGGCTCCACTCTCCTGAATCACTGAATAAATCACTGGATAGTGAGGGAAAGGCAACCCAAAGCCTGGACCTGGCTCCGCCTCCTCTCCCGCTTCTGCCACGAGGGGAATTTGTCTACATGTAGCTCAGTTAAAGGGGCAGATTACAAAAATTATGTGACAAAGACTACCAGTGTCACACACACCCACACCCACAATGGAGAGGAAGAGAAGGAGAAGGGAGAAAGAGAGCCACAAATTGCTAACAACTATTTTCTTTTGGGACTTAAAAAATCAGCTTACATGGTTTCTTTGGTGGGCAGATATTTCTCTGATGATTAGCTCAAAACCCACCCTAATAAATGCTATTTTTCAAAAGGAAAAAAGGTAAACTTTTTCCCCCCCGCTTCCCACAAAGCCATGGTGGCTCTCACACTGTCCTTCACCTGAAAATGGAAGATGCCAGCATAGTTTTTCTTGAAGCTCTGCCCCCTGGGCACCACGCGGTACAGCAGTTTGGGGCAGGTGGTAAGGGAGCCGATGGCAGCCAGCAGCCAGCAGTCCCCTGGAAAGACAGGCAGGGCTTTGCCACCCCTGAGCAACCTTTTTTTTTTTTTTTTTT
>NW_012103142.1:12131992-12134277 GCF_000951045.1 Mandrillus leucophaeus | reverse complement strand
TTCCTCTCCTCTTGAGTGTGGACCAGATTCAGTGTTTGCTTCTGACAAATAGAGTATGCTGGAAGTGATGATGTGCAACTCCTAAGACTAGGTCAGAAAAGGCATTATGGCTTCCTCCTTGTCCTCTCCCTTAGATAACTCACTTTGGAAGAGCAAGCTACCACTTTTTGTGGACACTCAAGCAGTCCTATGGAGAAGCCTATATGGCGAGGAACTGGGGCCTCCTGCCAACAGCCAGCAAGGACCTGAGAGTTCCTGCCATGTAAGTGCACCCTCCTAAGAGCAGACCCTCCAGCCCCAGGTAAGCCTTCAGATGATCACAGGTTGCAGATGTCTTGACTGCAGCCTCCTGGTAAACCCTGAACCAGACCCATCCAGTGATTCTGCTTCTGAATTTCTGACCCACAGAAACCGTGAGATAAGAAAATTTGGTTTTTTTGTTTTTGTTTTTGTTTTTTTGAGATGGAGTCTTGCTCTGTCGCCCAGGCTGGAGTGCAGTGCTGCGATCTCGGCTCACTGCAAGCTCCGCCTCCCGGGTTCACGCCATTCTCTTGCCTGGGACTACAGGTGCCTGCCACCAGGCCCAGCTAATTTTTTTTATTTTTAGTAGAGACGAGGTTTCACCGTGTTAGCCAGGATGGTCTCGATCTCCTGACCTTGTGATCCGCCCGCCTCGGCCTCCCAAAGTGCTGGGATTAAAGGCGTGAGCCACTGCGCCCGGCTGTTTGTTTTTTTAAGTTGCTAAGTCCTAGGTAATTTATTATGTAGCCATAAATAACTAATATCCCCCCAGGACCCAGGCTGCAGCAGGCAGGGAGTGGCATCCAGACTTGAGAGGGGCAGAATGCATGGTGTTCTCACTGTCATCTCCTCAGAAGGGGAGGGACAGGGAAACAGAAGCAGGCTGTCTGAACCTCAGGGCTCCCTGTTTTCCAGCTTCAAAAGACATCCTGGCACCTCTCCCCCAATCCCCTTCCCCAAGTGGAGACCAGCTTCCTGTGCCCCACTCACCGAGGATCCCCTGGCAGACGTCTGTTGGAGAAATCCCACCCATGATGAACAGAGGGTTGTTTATGATATCCTGCAGTGAAGGAATAAAGGTTTCAGGGGGCCCAGGACGCCCCCTCCCCACCTTTCTCCCACCTTTGCTGGGGAATGATGCCCACCTTGAAGTTCCAGGGGAGCAGATATGAGGGGAGGGGAGAGGGTACAGGACCAACTTGGCATAGGTGCGGCCTGTGATAACAGAGGCTGGTGGGTGATTTCCTTAGGGTTACCTGGGAGGTTTGGCTTAAGCATATTCAGAACTGTCCCCAGCTCTGATGAAGGTGAGGCCTAGTGCCAGGCTCAGAATAGGGTGGTGGGGGGTTGAAGATTCTAAAAGTGATAGAGGGATCACTACAAACTCCCCTCCGTCCGTGAGTCCATGCCTCCCTTCCAGTGCCCACCTTGGGCCGCTGCCAGCAGATGTTCTGCACATTTTTGGAGTTGGGGCCCAGGTCCTTGAAGCCCAGTGAGCTGGGTTCAGCAGGGAATAAGGGGTCCTCAAAGAGTTCCCCCTTTCTTAGACAGGCTGCTTGCAGCTCCTCAAAGCTCTGGTTACCAAAGTTGTGGGCATTGTGATGCTGGCCCACGCCGCTGGCCTTGAGCCGGCTGTAGTTTATGTGAGCCACCATTCCTGTATCAGTATAAGTGGGCTCTGTGTAAGAAAAAATGACAAATAACGCGATTAAAAAATGTAATAAGCTGGGCACAGTGGTTCATGCCTGTAATCTCAGCACTTTGGGAGGCTGAGGTGGGAGGATATCTTGAGCCCAGGAGTTTGAGACCAGCCTGGGCGACACGGTAAGATCTCATCTCTACAAAAAAATGTTTTTTAATTAGCTGGGCATGGTGGGGTGTGCCTGTAGTCCCAGCTACTCAAGAAGCTGAGATGGAAGGATCACCTGAGCCCTGGAGTTCGAGGCTGCGGGAGTTTGAGGCTGCAACGAGACGTGATGGCGCTCCAGTCTGGGTGACAGAGCAAGACCTTGTCTCTAAAAAAAAAATAAATAAATAGGCTGGGCGCGGTGGCTCACGCCTGTAATCCCCGCACTTTGGGAGGCCAAGGTGGGCGGATCACGAGGTCAGGAGTTTGAGACCAGCCTGGCCAACATAGTGAAACCCCATGTCTACTAAAAATACAAGAATTAGCCGGGCATGGTGGCGGGCGCCTGTAATCTCAGCTACTCGGGAGGCTGAGGCAGGAGAATTGCTTGAACCCAGGAGGTGGAGGTTGCAGTGAG
>NW_012103142.1:12127876-12131177 GCF_000951045.1 Mandrillus leucophaeus | reverse complement strand
TTCAGTGGCACGATCTTGGCTCACTGCAACCTCCGCCTCCCAGGTTCAAGTGATTCTTCTGCCTCAGCCTCCTGAGTAGCTGGGATTACAGGCGCCCACCACTACATCTGGCTAATTTTGTATTTTTAGTAGAGATAGGGTTTCACCATGTTAGCCAGGCTGGTCTCGAACTCCTGAACTCAGGTGATCCACCCGCCTCAGCCTCCCAAAGTGCTGGGATTACAGTCATGAGCCACCACGCCCGGCCTAGACTCCGCTCTTTTAAGGAGAGTGGAAATAATGGAGTGTAGAGAGTGGAGGGCAGAGGGAAGGGGCTGCTGGGGGTGGGCTGGGTCAGGTAATGGCTAAGTGGGTGGCACTGGGTGAGTGTCAGGGTAAGAGTTGAGTCAGGCTGGCTGATGGATCCCGGGCCTGCCAGGTGGCTTGGGACTCTGGACACCCTGCCCACACCTCCTCCCCCAGGGGGACTGCGAACTGCCAACATCCCTTCCTGAGGGTAGCCTCCCCTCCCCGCACCGCCCTCCCCACACAACACAACTGACTTTCCCCATCAGCAGGCCCAGGGGAAGAGAAGAGAGTGAAGGAGGAGGAAGAAAAAAGGGAGGCCACAGAACCACGACTGAGTCTGCAGTCCTACCCGCATATGAGCTCCGAGGCTTCTCCTGTGATCCATCCAGGCTCTCTGCTGACTCTGGAAGACTTGGCCCTAGAATAAGAAAGAGAGTGGGAGGAGGGGAGGAAGGCTGTGGTCTAAAGTTAAACAGAGCCCAGCTGGGGCTGGGGTATAGGAAGATTTTAGAATGAGGAAAAGAACTAGGTTGGGGTGCAGCTACAGGAAGGGCAGCAGGGTTCTGGGGTTCTTTACAGGTGAGACCCTGATTGAACCCACAGAAGGGCGAGACCCCAGAGGCAAGAGCAGGAGGTCTCAGTTATTCCTCCTCCCCTGAGTAACAGAACCAGGAGACTAGTTATAACAGCAGAGCTGACAGCACTGAGCACCTTCTCTGTGCCAGGCACACCAGCCCTACAAGGGGGTACATGCAATACCCTGATTACTGGAAAAGGGAGCAGAGGCCCAGAGCCTAAGCAGCTTGCCCAAGGTCACAGTGAGGGTTGGGTGTGGGATGAAGTCCGTACTGCAGACCCTCGACCGAGCTTGCAACCTTCACCCTATGCTGAGCCCCCTGAGGGGAAGTGTTTCTCCTCAGTTGAAAGCTGGCAGAACCCGCCCCATCTCTGTTACAAAGGCATCCACGGACGATTTGTTGCTGAACTTATCCCCCTTCCTCTTGCCACTGCCCCAAGCAAACCCCTTCTCCTGTTCCACATGAGTACCTCCTTGGGATTTCCTCAGGTCCTATGATGACCCCCCTGTTCTGGTTCCCCAAGATCTCAACACACTGCATCCCACATCAAAACAGTCATTGAGTCCTTCAATGACTAAGAATCCCCTCCTAGGACCCTAATTTCTCATTACTACCATCACTGGCCGAGGCCAGGGCCTTCAGACAACCCCCAGACCTCAAATGGCCTCTTGTCTCCTAAAGACCCTCTCCAATTCATCACATATGTTGCCCCCACCACACACCACACCAACTCCCTTTGAATGAGGTTTTGAACCCTTTACTTCCTCCGGAAACTTTCAGGATATCGCTTTGCCAGCAGAATAAGGCCAGCCCCCAGAGCCCTCTCCAACCCTGGGCCTACCACTCCCAGTACAACCCATCCCTTTGACCCCTCTTGAGTGTTCCAGACTTGGGGAGACCCTGCCTGGCCAAGCAGCTCTCCTGAGCTCTGCGTCCCAGGAGAGACAGTCCCTCCAGCAGTCTCCTCAACCTAGTCCTCCCCTTCCTTCCACCTAGCCAGAGACCTGGGGATCTTCCCAGACCCTGTCACTATGCCCCTTATCTACTGCACCCTCTTAGCATCTCTCCTGTCCTCCCCCGCACAGCCCGTGATAGGGGCTGCCCCTGTGCAGAGCCACATCGTGTGCAGTAAGTGAGGACTGGAAGTCAAGCATCCCCTCACAGGGAGGCCTCCCAAAACATCACTTTATCTCCTCATGCCTCGGCTTCTCCACCTGGGGGATGGATGATATTCTAAAGTGTTTGCATTTGTTTCTGACACAAAGCTCACTCAAGAAGTTAACCTTAAATAGCAAAAATCTAGGCCAGAAGAATGATTCCCTAACTGGCCCCTTTCTTCTAACATCCTCCTCCCCAACTAGTTCTCTACAGTGTTAGCTAAGATTTTGAAAATGCGAACCTGGGGCGGCACGGTGGCTCACCCCTGTAATCCCAGCACTTTGGGAGGCTGAGGCAGATGGATCACTTAAGGCTAGGAGTTCAAGACCAGCCTGGCCAACATGGTGAAACCTCATGTCTACTAAAAATACAAAATTATTAGCTGGGTGTGGTGGTGCACACCTGTGGTCCCAGCTACTCCTGTGGCTGAGGTAGGAGGTGGCTTGAACCTAGGAGGTGGAGGTTGCAGTGAGTTGAGGGAGCGCCACTGCAGTCCAGCCTGGGTGGCAGAGTGAGACTGTCTCAAAAAATAAAAATAAAATACAATAAAATGCAAACCTGATTATAGATACTGCACCCCCTGCCCAATACTTTAGATGTGTTTCCCTTGTTAGCATGACAAACCCAAACCAGGCTGCCACCTGCCATCTGGCCCCATGCCTTTCTGCACAGGCTACCCTCATTCCTCTTGCCGTCCTTGTGCCTCTGTCTGCAATCATTCCTGATCCCATGCCCACAATGGGTCCACTGGGAAAAAGTCCTGTCCAGCCTCCCAGTGCCTGCTTGATGCTGCCTCCTCTGTGAAGCCTCCCCGGTGGTGTCCGCACAGAACTTGGGGCTGCGCTATCTTCCTACACTTTTGTTAGGACACCCATCACTACCTGCCTTCCCTGAGTTGACTTGTCTGCCTCCTCTGTGAGGCTGTGAGCTCTCAAGAGGAGAGGGTGAGGCCACCTTGTATACTACTCAGTTTCAAAATGCTGGCTCAAAAATGTTTGCAATGAATGAATGGATGCCTTGCTTAGTATTGTGGTTAATTTTTCATAGATGTTTTCTCTCTGCCACCCCTCCCCTACTCCCTATCCTGCAGCAACCCCAATATACAATATATTTTGTTTATTGTTTACCTCCCCCATGAGTGAAAGCCTGTGAGGGCAGGGATTTTTGTCTGTTTTGTTTGCTGCTGTATCCCTGCTGCTGTATTGAGTACATAGTAAGTGTTCAATATAGATATACTTTTTTGAGACAGAGTCTCACTCTGTTCCCCAGGCTGCAGG
>NW_012103142.1:12124889-12126746 GCF_000951045.1 Mandrillus leucophaeus | reverse complement strand
TGATGAGAAGATATTAGGAATCCTGCCTCAGTTATGAGTAGTGAGCCCTTATATAGCATTTCTAAAAATAATAGTTAGCAGCGCTTGAGGGCTCACTACATGCCTGGCACTATTCTAAACACCCTACATGCATTAGCTGATTGAATCCTCACAACAACCCCACTGGTTAGGCTTACTATTATAACTTCCCTGCTGTAGACAGAGAAACTGAGATAGAGGCTGAACTTCCTCAGACTCGGTGGGCATTACAGTCAGGGCAGGCTGCTCTATGCTCTCAACCTCCCAGCTGCCTTGCTGGGAGGTTGCCACAGTGAGGGGCCACGGCTGTGCTGGAGAAGGATGAGTGAGTCAGCTGGCCTCAGTGCGTCCCCTTCGTCCACTGTACTGCAACTTGTGTGTGGTCTTTGTGAAGTCACCTCCCCTGTGTGGAGCAGCTGACAGGGGGTGTTGAGGATGGATAAAGGTGTTGGAAAAGGGGTGGCTTGTCCCTTTTTAGCAGAGCTAATGCCTTGGGCTGCACTGGAGCCAGAGTGTCAGCTGTGTGACCTTAGGCGAGTTGTTTGACCTCCCTGAGCCTTGGTTTCCTCACCTGTGTATAGAGGCTGCTACATTCTACATGGGAGGGTGTTTCAGGGTTGAAGAATGCAACATGTGTGAAAAAGACTGGGGTTTAGTAGATGCTCAGGAAACATTAGTCACCTTCTCCCCACTGACCTGGCTGGTCAACTAGTATTTGTTGAGCTCCTTCTAGGATCACATGGCCTGTGCTCTGTGTCACATATGCGTCCCTCCATCATAGGATTTAATGATACTAGTGATATTACTCCAATATTGGAGTCATGTGTGTGTGTGTGCTTGTCTGTCTTTGCCACTGGTTTGAGCTCCTGAGACCAAACCCTAACTCATGTTAGGCATGTTTTATGGAGCATTTATTCTGAGCTGGCACTGAGGGGTCGAGGTGAATGCACCCCCAACGTGGAGCGTGGAGAAGACCCTCCCATGCGATTCCTCCGCAGGTTCAGCTCCAAGGGCCACGGAGACAGAAGAAGGGGCAGGAAAAGAGGCCACCAGGTTGAGGGGATCATCAGGGAGGTTCTGCGGGAGAGTGACTATCCCCCTTTCCCTGCTCTAAGCACATCCCGTTCTCCTGAGGGTGGGGTGCACTTTGACTTCCTGGTTCTGGAAGCATCAGGGCTGGGAAGCAGGGAAGCGAGTGGGTAGAGCCAGAGTCTGGGAGTTCTCCCCATTCTTTTCTCCCTCCATTTTCCTCAAACCGTCTCTTCTAACCCAAGCTCTCTGGGATTATCTTAGAAATGGTAACGGAAGCCCCCTCACCCCCTCAGGCTATGATTACAGGTGTGTGTGTGTGTGTGTGCGTGTGTGTGTGTGTGTGTGTGTCTTTATTCAAAGAGACCGTGAGGGGGGCTGAGGGGGATAAACAGTGGAGCCCCCTTCAGATGAAGAGGGTTCCGAGGGAGGGGTGGAAAGCAGTCCCGAGAGGGGAGAGCTGAACACTTCTGTTTTAGCCCCAATCCATATTTGTGAAGCTGGCAGATCAGGATGACTATTCCCATCTGACCTGGGTGGAAGCCAGGGCCTCCCAGAGAGTTTGAGTCAGAGGTTCTCAACCCGGGGTGATGATGGCCCCCAGGGAACAGGTGGCAATGTCTAGAGGCAGTGTTGGCTGTCATAACTGGGGCAGGTCTCGGGGAGCTACTGGCATCTAGTAAGTCGAGGCCAGGGATGCTGCTGGGCGCCCCTCAGTGTAGAGGAAAGCCTCCATGATAAAGAATTTTCCAGTTCAAAATGTCAAGAGAGCTGGGGTTGACAAACCTGGGTTGAGCCAATCATCTAAGG
>NW_012103142.1:12107170-12123584 GCF_000951045.1 Mandrillus leucophaeus | reverse complement strand
GTCCCAAAACCCTGTATATATCAATACTGTGTCTTTCCTTTATGTACATACCTATGATAAAGTTTAGTTTATAAATTAGGCATAGTTAACATAAGCAGTTAACCATAACAAGTAATAAAATAGAACAAATACAACAATATAATATCAGTAATGTGAATGTGGTCTCTCTCAAAATATCTTAATGTTTTCAGATTGCAGTTGACAGTGGGTAACTGAAACTGCGAAGCATGGAACATAGGGGATGCCGCATAAGGCACGAACGGACAGGAAGCTTTCTGCTGCAGCTGCACGTCCTATCTCCTCCATCAGACTGAGAACCTGTAGATCGGTTTTAACTAAATCTATTTTATTTTACTGACCAAAAAAGTATATATCTGTTGTGTACGACATGGTGTTTTAAAATATTTATTCATTGTGGAATGGCTCCGTTGAGCTAATTAATATCAGGATTACTGCACACACTTGTTATTTGTTTGTGGTGAGAACACTTACAATCTACTGTCAGTGATTTTCTTTTTTTTATTTGAGATGGAGTCTCACTCTGTCATCCAGGCTGGGGTGCAGTGGCACGATCTTGGCTCACTGCAACCTCCACTTACCGGGTTCAAGAGATTCTCCTGCCTCAGCCTCCTGAGTAGCTGGGATTATAGGCGCCCACCACCACACCTGGCTAATTTTTGTATTTTAGTAGAGACAGGGTTTCACCATGTGGACCAGGCTGGTCTTGAACTCCTGACCTCAGATGATCCACCTGCCTTGGCCTCCCAAAGTGCCAGGATTACAGGTGTGAACCACTGTGCCTGGCCTCTCTCAGTGATTTTCTAAGTGCAATACATTGTTATTAGGGGACTGTAGATTTAAGGACAGTTTGATTTCCGGTGCTGGGAAAAAACTAAGATGTTGTCTCAGTGAACTTTAACAAAAATAAGTAATTAATTAATTATATTTTGAGATGAGGTCTTGCTATGCTGACCAGGCTGGTCTTGAACTCCTGGGCTTAAGCTCAGGGCACTTCTGAAGAACAAGGACTGGGTTTGGGGTCACCTGCTAGGCCTAAACTTCCTAGGGTCAGGTAAACAGGGAGGGCCTGAGAAGCTGGGAGGCTGGGTCTAGGGGCCTATGGTCTCACGGTGCCCTAGGCTGAGGGTGAGGTACAGGGCTGACCTTCTGCTGGCCAAGGCTGGCTGCCCTCTGGGCACCCCAGCCCCATAGGAACAACTCAGTTCTGCCCAGCCACCCGCTTCCCCTCAGCTCACTCTTCCCCATCTCCTGGAGTCTGGTCCCAGGCTTGCCTCAGGTAGTCCTGCCCCTGCCACCCTGAGGATCTCATCTTCCTGGGCTGAGGGACCTGCTTTTCTAGGCTTAGGAGAGGTTTTCTCTGTTCCCTAAAGTTTTCTTCCCTACTTGGGCTTTTTCACACAAACCCTTTTCCGCAGCAGCCATGACAGCGGGACGGCCAGTCCCTCTCCTCTCCCCAACTCCAACTGTCAGTGGAGAGGAGAAAGAGCTCCTGCCCGGCCTACCACCCAGTCTGACCACCAGTGGCCTATCCTTCCCCAAACAGTCTGAGGAAGAGGCCCAGGTCCTGTCCTTAGGGAGCATCCAGTCTGATGGAAGAGTCACTGTCTGTACCCTAAAGGGGCACCCAGTCTGATGGGAGACACAACTCCTTCCCTGGGGGGAGACTAGCCTGCAGGAGGTACAGGAGTGGGGTAAGGCCCCATGAGTGCCTACCTGGGGAGGACAGCATGCTGGTGGCTAGCTCGGTGCTTGACAGTTGAAGGTTCTGGTGGGAGGGGGAAAAGAGGCCCTCCCCCTAGAACTCTCTCAGTGCAGTGGGATTCCTAGGTCAGCAGCCTGTTTAACAGCTGCCTTCCCTTTTCTCCTTCTCAGTAACCTAGCCCCTTACCCAGCTGAGGGCTACCCGCTTTAGGGACAGATGACCCAGCACCCCCGCCTCGTGCAGACTCCACCAGCCTGGCTGTCCTCACTGTATCATGGTCATCCCATCAGGGTAGGTCCCAGTCCCTTTCTTTCAGCCCCAGGTTTCCAGGAGGGGTTGTCCCTGACACCACACCAACCTGACCTTTACATCCAGAAAGCCTTCTCATTCCCAAAGCCCCCTTTCTCACTGACATGGCATTTTTCCTGTGTTGCTGTCTTCACATGGCACCCTCCTCTGTGTCTCTCCTTCTTCTAAGGACACCAGTCATATGGGGGCAGGGTCCCATGCATTTCAGTATGACCTCATCTTAATTGAACGAATTATATCTGCAACCACCCTGTTTCCACAGGAGGTCACATTCTGAAATACTGGGGGCCAGGACTTCAACATGCCTTTTTGGGGGACATGATTCCACCTACAACACTCTCCTTGCCTGGCCCCAGTCTGGCATGGTTAGGCCACTGGTCTGACCACATGTCCCACCTCTGCACCGGAAACGGGGAATGCTCTGAGCTCAGACTCTGCTCCGGAGTACAGTCTTCTCTGGACTGTGTGATGGCTGAGGACAGGGACTTTCAGGTCATCCCAGTGCCCCTCAGCCCTGCCTGGTACTAATCAGGCACAGAACAGGTGTGAGAGCACCCAGTGGGATCAGAGAACCTTGTTCCAAGCTCCGATACAGGAGCCGACCTCGGGCGAACCCTCCCCCTTTCTCCTTTCTGGGACTCAATCTCCTCATCTATGAGAATATTAATTATGGTTTGTTATTATGTGCCAAACACTGGGCTAAGAACTTCCTGCTTATTTAATCCTTAAAACAGCTAGAGGCCATGACATTGCTATTCCCATTTTATAGATAAGGAAAGTGAGGTCCAGAGGTATGATACAACTTGCCCAGGGTCACACAGCTGTTAAGCGGTCGAGCCAGGATTTAAACCAATAACTTCAGCTTTTTTTTTCTTTTTTTTTTTTTTTTGAGATGGAGTCTCGCTCTTTTGCCCAGGCTGGAGTGAAGTGGCGTACTCTTGGCTCACTGCAACCTCTGCCCCCTGGGTTCAAGCGATTCTCCTGCCTCAGCCTCCCAAGTAGCTGGGATTATAGGTGGCCACCACCACGCCCGGCTAACTTTTGTATTTTTAGTAGAGATGGGGTTTCGCCATGTTGGGCAGGCTGGTCTCGAACTCCTGACCTCAGGTGATCCACCAGCTTCAGCCTCTCAAAGCGCTGGGATTCTGTACAGGCATGAGCCACGGCACCCGGCCATAACTTCAGCTCTTATCCGTGTCTTCTGCTGTCCCCAGCTGTGAAAGGAGGAAGTGGACTTTGGGGATCCTGCGGTCTCGCCTGCCCACTCCTGATTCCACTATTGCACCTCCTGGATGTCTCTAATGTGATCTACCTGGACGTGAACTCTGTGACAAGGTGCCAGGGGCTCGGTGCAGGCAGGCACGGGTGTTCCTCTCTATTACAGCCTCCCACCCTGGGGAAGGGCTGTCCTCAGGACTCTTGCTGTGGGTGCTGCTTGGGCATTATCTGGAGTTTCACATCTGGAAATGCTGGAACCTGGTTTTGAACTTCAGGCCGTGCAGGAAAGGGAAGGCATGCTGGGCAGATGAGGAATGAGGGGGTCTCGGCTAACCAGAGGTGGGGGCTGAGGTCTGTCCAGGTCATGCTTTGCAGACAAGGGGGCTTGCCAGGCAGATGGCAGTGGCGTGCCTGCCCATCCATACAGAAAACAGGCTTCGGGAGCACCGGGAAGCCTTCACACAAACCAAAGTGCTCCTTTCAAAGCCATGCCAATTTTTGCCCAACCACCAGCAGGCACTCCCTTGGCCCCAAGACTTTGGGGACTCTATCTGGGAGTTCATGTTTCACAACACAGCAGATCTGACATACATATGGAGGCTGAGGCCAGGACCAAGGCCTCAACTTTCATCTCCACTGTCACCGGCCCATCCTCCACCCACGGCTGGCTGCCATAAACACTGGCCCTCCAAGCTGTGTTTGCCGCAGCTCTCTGCAGCCTGGGGCTGGAACTTGGGCACTCTTTGCTCCTGCTCCTTGCTGGCGCCTGGGCAATCTTTATCAGGGCTGCTGTGTTTGCTGTTCCTGCTGTTGGTTTCTTGTTGACTTTTGTGGAACCTGGTTCTCCTCCTCCTCTGAGGTCTCTTTTCTTCACTCTAGGAGTTCCTTTTTCTTCCATTTCTTCAGGGTTGCAAAGCGATTTAGTGACAGAATAGGGACTGGAATGCAGGCCTCCTACAGTACATGCCGTGTATGCATGTGTGTGGGTGTGGACCATGGCTCTGTGGGCCTTTGCAGCATGGGTTACAGCAGTCACAGGACCTTTCTTCAAGAAGGTGAATTTTTTTGTTTGTCTGAGACAGGGTCTTGCCCTGTCACCCAGGCTGGAGTGCAGTGGCATGATCTCGGCTCACTGCAGCCTCCACCTCCCAGGTTCAAGTGATTCTCATGCCTCAGCCTCCCAAGTAGCTGGGATTACAGGGGTGTACCACCATGTCCAGCTAATTTCTGTATTTTTTGTAGAGATGGGGTTTCATCATGTTGGCCAGGCTGGTCTCGAACTCCTGAACTCAGGTGATCCACTCACCTTGGCCTCCCAAAGTACTGGGATTATAGGTGTGAGCCACCGCGCCTGATGAGAATGTGAATTTGAGTTGGGTCTTGGAGAATGGGTAAGATTTGACTGGAGGATGGGAGGGGGCTTCTCACTGAGGAGATCACGCCCTCCTGGGGAAGGGAGATGGGCTGGGACCAGGCTTACTTTGAGGTGCTCAGACGGGCCTTCATCCTGGCCCAGCATGGACCCTGTGGCTTTGCATGACCTTTTCTCCCTGAATCTCTGTCCCATGTGTGTTGCTCAGGGACTCAGGGGAAGGATCAGAGTGGGCAGGGCTGGTGTGGTGGCCACCTGGGCACAGGGGCCCTTCCTGCCTCTGAGATACCCCTGAATTCTCTCCCCGGCCCCTCTCTCTCCTCTCCCTGACACAGAAATGAGACACTGAACAAGTCCCTTCCCCAGCGTCATGCAGGGACCTCTCCTTTCTGGGACTCAATCTCCTCATCTATGAGAATATTAATTATGGTTTGTTATTATGTGCCAAACACTGGGCTAAGAACTTCCTGCTTATTTAATCCTTAAAACAGCTAGAGGCCATGACATTGCTATTCCCATTTTATAGATAAGGAAAGTGAGGTCCAGAGGTATGATGCAACTTGCCTAGGGTCACACAGATACCTCCAGATAGGAGGGTGGGGACCCTGCCCAGGTACCCAGGGCAGCTCAAGTCAGACACCTGCCTCAGAGCTTTTCTCTTTGTTTTTATTTTAAAGGAAAAAAACAAACAAACAAAAAAAACCCCAAAACAACAACAACAAAAAAAACAGTGCAAAAACCCATTTTCCAGTGTCAGCCTTGCCCACCCCCACCCCCAGGCCACCCCAGCTCTGAGCCTGACTCTTCCTCCCACTCAGCACCCCCTCCCGTCTCATGCATCCCCTAGGGGCTGGAGGCTCCACTTCCCTGGAGGGCTGGATTCCAGGAGGAACTGTGGGGTGGAAAAAACCGGGGCGGCGGGCGGGGGGGACAGCCCCAGATCCACCTGTCCCCCAGGTCTCCAGCCACCAGCACCAGGCGCACCGGGTACTCCTCTCGGCTCTCATTAACTCTTTCCTGGTCATGCTACTAGCTGGGGAGGGGTGGGGGGTACTGATCTGGGGGAACTCCCTCTGCACCCCTCTTTGCCCCGGGGCCGGCTCGGGGCTCTCCTCACTGAGGTTGGGGGGCTCCCTGCCTCCCTCCATCATGGGGGAGAGCGGTGAAATCCCCAGGTTTAAATACCTTAATGAAAGCAGGGGCTGGGGAGAAAGGGGCTTTAGATCTAATAAATTATTAGCGTTTTAGTGTCCGTGGGAGTAGGGGTGGGGTGGGGCAGGATGTGGCCTCCAGGGCCCCTCCCTCCCCTTACTGGTGAATCTCATTCTCTATGAGGCTGTCCTCGCAAGACTGGAAGTCTGTGTCCGTGAGGCCGTCGGGCGGCATCAGCAACTCCTCATCTTGGGATGAGGACGATGGGGGCTCATCCCCTGAGCTCCCAGGAGCCCCATCCCCATCCCCGTCCACCTCTGAGTCCTGCAGCACCTGAGCGATGTATTTCTGAAGGGGGAGAGGAAATAGGGGCAAGGTGAACAGCTACCCCTCATGGATGGGGGGAACACCAGGGCCTGTAGGACAGCAGAGTGGGCAGGGCCCTGGGAGGCGGGGGCAGCCCTCCAGGGAGACCAGCTCTCTCCCTGCCCCCATGGGGTCTGGAACAGGTTCCCCTTTCTGCAGGACTAAGGGAACACTGAGCTTTGAGGCTGAGTCTGTCAGAGGCCCCTCCCAACTCTTGAGGGCACTCACCGCAGATTTGGGGACAGCAGCAGCAGTGGAGGGCCGTCCATTGCTTCTGGGGTCCACAGTATCTGTCTCCGTGTGCTCAATCTTGAGGAGCCCAGAATGAGTCAGGAAGTGGGGGCATGTCCTCATCCCTGATCATGGCCCCATGCCCGCTTGGCCCTGTTGGTACTGCCCTCAGCCCTTGCCAGCCCTGGGACCCTCTGTATCCCCTTGAGCTCCTGCCCGCAGCCATCCCCCCTGCCACCCTTGCCCCACACCTTGTAGTTGTGGGCACTGAGGTATTTGAAGTGTCCAAAGCAGACGTGGCAGAGACAGATGACGATGGTGATGACCAGGACCACGAATGTGAACATAGATGTGGGAGCTAGGAACCCTGGTGTTGGGGGGCAAAGAATGGGGTTGCTATCTCCTGTGGGTACCCCCAGGGCCTCCCCACCCCAGCTTCTGATACCCTCTGAATGCAGTCCTCACTCTCCCAGGTGCTACAGCCTGGTCCCAGCCTCTCCCAGGCCCCTTGCCTGCCACCCCCAGCCATGCGGCTTCTCCTGTGGCCTGCTCTGCCTGGACTCCGGCTGGAATCCCCTCTGTTCGCGCCCCCGTTCCCTGGGTAGGGATCCCTCACCCGTGCGCATGGTGGAAAAGAAGAGCAGCCAGAAGAGGCAGAGGATGGGCGCGGCTACCACCTGGTTCACAGCCCCCGAGTGGATCTTCTTGTCCAGCTTGGCCGGCAGGTAGGCGTAGTAGAGATTGTACCTGTCTACCAGGTGCTTCAGCAGCATGTACATGAGCCCTAAGGGAAGCCACATGGGCCCTGACCTCGGAACCAGTGCCGCCGAACCTTTGTGTGTCTGTCACAGGTTGTCCTGGTCCTGAGAGGGCCGAAGGGTTGACCCCCTCCTCCTGCCCGGGCCCCAGGACGGGATAGTGCCCCATGCCCCAGCCTGATCACAGAACTTCAGCTTCCTCCGCTTCAACCCCTTCATTCTGCACTCCTCATTGGGAATTCTACTACTGGAAATCTAGTCATCTGGATCAACAAGCATCTTCTTAAAACCCATATCATTTTTCTCTATCCCTGTCCCTAAACAGGTAAGTATAAATTAAGGGACAAGTTCTATTTCCCTACAGGATGAGGGATAGGGAGTTTCTAATGAGGACAAGGAAGTTAGTTTGGGAACTTGGAGCCTTCAATAACCAGGGAGGGTTGGTTAAGGAGTTAGGATGTTATTGGGGAGGAAAGTAGAGGCTACCAGTGGGAGTGATGGTTAAAGAGAAACTGCTAAACTTCAAAAAGGAGGAGAGACCTGGCCAAGTCACATAGTTCAGATACAGCAGACTATCTCCATGAGTGGCAAGGACTTGTCCCACCCTGGAATCCAGGTCTTTCCTGAGTTTACAGGATGGTGTACAAGTGTGCACATGGATGCCTGTGTGGGAGTGTGTGTGAACATGTCAGCACATATGTGATCTGTGTCCAAGCACATCCCACTGAGGGAAGGCACAGGTGTGGGTGAGTATGGCCATGTTGGGGTGACTTTGCCCTGGGGACCACATGCCAGCTGGGTCTGGCCTGAGCTGATGGCTCTCCCCCTCCTCCCCACAGGCCAGGCCCCAGACTGAGCCAGGGACCGGGCGGGAGCCCCGAGGGGCCGGTCTCCCAGCCGGGCCCTGTCCACTCGGGATGGCCTGCCTTCCTAGAGTGGAGAGGGTGAGGTCCTGGGTCCCCCCGAGCAGGGCCCAGGTCCCGGCGCGGCGGTGCCTACCGAAGGGCACGATGATGGGGCAGGTGATACTGTAGGTCATGACCACCGTGAAGACGCACATCATCCAGGCGTAGGCTGCGCCAAACTGGAACTCGTAGGCCTGATGCTGGGGGGGAGATGGGCAGGAGGATGGCTCAGGGAGGCAGGGACTGACCAGAGGGGCAGGGAAGGAGGAAGGGGGAAGGGAGCCAGGACCTCTGGGGCCAGAAAAGAAGCCATGGGGAACAGGACCTAATGTCTAGGGTTGGGTAGGGCAGAGCAGATGGAGAGAGGGGCTATGGCTGAGAGGAGGCTCACGGCGGTTGCAGTGATGGGGCATGGAAAGGGGCCTTCAAGGGGTCGGGGCCTGGCAGGTAGGGGGTAAGAGTTGGGTGGACTTGGGAGTGGGATGCCCAGAGCCCTCTTATTAAGACAGAGGGACCCTAGTGCTAGGGACCCAGATCTCCCCAACTCCCATCATAGAATGCTACTGTCAGAACCGGCAGGGGCCTTCAGGGTTACCTATGTCCACCCATGGTGGAATACGAAGGCCCCAGATATGGGAAGGGGATGGCCCGGAGCCACCGTGAGTCAACTGGACTCCCCAAGTCTCAGCCCTCCTGTGCCCCTCAACCCTAGCGCGATGGCTGCTGTTTCTTGTTGGGCCACCAGGGGGCGCTGTGCGGGCCGCTGCTGCCCCAGGCGGCCGTACCCGCTTCACGTTGCGCCTCTCGGCGGCCGAGCGCGCCAGGCAGAGCCGGATCATGTACATGAGCAGGCCTGGGATGCGCAGCAGGTCCATGGCGTTGCCGATAAAGGCTGAGGCAATGACGTAGTTCACGAAGAAGGCGCCGTTGTCGGGCAGGAACACACACCTGCGGGCACCAGGTGCTCCAGCACTGCACCCTTGGGGTGACCCGGTGGCGGCCCGCCCACTGCCAGAACTACAGCACCCCACACCTCCACCACCACCATGCTGCTTCCATGTGGACATCCCCAGCTTAGCCCCCCAAGCACCTGTGCCCGTTCCCCCCAGAGACAGAGTGGTAACAGACAGCTCCCAGAACTTGTGCCTCATAAAGAGCCATGGAGAGAGTGCTCAAGACCACCTAGGGCTACCAGATCGTTCAGGAGAGAACTGTCCAGGATCCCCAAAGACAACCCAGTGAGACCCTCAACCCAAAGGCTGAGCCCCAGGAACACCCAGAAGATTCCCCCACTATGACCATAACTCCAGTTACCCCTAGAGTGTGACGTGAACCTCAGATACCTCCACAAACAAGCTTTGAGACCCTTCCCCCGACATCTCTGGGGGAGCCCAGGAACCTTTGTCAGTGCCTGAGATGCCCCAAGTGTGAGTCAAAGATCACCACAGATGGCCTAGAGCAAAACCCCTAGAGTCTGTGCCCACAGCCATGATGCATGACCCTTAATATATCCTCACATGATTCCCAGAGAAGATGCCCATACAGAACTCCATAGGCACCCCCTGAATAAAAGCCTGAAATGTTAGAGATGTTCCCAGAACTTGTACCGCTAAACACCCCGAAGTGTAAGTCCTTTAGCACCCCTGCCACAGCCACCCCCAGAGTTATAAGGCCAACAGCCTTCCACAGATACCCAAAAATATGGGCTCTAGAGACCTTCAGGGATACCCCTGGTAGCCTCCAAGTCACTCCCTAAGTATGACCAAGATCTCACTAGAGATGGCTCCCCAAACCTCCGAAGTGGAACTCCAGAGACGCCCAATGTTAGTCCCAGAATATGGGTACAAGATACCCCCACAGAAACTACCAGAATGTGGACCCCCAAGCCCCAAATCTACCTTGAGGGTGATCTTAGCATCCAGACAGTTAACAGAGAGTGAACACCAACACAGACCCCAGGGACTTCTACCATGTATACACACCCGAGACACCTTGTGGGTGCCTGTGGGGTAACCCCGCCAGATCCTCTCTCTTCTTCCCCCTCCAGGGGTTGGAAGCTTTGTTGCACCCTCCCATGGCACTGGCAATGTCTCTCAAGCATACCCATCCCTGCCGGCTGGTCTCCTTCCCCAGGGGCCCCAGTCACTCACTCAAACCGAATAGCTGCCTCCGCCAAGAATTTCTTATCAAAGAGCCAGCGGAAGAAGAGGTCCAGGCTGGAGGGAAGCACAGGAGAGATGGGGTGGGGGCTGGAGTGGTGCAGAAACACCAGGGAAGGGGGAGTCCCTCCGCTGTGAGCCACTGGGGAGACTCCTGGACATGGGGTGGGTAGCTCAGGAGGCCTGGGGGTGGCCAGGTTTCCCATCTTGGGCCCCTTGCCTTGTAAGGGAGGTAGGGAGCCTGAACTGCTCTCCTCTCCCTGTCCTGCAATCCCCCTACCCTGGCTCCTCTCCCATCCTCCTCAACTCACCTGCTCAGTCCCAGCGAGGGCAGGAGCAGCACCATGAAGATGAGGAAAGTGTAGCACTTGTGCATGGTGGTCCTGTTCTCCCCAGAGCTGGAGGGAGGGGAGCAGGGAACGGTACAGGTCAAGGGAGCCCACGCCCCAGACGTGCTCCCCCAACAATGACAATGTCCAAGGAGTGTCCCCCGGGAAGAGTGGGCCTCCCAAGGTGAGGGTGCTGGGCAGTACCCCTTCCCTGCCAGCTGTGCGACTGCCAGGAGCCTGAAGGGCAAAGTGCTGCCCCGTGAGGACGGGTCATTGAGGGCAGGCCACAGCAAGGTGTAGTGTGAGTAGAGGCACCTTACCGTGTCCAGTGGGCTTCAAAGAAGGCTGAGTAGTAGACGATGGTGGGAAGCAGGGCCGAGAAGCACCACAGCAGCAGGGTGGGGAAGAACTGGGTGATGATGGGGTTCTGCAGCAGGGCACAGGGTGTGTCAGGCAGGGCAGTCTAGGGGACCCAGGTGGCTTTGCTTATGTGCCTCCTCCTCAGCTGGGCCCTGGGCCTCACAACTGTCAAGGCACCCATGTTGGAAGTCCAGAACATCTGGAGGTCTGGGGTGAGGGTGGGGGCCAGGGCCATATGTATAACCCCAGGGTGAATAATACTGAGAGTCAGCATTTGCTGAACACCTACTATGTGCTAAGCACTGTTGATGTACTTTCCATGTTTTCATCCTCACAATAATGCTGTTACCCCATTTGACAGATGAGTAAACTGAGGCAAAAAATATTCAATAGCTTCCCTAGGTAGCAAACCATGAGGTAGGGATTTGAATCCATGCAGTCTGGGTCTTATCTATTACGCTATTATCACTGCTTGTGATTTGCAAACTGTCCTTCTTCAAACTCTGAGGTTCTAAAGAGGTATGCTCTGTGCATGGCAGGAGGGGTGAGGGGAGGCTAGGCGGACGTGCATGCCACCCTACTGTCATCGGAGCAGCCCTGCTTTTCCACATTGGGTTTCACGCTGATAAAGAGATCAGAATCTAAGTCTAAAAGCCACTGATCTAGTCGAACCCTTCCATTTTTTCAGTTAGAAAGACTGAGGCGTGAGGGAAGGGGACTTCTCTGAGATCAGGACTAAATGCAGGCTCTCTCTCTTCCCTGGGTGTTTCTCCAGGTGTTGCAAACCTAAGGGTGACCTCTCTGAGCGGAAGGTGGCAGGGAGCCCAAGGGAAGTGCACACAGGGGTTTTTGGGAGCTCGCTGGTGGCAGGGGGCTGGAAGAAGCAGAACGGGCTGGGCTGGGGGAAGAGGGATCAGGGCCTGGTATCTGTGTGTTGTGACCCAGCGTGGAAAGTGAAAGGGGCATGGGGCCTCACGTTGAGGTACTCCACAGGCTTGGTGACGTTGAACTTGTCCATGGTGGTGATGATGATGGCTGGAGTGGTGAGGAAGAAGAGGAGGATGAAGAGGACGACATTGATGACCAGACAGCGCAGCCACCAGATGAAGCCTCGGATGGAGAGGTGCTCCCTGGAAAGGTGGGGGGCAGTCACTCCAGGGACCAAGGGCAGGATTGGCCCCCAGTGACACCAAGACACTCCCTCTCCTCCCCCTACCTACTGAGCCCCCCCCCAGGCCTTGGAAAGCCTGCCCTGCCACCTGTGTGCTCACCAGTAGATGTTCTGGGGGTCGGGGGCGTAGGACACGGTCCAGTTGGAGATGTGCAGGGACTCGCTGCAGGATGAGGGGCGTGGCTCCCCACGGCAGGTGCAGCCCTGGCATTTACACACGTTGAAGTCCTTCAGGATGCTAGAAAGATGGGCACTGGTAACCACAGGCCCACCCGGAGGCCACACTGCTGGCAGAAGGCCATGAGCACAGGGGTCAGGGAGCCCTGGCGGGCTGCTCAGGGCCGAGGGCCAAGCTGGGGACTCACATGGCGGTGATGGTCTCATTGTGGAAGGTGACAAAGGCCATGCCAAGAGGCTTCTCATTCACCTTCTCCTTCTCCCGCTTGTAGTCTTCCTTCAGCTTCTGCTCCAGCTTTGTGTAGTACTCAATGGCCTCCACCTTTGTGGGAGGGTTAGGGCCAGGGCCTCCAGTTGGAAAGCCAGGCTGGGGCCTGCAGCATCCAGCCCACACTGACTTGGGGCTTTCTACAAGCCAGGCACTGCTCCACTAAGCATTTTTGTTTTTGAAACAGGGTCTCGCTCTGATGCCCAGGCGTGAGTGTAGTGGTAGGATCTCAGCTCACTGGAGCCTCAACCTCCCAGGCTAAAGTGACCCTCCCACCTCAGCCTCCCGAGTAGCTGGGACTACATGTGTGCAGCACCATGCCTGGCTAATTTTTGTATTTTTTGTAGAGATCAGGTTTTGCCATGTTGCCTAGGCTGGTCTCAACTCCTGGCTCGAGTGATCCACCTACCTCAGCCTCACACAGTGCTGGGATTACAGGCATGTGCCACTGCACCCAGCACCTCTAAGCTTTTTTACATGTATTACTCACTTTACCCTCACAACACTCTCATAAAGTGGGCACATTAACCCCATGAGGAAACTGAGGCACTGAGCAGTAAGCAACTTGCTCAAGTCCCCAGAGTCAGTGGGTACAGCACAACATCGCCCTTTTGGCTGACATCTTCTAATTTGAGGTTTGAAAACCTGGTCGCTGTAGGGACATCAGACAAACCCAACAGTGGGAACTGAGGCTTCAAGGATTCCAGGGACAGCTGGGGACTCACTGAGGGCAGGGCCCCAGCCTTGCCTCCCCAGGACCAGTCCAACCCCTCCCCAGACTCAACAGCCAGCCTGCGTCATACCTGCTCACAGCCTCGCACCACGCAGCAGCAGAGGTGGCCGCAGGGCTTGGGGTTGATCATGGTGGGCACGTTCTCTTTGCTCTGGAGGTTTGTGAAGTACAGCTTTCCCCGCTCGGCCTTCTTCCTGTGGGACCCAGATGTCTGGTCACCTACATCTGGGGCTGGGGCTGGCTCAGCTTGGGGGTCATCTAGCTTACGCCCCAAGGACAGGAGCTGTCTTGTTCTTGAATTTGTTTCAGATACATGCTTCAGATGTGGCCACACCCTAAGGTCTCCCCACCCATCCCCAGAGGGCCAGAAGTTCTTCCTGCAGGCTGACCTAAATTTCTCATACTGTAGCCAAAGAAGGGCATGTCCTCAGATGCAGTGAGGACCATGGGCCTCCTTCCCCTCACAACAAACTCTAACCTCCAGGCCTTGCTCTTTCCAGAGCTGAATTAACAGGCCTTCCAAAGAGTTGGATTAAAATCAAATGCCCTAGGAAAAAATCTAGCAGGGGAGCCTGTGTGGTAGCCAATATGTCCTCCACAATGGCAGGGGGCCCTTGGTGTTTCCCTTCCCTGCCCGCAGTCCCTTACCTCTCTGCATCGAGGAACATGAGGCGAGCCACGTTGTAACACGGGCGGGCTTCGAGAACTGTGCAGTTGGGGTAGGCTTCCCTGAAACACAGTCCATGTATCATCTTGTGCAGGGACCCCACCCACCTGCCCCTGACTTTCATCCAAGACCCCATCACCTTCAAGAAACACATCTCCAGCTGGATGTGGCGGCTCACGTCTGTAGTCCCAGCACTTTGGGGGGCCGAGGCAGGAGGATCACCTGAGGTCAGGAGTTTGAAACCAGCCTGGCCAACATGGTGAAACCCTGTCTCTACTAAAAATACAAAAATTAGACGGGCGTGGTGGCACATGCCTGTAGTCCCAGCTACTCAGGAGGCTGAGGCAGGAGAATCGCTTGAACCCGGGAGGCGAAGGTTGCAGTGAGCCAAGATCACACCACTGCACTCCAGCCTGGGCGACAGAGCGAGACTGTCTCAAAAAAAAAAAAAAGACAAAAAAACCCCACAGCTCCAATTCAAGCTGCCTTTTTCTTAGTCTACAAAACTGAGAGTTCCCCAAGAATAAAGCTTTGCAGTTCCTCCTCATGCTTATCTGAGTGGGGAAGTGGGAGCAGAAGGCCTGAGCACTGTGTGAGTGCAGGCTGGGCTGACGAACCAGGATGTGTAGGGACACACTGCATGCCGCTGGGAAAGCCTGGGCTATGGTCTGATTCCTGTCCAGGGCTGTGACCTTTAGGTTGAGAGAAACTGCATCTAGTCATAGGCTATATACTTCCTTAACTCTGTTCCCAGAAGACCCGGTCACAGCACAGCACTTAGCCTTGACCACAGATGGACCTCAACCAACCCATAACCCAGTCTACCAAATGATCTCTAACTTTGGCCCAAGATAGACAAGAGATTGATCCTGACCCCTGACCAGGGTGAGGGTGACCTCTAACAGTGGCCAAAGACTGAATCTTAAGCCCACCCTGGCCAAAGACTGACCCTAGACTTGTTACCCAGACCCAAGACTGACCTCCTAACCCTGACTCCAGATTCATCCCTACCTTGACTTAAGACTGACCAGAGAGAAACTGTCACTGACTCACTGGTACCTGGTACTGGGCAGGACTTGAAGAATGCTTGCTGAGTGAAGGAATAGTTCATTTGTTTGTTTGTTTGTTTGAAATATTTTGAGATGGGGTCTCATTGTATTGCCCAGGCTGGTCTTGAACTCCTGGGTTCAAGTGATCCTCCTGCCTCAGCTTCCCAAAGTGCTGGCATTACACTAGTGAGCCACCATGGCTGGCGGGAATAGTTTCTTTTTTTTTTTTTTTTTTGAGACAGAGTCTCACTCTGTCACCCAGGCTAAGATGCAGTGATGTGATCTTGGCTCTCTGCAACCTTCGCTTCCTGGGTTCAAGCGATTCTCGTGCTTCAGCCTTCCGACTAGCTGGGATTACACTAGTGAGCCACCATGGCTGGCGGGAATAGTTTCTTTTTTTTTTTTTTTTTGAGACAGAGTCTCACTCTGTCACCCAGGCTAAGATGCAGTGATGTGATCTTGGCTCTCTGCAACCTTCGCTTCCTGGGTTCAAGCGATTCTCGTGCTTCAGCCTTCCGACTAGCTGGGACTACAGGTTATACCCAGCTAATCTTTTTTTTTTTTTTTTTTTTGCATTTTTAGTAGAGATGGGATTTCACCATGTTGGCCAGGCTGGTCTCAAACTCCTGACCTCAGGTGATTGGCCCGCCTTGGCCTCCCAAAGTGCTGGGATTACAGGCATGAGCCACCGTACCCAGCCTAATAGATTTTTTTTTTTTTGAGGTGGAGTCTTGCTCTGTCGCCCAGGCTGGAATGCAGTGGTGCAATCTCAGTTCACTGTAACCTCCACCTCCTGGGTTCCAGCGATTCTCCTGTCTCAGCCTCCTCAGTAGCTGGGATTATAGGTATGTGCCACCATGCCTGGCTAATTTTTATGTTTTTAGTAGAGATGGGGTTTCACCATCTTGGCCAGGCTGGTCTTGAATTCCTGACCTTGTGATTCACCCGCCTCGGCCCCAAAAAGTGTTGGGATTACAGGTGTGAGCCACCGTGCCTGGCCAGTAGTTCGTTTTTAAATCTGATCACGCACTGTTCTTTGATCCTAATCCTTAATCTAGACTGAGTCCCCATCTTTTTATATTTTATTACAATTTTATATTTTTTTATAATTTTACAAATTACAATTTTATATTTTATTACAATATGTAAAATATAAAATTTTATATTTTATTACAATTTATATATTTTTTTACAATTGAACACAGTGGCTCATGCCTGTAATCCCAACACTGTGAGAAGCCGAGACAGGAGGACTGCTTGAGGCCAGGAGTTCATGACCAGCCTGGGCAACAGAGTGAGACCCCATCTCTAAAAAAAGAAAAAAAAAATTGAGCCAGGTGTGGTGGTGAGTGCCTGTAGTCCCAGCTACTCAGGAGTCTGAGGCAGGAGGATTGATACAGCCCAGGAGGTCAAGGCTACAGTGAGCTGTGACCACACCCCCATATTGCAGCACTCCAGCCAGGGAGA
>NW_012103142.1:12097899-12106640 GCF_000951045.1 Mandrillus leucophaeus | reverse complement strand
GAGCTTGCAGTGAGCTGAGATCCGGCCACTGCACTCCAGCCTGGGCGACAGAGCGAGACTCCGTCTCAAAAAAAAAAAAAAAAAGAAACTTAAATCTGGGATAGGGTCCTTGAAATGTACTTCCCAGGAGGCTAAAGATCTTTCCTCTGATATTGTTCCTCAAACCGTTTTAGGTTTCCCCTTTGGAAGGGTCCACTCTCATTCTCACTAGACTAATCTCTAATCCTCTAAATCCAACCACACAGGCCCCTTGATCTGCACACAAGATAGTCCCTAATTGTGCTGAGACAGTCCTTCAATCCAGACAGACCATAGACTTGGACCACAAGCCCTGCCTAATCCTGACAATGAGCTCAAAGGCTGTCTCTTACTCACCATATACCCAGCCCTGTCCCAACAGCTTGTATATAGTAGGTGTTCAATACACATGTGGCAAATGAGCAGATCAATGAGATGGCTACTCCATCATGCTCATCCCAGTGATCCAAAAAACTCCAATTAGGACTATAGTCTCCCTTAGCCCTGCTTATAGGCTGACCTCTCCTAAACGAAACTATAGACCCACCCCTGAAACACAACTAGGATCTTGAGCTTCCCAAGGGCACAGATCAGGTTTGGTTCTACTCTGTCTCCCAGGCATGAAGCACATAGTAGATGTACAATAAATGTGGGCTGAATGAACAGACGGTTGACTAGTAGAGTTCACTCAGGTCTCTGTTCAAATGCCACCCTGTCAGAGTCCCTCCCTATCCACCCCATCAGAAATAGCAATCCTTCCCAACCCCTCTTACCCTGCCCACTTCCCTGCTGTGGTTTTCTTAGCACCTACCCCTTCTTGACACAGTCTCTATTACTAGTTCATCTGTTCCCTGTCCACCCCTCCCCACCAAAATGTAAGCAAATGAGGGCAGGCCTTCTGTTGTTTACTGCTATACCCCCAGTTCCTCCCCATGCAGTCACATGGTAGGTGCTCACTAGATATTTGTATCAAAACAACAAAAACAACAACAACAACAACAAGAAAAAAACCCAACACCAGATTTCAATACAAACTGATAACTGATTCCAACTGGATGGTAATATTAAGATGTCACCTAATTCATTTTTACCAAAGATGGTATGAGAAAAAAAAAAAAAGATGTCACTTAATTCTGAGTACACACTGTCCTTAATCCTGACCCAGAGTGCCCTGTAATGCTGATGACAGCTTGAACCTCAGACAGGACCCCGAACAGTTCTCTCATACTGACAAGAATGATCTAATTTTGACTGCTGTTTTATAGCTTGTATAAGGACTGGGCTTGTTTCTAATTTATTTGTGCCTGGCACATAGAAGGTTGTCAATAATTGCATGTAGTGTGAAAGAGTATCCATCTACTAATGCTGATCACAAACCAGTCCTTAATCTTCTAACACAGGCTCTGGTATCTGACCCTGACCAGATAGATGTTCACTCTCAATCCTGCCCAAACACGATCTCTGATTGGATCACACACAGGCCTGACTCAGGACAGTGAGTGAACTCTGATTCTGGCCAACTGACAGATCTGGGCCTCGGATTCAACCTTGATTCTTTACTTTCTTTTTTGAGACAGGGTCTTGCCCTATTACCCACGCTGCAGTACAGTGGCGCAATCGCAGTTCACTACAGCATCAGCCTCTTGGGCTCAAGACATCCTCCCACCTCAGTTGCCTGAGTAGTTGGGACTATTGGTGCATGCTACCATGTCTGGCTAATTTTTATATTTTTTTGTAGAGATGGGGTTTCAACATGTTGTCTAGGCTGGTCTTGAACTCCCGGGCTCAAGCAATCTTCTCAAGGGGATTACAGGTGTGAGCCACCACACCTGGCCTAAACCCTGATTTTGACAGTAGACTGAGCCCAAATCTCAACCTCAGTCTGGGCCATGATCCAGACCAACGTCCCTTATCATGACCACTGGCCAGTTCCTGATTCTGACCACAGACTGACCTCAGAGCAATCTCTGATCAGACCCTGGATTAGCTCCTAAAGCCGATCACCATACGATGAATCCCCTGATAACTCAATCGTTTTTCTTTTTTTGAGACAGAGTCTCGCTCTGTCACCCAGGCTGGAGTGCAGTGGCACGATCTCGGCTCACTGCAACCTCTGCCTCCCAGGTTCAAGCGATTCTTCTGCCTCAGCCTCCCGAGTAGCTGGGACTACTGGTGCACGCCACCATGCCCGGCTAATTTTTGTATTTTCAGTAGAGACAGGGTTTTGCCATATTGGCCAGGCTGGTCTCAAACTCCCGGCCCTCAATGATCTTTTATTATTGTTTTTAAGACACGGGGTATCACTATGCTGACCAGGCTGGTCTTGAACTCCTGGCCTCAAGTAATCCTCCCATCTTGGCCTCCCAAAGTATTGGGATTACAGGCGTGAGCCACTGTGCCTGGCCTCTTCTATTTTTTATTTTTTGAAACATTTGAAACACGGTCTTGCTCTGTCACCCAGGCTGGAGTGCAGTGGTGCAAACATGGCTCACTGCAGCCTCGACCTCCTGGGTTCAAGTGATCCTCCCACCTCAGCCTCCCAAGTAGCTGGGACTATAGGTACATGCCACCACACCTGGCTAAGTTTGTTTTTTTGGTAGAGACGGGGCCTTACTATGTTGCCCAGGCTGGTCTTCAACTCCTGGGCTCAAGTGATCTGCCCACCTTGGTCTCCCAAAGTGCTGGGATTACAGGCATGAGCTACCATGCCTGGCCTTATTCATTTTTTACAGTCCCAAAGCCCACTACGGTAACTTATGACTAACAGCACTTGAGAAAGTTTGCTGAGTGAACAGATGCATATGTGAGAAGAGCCCTAATCCTGTGGTATAGAGACCGTCCCTACACACCCCCATGGAGGGGCCCTTCACTCTCATTCCCCACCCTATGAGCTGTGCCCCAAGATGCATCCCTAGCCATGGGGTGACCAGGTGAGTTCCCACTTTGCCTCATTACATCACCTCCCTTTTCTCTAGTTTCTGGCTACCGGACAGTCCTGGAGGTCTGCTCTACCCACCCCAAGACATAATTCCAGAGCTGAAAAAGTCTCAAGAGAATACACAGTTCAAATTCTCCTGGACTCCTTGGAATCTACTGGAAACCAAGGAGCTTCTCCCTGTCATATCTGCACACAAACTCCAGAATGCTGCTTTTAATTTTAAAGAAGGTATGTACGCCAGTGGACCCTGGGTCAACGACCTAGACCCAGTCTGAGCCAGGAGGAGGTTTGCGGGTAGGGGGTTTGAGTGACTCGCTCTTCAAGTTTTTGTCCTCGTTTTCCTGTTTTAAAGGGGCCTATCACCCAGCCCAAGTGCTAAACCACCCTGGAATCGGACATTTCTTCCTGGATCTAATCTCTATCCCACCCATGGCAGAGCTCCAGGTTAGGGTATAAGGATGTTCTTGGAGTTCAAAGGCAGAGAAGGCTCTGCAGCAGGGCTTGAGGCTAGGCGGAAGTGTGGCTTACTCACTCAAAATGCTTCTTGATCTTTTCTGACTCTGCATATTTGGAGATTCCATTGATGAAGAGGGTCCGCTTCACCTGGGTGACAGGGGAGTGGGTTTGCCTTCTGAGGCCTGACCCCAGCGGAGCCAGAGGATGTGGGGGGTGGAGGGCACTAGAGAAGGGTGCTTTGTTTTGAGGGGGTAGAGAAGTAGGTGAGCAGAGGGGAGCAGATGGGGTGACAGGAGGCCTTAGTTATAGATAAGCCAGGTCCCAGGGAAAGCAGGGGAGTGTTTCTAACAGAAATCAGGCAGTGAGCCTAACAAAAGAGCCACGCCATCCTATGCTCTTGAGGGGTTATAGAGGCAGATGAAAAGGGTACTACTTTCAGCTCCTTAGACCCCGAGGACCCAGTACAGTGGTTGGCATGGAGTAGGTGTCTGGTTCTGGCTTGGTGAGTGCATGTAGAAGGGGAACGAATATTACTATCTAATGTCAGCCACAGCTACTTCCCCAAGTGCTGGGCACAGCATGGCTGTTTCCGCGTATTCCCCACAACCTTGGGGGAGGTACTGTTGTTATCCCATTTCACAGATGAGAAAATCGTGGCTTGGGAGGTTATGTAACTTGCAGGACGCTGTGCCAGCATTCAAACCCAGCTGACACCTCTTGGGGCTGAGATGAGAGGCCTGCAGGGAAGGGAAGGGAAGAGGCTGGGGGCGGGGCAGGACCTGGGCTCTGCTCCACGCACCAGATCGTCCTCCTTGTAGCGCATCTTGGAGGTGTGTCTACGCATGCTGTAGACGGTGAGCAGCAGATACAGGAAGGCGAAGGAGGTGTGCAGCCATAGCAGGTTGTTCCTGGGAGAAGCAGAGAGGATACATGGGAGCCACTGGGGCTAGGACACACTCAGATGAGATGCCTCAGCCTGTCAGTGTTAAACCCTTGAAACAGACAGGGCCCTCTACTGCCACCAGCCTTCTGGCACTGACTCCTCACAAGGCAGGCCCACATCCCACATCCCCTAGACCCCAAGATTCTCCCATTCCAATGAAAATGTCCCTGATAGGCCACCTCTCTACACCCTACCCGCTGGTTACAGTGTCTCCAACTGCCCCAGCTGGCCCTCCCTGGTTCCTGAGATTTCACCCTCCTCTTCTGTATCTGGTCATCCCTGGGGGGTCCTCAGCAGGCATCCCCCTCTTCTGTCTCCAACTCAAGCCCTCAGGGACCCTCAGCCATCCCTGTAGCCTTTGCTCCCATCAATGCAGCTGCCTTTCCTCTCTGTCCCACATCATGGCCCAGACTCTGGTCATAGACCTTGGCCTGGCCGACCAGCTTCACCTCTTACCCTGATTTCAAGTTGGCAATGGTGGTTCTCCCAAAGCTGTAGGCATTGTTCTCTAGGGGGTGAGAAGAGGGAGAGGATGATGGTGGGGTCAGGGCACATCCCCTCCAGCCCCATCCTCTCTCCACCCTAGCCGTCCTGGCCCTCACTGACCCAGCAGGTCCCCTGAGAAGTTGACAGGCAGCACGATGCCTACGGAGAGGACGCCCACAACCACCAGCAGCCCGATGATGTGCCGCTGAAAGGACAGGTAGTGCACGGCGTCGCCCCCACATTTGTCCCGGATCTCATCATCCCTGCAGCCGTACGGGGTGGACAGAGGAATTAGGTTAGGACCAGGGCAAGAAAGGGGCTGCAACTTGCCTGCCCTGACCCACCCCCACCCCAAACCCACCCTAGCTCCAGCTGATCTGGCAGTACTACAGGGCTGAAATGGGACTTCTTGGTCCCCTATTTTCTGTGAGGGGAGAGGGGAGCAAGGCAGAAGAGAGGGGGAGGGAGAAAAAGGAGAAATGCATGGAGAAGGGGAGGGATGAAGGCAGAGGACTAGAAGGAAAGAAAGAGGTAAAAGAAAAAAGAGACTGCAGAGAGAGGAAGGGGAAGAAGAAAAATGGGAATGCAGAGAAAAGGGAAGAAAAAAGAGAAATATCTGTGGAGGGAGGAAGAGGAGAAAGAAGGAGGACCAGCAGGAGGAGGAGTGGTAAAAGAGGCAGAAGTGAAGGAAGGATGGGAGGAGGGGCAGCAGCACCTCATGGGTGTGGCTGAGCCTGGTGTAGTGAAGTGAGGTACCCATGCAGGAGGCTTAGGGGAGTGGGTGGCGGCAGTGCTGACCTGTCCCGGCTTCCTGCCTTTCTCAGTGCTCACTGCCTGCCTGCTGGACTCTGGCTGGATCTCCTGAGTTCTGCCTGCTGGACACAGGCTCTGCCTGCCGCTGGCTGGCTGCTCCCAGCCTACTGCTGCCCCCACCCGCTGGCTGCACAGAGGCTGAGGCAGGGGCTCCACCCCTTCTCTCTATGTGGGGCAGGGCAGGGAGAGAAGAGGGCAGAGCGGGCCCCCCAGGCAGGGGGGTCACAGAGGAGATTGTGGGGTCAAGTGAGTGTCCGGGGACAGCAGAGGCTCGGGTCCCCAGGGCTTGGCCTTCCAGAGCAGGGAGGAGGGTGCTGGGCTGGCAAGGAGTGCTAAGGCCCTGAAAGCTGCTGGCTTCTCAATTTTGTAGGGAGATGCCAGGTTCTGAAGTTTCTCTCTTTCTTTAGAGCTTGAAGATGGTCCACTTACTTTATCCTGAAGATGGCTGTCAGCCAGGAACAGAAACCCTGGGGGAACAGAGGGCTGTCAGCGGGAGTCCCCAGCCCACCAACCCGAACCTCTCTTCTCCCTCAAGTCCCACCCATTCTCATAATTACCTCCAGGCACAGCTTCCACACCCCTCGCTAAAAAAAAAAATCCTTATATCCTAGGAACTAGCTTATCCCCAAAAAGGGAGAGAGGGAAGGTCTCAGCCCTCAAAGAAAAAAGACCAACACTAAACAGGGTTATCTGTGAATCCTCATGTCCAGATCTACAGATTTCTGCAAATACCTTGTGGCTGTGTAGGCCAGGGTGGGACGGGTGGGGCTTGGGGTTCTAAGGTTAGCAGGGCCTCCAGACCTCCAGCTAATAAGAGTTTGCAACATGGCTGCCAAAAGCAGAGAGGAGGGCCTTGCTGCCTGAATTCCAGCTATTAACCCTCTAGTCTACCCTGGAAGGACTAAAGCCCAGGGTCACTGTGAGCTACAAGATATCTCCCCACCTCCGGCCAGATGTGGTGGCTCACACCTGTAATCCCAGCACTTTGGGAGGCCAAGGTGGGCCCATCGCCTGAGGTCAGGAGTTCAAGATCAGCCTGGCCAACATGGTGACACCCCATCTCTACTAAAAATACAAAAATTAGCTGGGTGTGATGATGCGCACTTGTAATCCCAGTTACTTGGGAGGCTGAGGCTGGAGAATTGCTTGAACCCAGGAGGTGGAGGTTGCAGTGAGCCGAGATCACACCACTGCACTCCAGCCTGGGTGACAGAGCAAGACTCCATCTCAGGGAAAAATTGAAAAAAAAAAAAAAAAAAAAAAAAGAGACCTCCCTGTTCCAGCCTCTAGGCCTGTAAAGGCAGAGAGTGGGGATATTCAGGGGAGGGCTGGGCAGAGGGCACCCTGCCCCTAACTCCATCCAGGAGAAAGTCCAGACATAACACAGGATGGGGTAGAAAGGTGCCTTTCAGCCATGATTCAGGACCATGCTACCTGTTGCCAACATCACCTGAGTCTGAGGACCATCTGGATACCTCTGGCTAGCAGGTGTGACAACTTTGCCACCTACCAGTATGAGTCCAACTCAGGAAGCTGAAGGCCATCTTCTGCTGGGACTGCTGGAAGAGCTGCCACCCCTAGGACTTGCAGCCCAAGAGGGACTGACCAGGGCCACCCCATGTCTGAAGATTAGAGTTCTGACTAGGCTCCTCACCCTCATGGAATTAATGACGGAGAGCCAGGCAGGTAACACCTGTGTGTTAGGTCTGATATGAAAAGGGGTCTGGAGTCTGTTATGAACTGCCATCCATACGCCTTTTTGAAAGGGACCACTGCCACTCAGCTCCAATCCACAAGCAGGTCAACTGGCCCACACGGCCAGGGGTCACCCACCTGCAACCTCCGAGCAACATGACGGATTCTGTTGGCTTTGCTAGGCAGGGCTGGAGGGCTTATTATTTCTTTTGTTTGTTTTGAGACGGAGTCTTGCTCTGTCGCCCAGGCTGGAGTGCAGTGGGATGATCTCAGCTCACTGCAAGCTCCGCCTCCTGAGTTCATGCCATTCTCCTGCCTCAGCCTTCCAAGTAGCTAGGATTATAGGCGCCAGCCACCGTGCCTGGCTAATTTTTTGTATTTTTAGTAAAGATGGGGTTTCACCATGTTGGCCAGGATGGTCTCGATCTCCTGACCTCGTGATCCTCCCACCTTGGCCTCCCAAAGTGCTGGGATTACAGGTGTGAGCCAAGGGCTTATTATTACTTCTAAAGCCATGACTACGGAAAAAAGGTGGCCTTAGGATTAATCAGCAGAAGTGGGCACAGAACTCTTTGTGGCAAACAAAGTTGGGAATTCACGAATGTTAGGGCTGTGCTAGTTTGGAGGCTGTGACAGAGAGGAAGGAGCCAGGAGTTCTGGGCCTGGGGGGGTCATCCTGTGGTTCCCTGGATGAATCACTTTCCTTGCTGAGGAGGAGGCCAAACCAGCATCCCTGACTACACATCACTGAAAGTGAGGGACTTCTCAGCCCATATGCCCTGGGGGTGGGGTGGGGGACTAAGAAGTTTTGGGGAGGGCACTCACATTGTCCCTTTGGTCAAAGTCAACGGAGCTGGATACAGAGGTGAGACGCTCATACCGGTCATGACTGTCCCCGTGCATAGCTGAAGCCACACTGGGGGTGAGGGAGATGAGAGATCAGAGAGCCTGTTGAGTCTGAGTCCCCGGGGAGCTGGGCTGAGTGCTCCAGAGCTCCAGGGCTATAGAAGGCACAGAAGGCACAGGAAGCGCAGAGGCTGAAGCAGACAGGAATGACTGCCCTCTACCCGGCTTCCCTCAAATATGCCTCTTCCTTTCAGGGTGACTCAGGGTGGGAGTGGAGGTGGGCACTGATGCTGGGCAGTAGGGCCTTGAGGGAGGAGGTAATCTTCATCATCTCCCTAAGGAGGCTGAAGTGAGAACGCCAGAGGGCCCTGCAGTTCCAGAGTTGACTGGCAGGGGCTGGGGACAGGCAACAGAGCCAATATTATGCAAAGAGCAATGAGGAGGTGGAGGAAAGGATGGACCAGGAAAACCTGGAAGGGCTGGGAAGACTGGAAGGTCTCCTGGGTGGGGCCCTCCCCTCCCCTCCCCTCCCTTCCCCTCCCCTCC
>NW_012103142.1:12089943-12097849 GCF_000951045.1 Mandrillus leucophaeus | reverse complement strand
TTCCCCTCCCCTCCCCTCCCCTCTCCTCCCTTCCCCTACCCTCCCGCTTCCCTGACTCCAACAGCTGTTACAACTCCAACTCCAATCCTATAGACAGAGATGACAAAGTGACAAAAAAGCCCAGTCTGGGGGGCTCCTTGGGCAGTCCCCCTCCCAGGCCTCCAGAAGAGGTGAGCAGAGAACCCTGGAATATGAAGAACTAGCTGTTAGGTGACAAGAAGCTGCTGGTGACACCCAATCTTGTCTCTACATGATTGTGCTGAGGATTTCCTGGAGGACAACTCCTCCCCTCCAGCCAACAAGGGCCGCAGAGGCAGGGGCACACAGAGAGGGACTTCTCACAGGGAGGGACTTCTCCCAGGCAGGCAGCCAGAGGGAGAGATGAAGGGGAGGTGAGGCAGAGACAAGCTGGGGAGCCCCCTGCTCTGCAAAGCACACCGCCTGCGTTAATCCGAAACATGAGCCTGCAGAGGAGAAAACTGCAAAAAGAAACCAGTAACTTGGCAGGAAGAGAAGAGAAGCGTGAGAGAAGAAAAGGGAAAGCTGGTTTAGTGGGAATGAGGGGGCTGGTGCCCCACATACTATTCCTGTTCCACTCGGTCCCTCTCCTGTCGCCGAAGCCTGGGGACAGAGAACAGACAGGGTTAGCAGAGGTGGGGGAGAGTCCCTGGGGACAGGTGAGGAACAGGGGCCCAACTGAGGGCCCTCATGCCCCCATGCCCACATTGGAGCTAGTCCCTTTTCATCCCCCCAGCAAAGGGGAATGAGAGAGGGCTGGCTCCTTCCTATTCCTAAGGAGTGTGGAGCAAGGTGTGTGTGTGGAGAGCTAGAGGGAGGGTCCCAGACCCTTACCTGTCTGCATCTGTCACCAAGGCCAGCCGCCCATAGTCCCAGGCCACCTTCCGGAGGATAGAGAATAAGAACAGCAGTGCCTGAGGGAAGAGGGGGCAGTTGGCAAGTGCAGAGGCTGTCCGCCTGCTGGACTAGGGGGCAGAAGCAGAGGGTCCAAAATCTTGTCTTAGAAGGGGATGACCCTGGCTCGGGTGAATGGTCAAAGTCGAGGCTTGGGCTGGATGATGGGGACTCCTCCTGCTTAAGCCTGGGAAGTCAGGGGCAGGTGGCAGAGTGGTTAGAGCTGGAGGTGTTTGCCAGGTGTGTACAGGGCATGGATGCCAAGGTAGGGGGTGGCAGCAGGCACTCACAAGGAAGCACATGAAGTCGAGAGCCAGAACGGTGGGGACGCCCCCAAAGGGCAGGCCCTGCAGGACAGTGCTGCGGATGCGGGCGCTGTAGCAGTAGTCCTTGGGGTTGCTGTTGTTGAGGGCCGTGGTGCCCAGTGTGGCCAGCAGAAAGGGCAGCATGGCTGCTACTGCCGCATGGTCCTCCTGGGCAGAGGGTGGAACAGTCAGCTGGATTTGCCCCCATCCCCTTCATGGCCCAGTAGGGTGGGTGTGGGGAGGGGGCAGTGAGGGCAGATCACCAGGCTGCCTGGGTAGGTGGAAGCTCTGGCCTCTGGAGATAAGGGCCTAGGGAGGGGAGAGTTGAGTCACATGGATTTGTCTTCACTGGCAATCTGGCTATGACACCCCACCCTGGGTATGGGGAACTCAGTCTAGATGCCAGGCCTGGACTGGGGAGGCAGGTTTCATTAAGAGGCTGGTTTCATTTTCAGGAAGGGGTCTGTGATTTTCTAACATCTATCTAAATGCCCCCTGCCCCCGCCACCCCCACACTCTCATTCTTTCAGTCTTAGGGCAGGGGGCGGAGCTGAGCCTAGGAAGACAGGGAGGGGTCTTAGATTTGAGGACTCAGGGTAAGATGAGGGGTCTCCACATCAGGGGAAAATGGGTCAGGAGCCAGCTGCCTCGTCCTGATCTTTTCTTTCTATGCCTATTAGAAAAATGGCACGATTTCATTTGATTAGGGTTTTGAACTCTGTTAATCACCTCTATATAACTGGCTTAGGTTCAACAATGGGTCAGAGTAGGAAGTCAAGTAAATAGCAGGACTTCTGCGTTCGAGTTACCTCCCTGGCCCCAGCCACTCCTGCTTATTCTCATTTCTCTTCCCTATACCGTTCTCCTCTCTTCAGTTATTTGCACAGGATCACCTGAGTGTTATGAGTACTACAACTCCCACCGTGCCATGCTCCTGCCTCTAAAGCAGGGAAGGCTGGGAAAGCTATGCCCTCCGGCGAGCTTTTCCACTGGCAAAGGAGGGGAGAGTGGGTGGGGGCCTCTTAGCCTGCCCGGGCAGCCAGGGTGCTGTCTGGTTCCCTGCTGCTGGCCAGCTGCACTGATGCTCAGAGTGGATGGGGTGGGCAGGAGGAGGAGGAAAGGGACAGCCAGCCTGAGTGCCTGGGTTCTCAAAGTGTTTGGGGACAGAACAGAGTGGGGCCCTGGGGAGAATCCCAGGATGGCGGAGAAGTGTGGCCTCAGCAGTGCAGCACTGCCCCACCCATTTTACTGGGGGGTCCCTGGGGGACCCTTCTGCCGACAACACTGAAGCTCTGCCTTGGGGGTGGGGGGTGGGGGAAGGTCCTCAGGGAAGGAAAAGGAAAACCAGACAAAGAGAACAACAAAACTAGAAACAGTGACTGCAACTTCGGGAGCAGGGGCCCTTTGCCCCCAGGGGGAATCAGAGGGTTTCTCCTGCCTCTTCCTAACACTTCAACCACAGGGCAAGAGGCAGAAGCCCTCAGATGGAGGGGAGGATGGAGTTGTTGATGGGTTTTCCTTGGTCCCAGGGAGTCTCTGCAAAGCCTGGATTAGGAAGACTAAAGGAGTAACTGCTGGTATGTCATGCCTCCCCCTTTTCCAGTTCAAGCTGCCTTTAAAAATACACCAATTTAGTAATTGTATCAGGTACCATTTGTCCAGTGCCCTCGGTTTCAAGAATAATATATACGTGATTTCATTCAATCCTCAATGATCCTGAGTTGAGTGTCACTGACATTTTAGGGTGGGGGCACAGGGACTCAGAGGTTAGGCAACTTTCCCAAGGTCACACTGCTAATAAAATGAGGGACCTAGGACCCAAACCTAGCTCACCTTCTTTTTAAAGCTAGCATGCTTTTCAGGGCACCACAATGCTTTTCTGATGTACCTAGAACAGGACTCGGCAGACCATGGAAGCTTTATAAATGCTCATTAAAAGTTCTCAGGCCAGAGAACTTGAGGGTGCTGTGGAAATGTGTGTGTCCAGGTATGTGTGTCCAGGTAAATGTGTGTTGATGTGTGGACCTGTGTCCAGGAGGAGCTAGGTGACTGCATGGCAGTCCACGGAAATGAAGGGAGTTGCTGGCTTCGAAGTGGGGGTGTGAACATGGGTGTGTCTGGGAGCCTGGGTATGTAAACATAAGATGCACAGAACCCTGGCACACTATAGGAGGTTAAAGGTAGGTATAGGTATCTTGGGTTGGGGGGGCTCTAACTAGTCCCCCTTTCTCAGTTCTCAACTCCAATGTACTCCAGCAATCTCAACACTCCATTCCCACCGCTTGCCTGTTTCTCTGAATTCCAAGGCTCCACCAGATCAGAATGAAATGAGAACAAGCCCCAGAGTACCATTCCTATCACCTCCTGTCTTATCCACACCAAAGAAAGGTAGAGCATTTTGGAAGCTTCTATATGAATTGGCCCCAGCAGGGTGGACAGGGTCTAGCCAGATGCTTAGTAACTGAAATCACCATGCTCCTCTGCTGTCGGCCTCCTTAGGGTCACAAAGCACTCTCACCTCCACAACTGCATTAATTCTCCCACCTGCATGGGAGGAAGGCAGGGTGCACTCAGATCACTATCCCCATTTTACAGGGAGGAAGCAGGAACCCAGTAGGGGAAGCAACTTGCAGTGACAGGACAGGTAAGGGGTGGAGTCTGCGCTGGCGGCTCTGCGGGTTGACAGGCCTGCTCCAAGCTTTTAATTGTGGGGGCGGGGTTGCTGGGCTGAGTTTCATCAAGGGCAGCTGCTTTCAAAGCCAGCACTGAGCTGAGAAATACAGAAGAGGGAAGACACTGAGGCAGAATACCTCGGGGACGGGAGGTGGCAGTTCTTCCACTCCACAAGGCGCCTGCACCAGCTATATCCCAGAGTTTCTCTAGTCTGATATTGAGGCTTTAGCTAGAAGTATGTCCAGAGAGTGATGGAGGATTTTATTTCTAGCTAACTTAAACTTTTATTTTACCATTAAGGAGTGTGTGCATGGTGGGGGTTGGAGAGCTATAACTTATACGCCTGTTTTTTTGGTTGTTATGTATTTTTTTGAGACGGAGTCTTGCTCTATCACCAGGCTGGAGCGCAGTGGTGCGATCTTGGCTCACTGCAACCTCCGCCTCTTGGGTTCAAGGGTTTCTCCTGCCTCAGCCTCCCGAGTAGCTGGGACTACAGGCGCATGCCACCATGCCCAGCTAATTTTTGTATTTTTAGTAGAGACAGGGTTTCACCATGTTGGCCAGGATGGTCTCAATCTCTTGACCTCATGATCTGCCCGCCTCAACCTCCCAAAGTGCTGAGATTACAGGCGTGATATAAACTTTTTCAATGGAGTTACTGGACAAGATTTAAGTTAGGGCTTGGGATCAAAGCAAGGCCATGTGGTCTGAGGGGAGGAGGTGAAGATGGAAGCTAGCTCTGTTACTATGAAACCTAAGTCTCAGTCTTCCAATCTGTAACAAAGAGATATGAATATTCTTACTCTACCCCCTACCCACTTCAGAGGGATAGGCAAAGAATATATCCACAAGTGAGCATAAAAGTAGTAGTAGGTGCCAGGCACGGTGGCTCACACCTGTAATCCCAGCATTTTGGGAGGCCGAGGTGTGCAGATCACAAGGTCAGGAGTTCGAGACCAGCCTGGCCAATATGGTGAAACCCCGTCTCTACTAAAAAAATACAAAAATTAGCTGGGTATGGTGGCGCGAGCCTGTAGTCCCAGCTACTCGGAAAGCTGAGGCAGGAGAATTGCTTGAAACCAGGAGGCAGAGGTTGCAGTGACCCTAGATCACGCCACTGGGTGACAGAGTGAGACTCCATCTCAAAAAAAAAGTAGTAGTAGGCAGGGTGGGGTGGCTCACCCCTGTAATCTGAGCACTTTTGGAAGCCAAGTGGGGAAGATCCCTTGAGCCTAGGAGTTGGAGGCTGTAGTCAGCCATGATCATGCCACTGCACTCTAAACTGGGCAACAGAGCAAGACCTTGTCTTCAGGAAAAAAAAAAAAAAAAAAAAGCCAGGCATGGTGGCTCACACTTATAATCCCAGCACTTTGGGAGGCTGTGGTGGGAGAATCGCTTGAGCTCAAGAGTCCGAGACCAGCTTGGAAAACACAGGAAAACCCTGTCTCTACAAAAGATACCCCCCCAAAATTTAGCCAGGCATGGTGGTGCACGTCTGTAGGCCCAGCTACTCTGGAAGGTGAGGTGGGAGGATCATCTGAGCCCAGGGAGTTCCAGGCTGCAGTGAGCCGAGATCATGCCACTGCACTCCATCCTGGGTGACAGACAGAGACCCCGTCTAAAAAAAAAAGGAAAGAAAAAAGAAAAACAGAAAAAAAAGTAGTAAAATAACACATGTATTAAAAATGTTTATTTAACTCTTCTTTTGTGCCAAGCACTCTTCTAAGCACTTTACAAATGTAACTCATTCGCTCCCCATCACAACCCCAGGAGGACACTGAGGTACAGAGAGAGTATATGAGCTACTCAAGGTCATATAGCCAGTCTGTGCAGACCCAGAAAAGGACCCAGGCTGCCTGGCTCAAGTGTATGCTCTTAATCACCGCACTTTGCAGAGATATCTGCAAACAAGAGTCACTTCCACCAGGGAGCTGGAGGCAGCCAGTTACCACTCTGGAGAAATGCCATACCCTATTTCTACCTGCTTGCCTTTCCTCTTGCTTATAGCTTCCTTCCACTCAGGCCTTGGGTTTGTGATTTCAGGTTCTGAGGCAGGTGTAGGGGACAGGCACCGTAGTCTGGTGGTTAAAAGCACAGACTCTAGGATGTGACAGACCAGGCTTCTAACCTGGGAAAATTACTTAGTCACCCTGGGCCTCAGTTTCTTCATCTGTAAAATGGGACAATAATCCAGTTGTGTCGGTGTTCTGGGGATTAAAAGCTCTTAATACAGTTCAAGGCATATAATAGGCTCCAAGAATTAGCTATTGTTATTAATAAGGTATGGAATAAAAGGGATTGGTTTAGAGAAAGAAAACTGGTGAAAACAAAAATAAGATAAAAACACAGAATTTAACATGATAGAAATATAACAGACCCCCTTAGTCAGGTTGGGCTTCTTATTCAGACCTAAGGGTTTATACTGTGTTAAGGATTCTGCCAGTGAGTGATAGGGAATATTCTCACTCTTTGAACCATACCCCATGCATCTGTGGCAGCCTGGGAGGTAGAGGCATGGGAGAGTAATGGGTCAGAAGTTCAGAGATGATAACCCATTATTGATCAACTACCAGGAAGGATGTCAAGCTCTTTACTTGTTACCTTGTTTGATCCCCATGATACAACTTGTAAGGAGGTGGTAGTAACCACATTTTTTTTTTTTTTTTTTTTTTTTGAGACAGTCTCGCTCTGTCACCCAGGCTGGAGTGAAGTGCCACGATCTCGGCTCACTGCAACCTCTGCCTCCCAGGTTTAAGCCATTCTCCTGCCTCAGCCTCCCGAGTAGCTGGGATTACAGGTGTGTGCCACCATGCCTGGCTAATTTTTGTATGTTTAGTAGCGATGGGGTTTCACCATGTTGGCCAGGCTGGTCTCAAACTCCTGACCTCAAGTGATCTGTCTGCCTCAGTCTCCCAAAGTGCTGGAATTATAGTCATAAACACACTTTTTAATGAAAACTGAGGTTCAGACAGGTTAAGTAACTTGTCAAGGTCACACAGCTGAAGAATGGTAGAGCTAGAGTTTGAACTCAGGTCTCTAAGACTCTGCTATACTTGGAGGAAACTTGTATGATGTCCCAAGGGGGTTCTTAGTTACCCACTGCCTGACTTCTGCCTTGCCATGTCCCCACCCACCCACAGGCCAAGACTGCACTGAGTGAGCCAACAGCAGGCCCCAGCATGTGCCACCTGGGGCATGCCAGGGCCTGGACCCTCTGGTGCCCTGGAGGACAATCATGCTGCCAGCACACCCCCACTTGAAGCCTGGCTGACACTCCCACTCCCCTCCTCATCCTGGCCTGGGAGGCAGGATGGGCCCCTCTTCAGCAGGTGTTGGGCACAGCCTCATTGCTCCCAGGCTGCTGCAGACCGGTATTGGGTAGGCAAGCCCCAGCCCCCCAGGGCAGTGGAGTGCTCAAGCTTGCCCTGAGCGGCCAGACCTCTGCCCAGGGGACCCAGGCAGGTGGCAACACAGAGCCCCAAGGGCAGCCTCTGACCTCTCCTCCTCACTTCCCAAGCGTCCTTTCCTTTTCTGGGGAACAAGAAGCCAAGCTTTGGAACTGTCCGCCTTAGGCGTTCAAGACAGCCAGGAGGGACAAAGCGGCGCCCCCTCCCCGCAACAGGGCCTTTGCCCCACTCTCCGTTCCGCGTCTGAATCTTTTCCCCACCGCACCCTCCAACGCAGGCCCGGGCGGCTCATGAATGAACTGCACTGTGTGGGGCGTAAGGAGAGGACACGCTCCTGGGGCCGGCCGCCTCCCCAGCCTGCAGACCAGTCAGTCCCCAGAAGGGTCGGGGGCAGCCGCCGGCCTCATGCCAGCGCCTGCGAACCCTGCCCTTGCCCAAGCCCAAGCCCTTACCCTGGGCCGGCTTCTGGTGTACTCGCCCCCGGGAGCAGCAGAAAAAATAAAAGGGACCGAAGGCATCGGACTTGGCGACCCCGGGGTCCAAAACTCGGGGGCGGGGGCGGCTAGTTCCCCACAGCGGCGGCGGACAGGCGGGGCGCAGCTGGCACTC
>NW_012103142.1:12081059-12089128 GCF_000951045.1 Mandrillus leucophaeus | reverse complement strand
GTATGGTGGGGTAGTGGGTGGGCGTCAGGCCCCTAATTCTCTCCTTCTCTTCCTTTCTCTCCACTCGGGGAGGCCCACTCCCCGGGGTGAGTGAGGAGAGGCCAGAGTGGGAGGCAGAGGGTCAGTGGGAGGGGTCCCGACGGGGAGGGGAGGCCCCTCACCCGGACCCTCCTCCCTCCGACTCTCCGTGGGCGGCTTCTGCGACTTCCAAGTCCGTGGCAGGCTCTCACCTGCTTTCCCCGGGTTGCGGAGCCGACTTGGAGAGGGCGGGCTGCGTTCAGCTGTCGCAGGTCACTCCAGTGCGTCTCCTCGGGCTTCTCCGCTCTCCGCGCCGCCCTTCCCTTTCCCAACTTGGGTCTGGAGATGAGTTATCCAGACGCCTCTGTGGTGTGAGGATTGAGGTTTTGCTTTCACTCTGTCACGCTGATGAGTGCGCCCTCCCCCAGGCAAGGGGGTTCCCTGGTTTCTCATTTCACCAGAGACTGCATCTATCAGTGATTAAGACTGGAAAGATGAAGGGAGAGACTGAGACTCTTTTCTATATATATGTCACCCACACAAATAGATCACAAAGGCACAACGGGCACCAACCTGGTCATTTAATTTTTGGTTCCTGGAGGGGACAAAAAGGAAGTTTTGCTTTCCACAGCGGACGATGAATGAACTTTGCCACCGTAAGAGAGGGATGGGACTGAATTTATAAAGAGGTTAAAAGGGCATATGACAGACACCTTGGGCTACTTGGGAAACTCTGGGAGTTTGGGAGATACTTAACTCCCAGAGCTGGTGGTGGTGGGGAACTGCCACTGCTGAACAGAAGGACACTGCCCCCCTGGGGGTTTGGATCTTGTAGTTGGTCAGCGTCGCTGCTGTATGCTGGCTTTTCAAGAGTTCATTAGTAGCTTGTGGAATGCAACTGTAAGGTTTGATTTATTGCAGTGTTTTTCAAACTGAATCCTATGGTGAGTTGGAAATCAGTTTAGTAGATCACGGCCATTTAAAACGTGAAACAGAAAATATCAGACAGTGTTGCACTTAGTAAGGGTATTGTTTCTTGACACTTGCTTCAGGTGTACACACACGTGTGAGTGTATTAGAAGGTGTTCTACAGTGTGTTTCTGTAGGTCGCAGTGAGAAAAATTTGAAAAGCATTGGTGTCCTGTGCCCTTCTATTTGCCCTCTTGCCTTTCTTTGCCTGAGTTTTCAGTCACTTAAAATTGTCCGTGAGGATGCAGTTAGCATGCCAGGAATATACAGTAAAGAACAAAGTGGATATTCTTCACGGAGGTTACTGTGTGAGATGAAAGACAGTTCACTATTCATCACTGGAAATACTGTATGTGCTATTGAAAAACAAGGATTTTATTGAGGTAAGAAGTTGGTTGGCTTAATTAGGAAGGGCAGTTTTTCAACTGTGACAGAAAGGAAGATGGAGACGAAGCCCGTTTTTGGTAAGATGCCTGGTGGGAAGGGTCTTTGTAGGCTTGGATTCTGGGAGTTGTGAAATTGGTGTAATCTATTGCATGTGTGGAACAATAAAATTCACTTTGAGGTCAAATAGCATTGTAATGGATATCTGAAAAATGGAAGTGGAGGCCATAGTTATCTGGTTTTTGGACTTCTGAGAATCACTAGAAGGCTTTTTTTTTTTTTGGTTCAGTCTGTCTTGCCCAGGCTGGGGAGATCTGGGTGCAGCAGTGAAATCTCAGCTCACTGCAGCCTCTCCTGGGATCTAGCAATTCTTATGCTTCAGCCTCCCGAGTAGCTGGGACTGCAGGCGCGCGCCACCACTCCTGGCTGATTTTTGTATTTTTAGCAGAGATGAGGTTTCAACATGTTGCCCAGGCTGGTCTCCAACCCCTGGCCTCAATCAGTCTACCCAATTCAGCCTCCCAAAGTTCTGGGATTACAGGCATGAGCCTCCTTGTCCAGCCAGAAGGCATTTTTTATATGTTTTTATTTTTTACAAAATAGTATAGTTATGAGTCTGAGCATGTGGATTCCTGAGCTATTTCTGCCTGTGCCTGATTAGGGTCAGCACCTAATCCTTAAGGAGTGTGTGAGCCATCAAGTGACACTTTCCAGGGCAAGCATTTCAGAAAGCCTGACATGAGAATTAAGTGCCTTGTGGAATCCGTGAAGGAACAGTGGCCAAAATATTTTATTATTGCTCCTGAATATTAAAGATAAAATGTTTCCTGGGGTGGGGGGGGGAAGGAAATAACAACAACAAAATTTCCCTGGAGTCCACTTTTCAGGTAATTGGGCACTGAACATGGTTATTTAGACTCTCCTTAGCTCCTAGAGTCTTCAGTTGCAAGAATCCTTTAAAACCTATTTTGCTCCACTCATGTCTTTGGGATTATGATACCTGGGCCCACCTAAGACGGATTTTCCTACTGTCAGGTTGCTTGGCTAGTTCTTTTTTTTGAAACAGAGTCTTGCTTTGTCGCCCAGGCTGGAGTGCAGTGGCGCAATCTTGGCTCACTGCAAGCTCCGCCTTCCGGGTTCACGCCCTTCTCCTGCCTCAGCCTCCCGCTAGCTGGGACTACAGGCGCCTGCCACTATGCCCAGCTAATTTCTTTTTGTATTTTAGTAGAGACGGGGTTTCACCATGTTGGCCAGGATGGTCTCGATCTCCTGACCTCATGATCCGCCCGTCTTGGCCTCTCAAAGTGCTGGGATTACAGGCGTGAGCCACCGCGCCCAGCACTTGGCTAGTTCTTAGGGCTGTGTGGGGGCTCGAAAAGCAGGTTATGGTTTAGCCTTCTATTTTATAGGCTCATGATTTTTCTGAGTTGTTGCTTACCCCTGGTATGATTTTACATGTGTATTTACAGTGACAACTAGTATGCAAGAGAAGACTGCAGTTCAGATCTCAGAAATGTTCTGGGTCAGGTAATATGCTGAATATTTAAAAAGGTCGTAGTAAAGTAGCTTACCATTCACCAGTGAAACACAACTCAGAGTAGGAAAGCCCTCTGTTAAAAACTCAAAAAATCATTTATGTCTTTAGAAAAGAGAGGAAGCACTTTATCATGTCCACTCTAAACTGAAAACACTTTCAGGGCTGTGATCTTAAAGAGGCATCCATGGTGCTGCCCTAAGAATCAGGGAACAAGCTTGCTCTTCTGGGCCAGGATCTGGTAAACAATTTATCCTGCAGATTTAGTCCCTACTGGATAATTCAGAGAAGGATTGTCCATGTTAAAATGATCCCTTATATGAGTGAAGCTAAAGCACTTCCATTTCCAGACCACTTTGCTTTTCCCAATATGATCTCTGCTTGGCAGAGAGTCGTTGAGACCTGGACAGGTGATTCCAGGGTCACAGACTTGGTGTGAGAGAAGGGGAGGATGGAGTGAAAGAGATACATGCTTTCCATCAGCAGCACCCTCCCATCCCCATTCTTTAACTTTTCCACACTACTCTCCTGCCAGTCTGACATCTTCATAAACCTGGAGCCCACCTAAACCTGGCCCAATGTGAGTACTAATAGGAAGGTAATTACGTATATGATTCAGTAGAATTTTACTTTACCTTGTGCAGTTTATCCTGAGTTGGACCAGATGAAGAATATTACAAATTTATATCTGGATTATAGATGTTTGTATACTTGTGAGGTAGGGATGGGAGGGGGAGCAAAACTAGATAAACTATACAATTATCTCCACATTGAAAAACCATCTTGAATAATTGAAAATTGTCAGATCTGTCTAAGTACTACTGCTTACTTTTTTTTGTTTTGAGGCAGGGTCTCACTCTGTCACCCAGGCTGGAGTGTTGTGTCAAAATGATGGCTCACTGCAACCCCCAACCCCTGAGTTCCAGTGATCCTCCTCCCTCAGCCTCCCAAAGTGGTGTAATTACAGGTGTGAACCACCACGCCCTGCTTTAAATACTTTTGCAACAAGGTGGGGCATAAGTTAGATAAACAAATATAGGACAATAACCCTAGACATGTTTTCCCTTTGTGAAATGGGATTGAGAAATGGGGTTTTCTCAGTGGTAGCTGTGGTGGAAACAGCCGATCATCCTATTGAGGGATACTTTACATTGATAGTGCTGCTGTGAAAACTCACACCTTGGCAGATCTCTCAAAATCAACTTTAGCTTTGGTCCAAGGCTGTCCTGCGTGTAGTGCAGATATTTAATGAAGAGATGGCTTTTTGTTTCCTGAGTTTTTTAAAGATTATGTGGCAGCTTTGCCAAAGGAGAAGGAGTACTTACCCTGTGTGTGGAACATTTATTTGTATCCGTGAAGCTTAGTGGCTAAAGCAGCATCACTGTGCAAGAATTGTGCAGTGTTTAATAAAAACAGCCTTGGGCTCTGATCTGGGCCTTATTGCCTTTTAACCTTGGGTGAGTCAGCCAACAAGCTTTGCATTTCTGTCTTCATTTCTCCAACTCTGTGGAGCCTGCAGAACTGTTCAGAATCATTAGCAGATTCAGCCCCCTTGCAGACTGTTGGTCTTTCCTGTTTGTCTTTGTTTCCATTGGGAGCTCAAACTGAAATCTTCAAAGAAAGTGATCTGTGTGAAAGTACTTTGAGAATTATAACATGCTGTTGTGTGAGGTTACCAAACCACGCACACACCACACTTCCTAAAAGGAAATAGTTGGGCAGCAAAAACAGTAATGAGTCTGTAAGCAACAAATGAAAGTACTTATTGGTCCAGAATGGTTGAGGAGAAACCTGAGATGTGAGGGGTTGTGTCTGCGTGACAGGACAGAGGGTCCCAAAAATTCCTTTTTGTTTTTGATTTATCAGAGCTGCCAGGCCTTTGCTTTTCCTATTTTGATTAAGAAGGACATTTATACTCTCACACTGGCAGAGTTTGTCTTTTTTGCATCTGGGCTTTCCATTTGATTTTTCAGTGTCTCTTTTCCTGTCCGTTACATACTAGCAGAACCTCCTTTAAAGGCTCATTTGTGATTTTGCTGAACTTTTTGTTTTCTCCTTTTTCTATAGAGGCCATTCCCCTTGAAAGGTCTTTAAAATGTAACCTGCCAGGTACCTAAAGATTGAAATTGTTTAGGTAGAAACAATGTATAATTATATATAGATCTGTGATACTAAATATATTTTGCTGATCCTCAAAACTTAATGGTACTTTCCAGCATTCCACAAAGCATCAGAGGTACAGACTCTTTGTGTCTGCCCTTCCAACTCAGAGTAGCTAAAAATGAGCTCTCTGGCAGAGGACGGTGGCTCACGCCTGTAATCCCAGCACTGTCGGAGGCCGAGGCGGGCAGATCACGAAGTCAGGAGATCGAGACCATCCTGGCTAACACGGTGAAACCCCGTCTCTACTAAAAATACAAAAAATTAGCGCCTGTAGTCCCAGCTACTCGGGAGGCTGAGGCAGGAGAATGGCATGAACCCAGGAGGTGGAGCTTGCAGTGAGCCGAGAGCGCCACTGCACTCCAGCTTGGGCGACCGAGCAAGACTCCTTCTCAAAAAAAAAGAAAGAAAGAAAAAAGCACTCTGTGCCTGTGAGGCTCTCCCAAGTCACTGGGAGCCTGGGTAAAGGGCACAAGAAAAACCACAAACCCCGCTCACATGGAGCCTCTCTGGAGCTGGAGGTTGAATTATAAATCAGTTCTTTTTTTGTTTTGTTTCTGAGACAGAGTCTTACTCTGTCACCTAGGCTGGAGTGCAGTGGTGTGATCTTGGCTCACTGCAACCTTTGCCTCCCAGGTTCAAGAGATTCTCCTGCCTCATCCGGGGACTGACTGTAGCTGGGACTGCAGGCACATGCCACCATGCCCCGCTAATTTTTGTATTTTTGGTAGAGACCAAAAATTTGGTATTGTTGGCCAGGCTGGTCTCAAACTCCTGACCTCAGGTGATCCGCCCACCTTGGCCTCCCAAAGTGTTTGGATTACAGGCGTGAGCCACCGTGCCCAGCCATAAATCAGTTCTGTCCACTTAATAAGAGAGTTACTCAGCTGTAGGTGTGCTAGGCACAGTTCTGGGCACTGAGTGTCTGGCACCAAGCAGAGCAAGGGCTAGTCCCTGCTCTCACAGAGCATGCAATCCAATGGAATCTGTAGGGCGATGCCAATTTCCCCATATTCCATTGAAATCCTTAGTCCTCCCTTGCCTCTGCAACTGAAGGGAGATCTTAAAGCAAGATGGAAAATGAGCATGGCTTGGATTGTATTAATTTCTTTTTTCTTTTCCTTCCACCCACCCTCTCTTCCCACCCCCGACCCCAGCTCTTTTTAAGGAGAAGTTGATTCATTTTCTAAAACAGGAGGGTAATACTTAGTGCTGATCAGGAAGTGGCATGAAAAGCCGTCTCTGGCACCAAAGTTTTCCAAATACCTGGCCTCCTCTAAGTGAGAGTGTCGTAGAGAAGGGACTATCGTTGAAGCCAGTCTCCTGTGCACAAGACTCAGAGTGACATTCCTTGTGAAACAACCATTGTATATAGACTAGGTCTGAAGTGATTCAGAATCTGTGTCCATAGGATAGATTTATGCTAGGAAATAATATCAGGGTCCATCAAAGTTGCTTTGAAGTAAATTGCTGCCTCCATTGCTCTTCCCTGATCTGAAGCAGTTATTTTAGTGGTGGGATGAGGCATTTTCCATAGTGGACAGTATAGGCACCAGGCCCAGGAGGTGAGTCCAGGGGGCCTGGAAAAAAAGCACGGGCTAATCTTCCATGATTAGCACCATCATTCTCTTACAGCGTGTTTGCCTGACATGTCCTGGTTCCGAAAATACAGATAAGAGCTCTACCGTGTCTGGATTTCCCTCCGTCAGAGCTATGGGGGATCTGTCTTATCTCTTGGCTACCTCATTTATTTTATTCAACAAGTATTTATTGCACTCCTACTGTTACTATCAGGACTGGCTGGGGTCTTTTGCTAGGGTGGAAGAGGAGGGTACAACAGTTTGTTTTTTTGGAGGGATACAGGACATATATACAATAAGTGAATGTATTTGGTTCTTTTGTGCTTTCAAGTTCATAGGAATGCTAACTGCTGGCCATTTGATGTCTGAGTCCTTTGGGTTTAGGTCTAGAGGTCAATATCAGATCCACTAAAGAGCTGGTGAAAAGTCACTGAATTGGGAAATGCTCCCTAGAGACATGAATATATCACTCTTGTGTTTGAGGGCAGTACAGGTAATCCTTACCATCAGAGTCTGTGTGGCTCCTGAATTCCTGTAGCATGTTCAGATGCCATGTTGTCAGAATATCTGGTTTCTGAATTTTGGATAGCGAGTAGGAAGAAATAGAATGTTAAAGGACATCAGCCTTATCTCAAAGTATCCACATTTACTCAGTGTCGGTGTTTGGATAGTGAATATTGACTCTGAGCGTTGCACTGGCACAAGGATGTCCCAGTGTTCAGGAGGGGTAGCAATTGATGCTGCTGTTTGACACAAGACTTTGTGGAGGAGATTCTTGTGGAGCTGGATCACATTTGGCTGGGCAGAGATGAGTGTTGGTTGTGGAGATGGCATGAGAGCAAGGTGCAGAGAGGAGGCCTGAGTTTGTGTTTGTGCACTGACAGCCTTACAGAGTTTAGGGAGGTGCTTTGTGATGACACCTGAGTCAGGAAAGTTCTGGGAAGCCCTTAAGTGCTTCTGCAGTTCTTGGACTAATATCAGCGTTCTTGAGGAAGCAGTGTGGTGCTGAGAGGCAGGGTGTTGCACTTCTCGGGAGAGGGAATGTGGGTGGTGCTGGGTGAATCTTGAGGGTTCTGTGGAGTCGCTCAGGAGACTCTTCTCCCCCAGGGAGCCAAAGGCCTGCCAGCATCAGATGGGAACAGCTTGGCAGGGATTTGAGCTAACGCAGCCTGGACCAGAAGGACTCTACTTTTCAGAAGTTTTGTTTGTTGTTTGTTTTTTTTGCCAGTTTTTAGCTATTGCTCTGAGTATGGATCTCTTCTTGCCTCCTGTACTACAAATTGTCTTCAAAACTTAAATTAGATTAAAGGGAATAATTTTTCACCTGGTATGTGTCTCCATTTCAGTTGATTCAGCTAGCACTGAATTGACTGTGAGTAAAATGTGCATGTGACGTCAGGGTTCTTTTTTTTTTTTTTTTTTTT
>NW_012103142.1:12077727-12080834 GCF_000951045.1 Mandrillus leucophaeus | reverse complement strand
CCTTGGCCTCCCAAAGTGCTGGGATTATAGGCATGCACCACTGCGCCCAGCTGACGTCAGTATTCTTGATGGAACAAGAATGATTTAATAGTTGTAAACTATTAATATTTAAATTAAAGTTGCCGTGTTTACTCTGTTGAGTAAGAACATGGGTTTAGGAAGCCCACAACTGGGGTTCATATTTCAGCCTGGTCACTCCTAGCCATGTGACCTTGGGCAAGTTATTTAACCTCTCTGGGCTTTATTTCTTTGTGTATAACAATGAGGCTAATAATAATTGTACCCATTTCATAGAGTTTTTTGAGGTTTATTTTATTTATTTATTTTTTTGAGATAGAGTTTTGCTCTTGTCGCCCAGGCTGGAGTGCAATGATGCAATCTCAGCTCGCCACAACTTCCACCTCCAGGGTTCCAGCGATTCTCCTGCCTCAGCTTCCTGAGTAGCTGGGATTACAGAGTTGTGCCACCATGCCTGGCTAATTTTGTATTTTTAGTAGAGATGGGGTTTCTCCATGTTAGTCAGGCTGATCTCAGATTCCTGACCTCAGGTGATCTGCCCACCTCAGCTGGGATTACAGGTGTGAGCCACTGTGCCCGACCATGAAGTTTAAATGAGATGGTATGTAAGACACTTAGCCTGCTGCCTGACACATTGTAACCATTTGATAAGTGTTCATAAACAAAGAACACAGAAAGAGGCCAAATGACCCTTAAAGCTGCTTGACACCCAGGGCTCTCGTGTGAAATGAGTTTTGGTATAGCAGAGCGAGGCTGCGGAGTGCGGTTGGAACGCCCTTGGACTGAACCTGGATCCAGTTCTGGTTCTGCCCTTGACTAATTGTGGGATTCTACACAAGTCACTTAATCTGCCTGTGTATCAATTTTCTAATCTTTAAAATGATATATGACATGATGATGATGATAGCTTATTAGCTGGTAAGGAGTGCCAGGCACTATGCTAAGTGCTTTGCATGGCTTATCTAATTGAATCCTCATAACTACCTTGGGGGAAGATACTGTTAGTATCCCTGTGTTACAAATGGGAAACCAAAGCTCAGCAGTTTGGTTACTTGTCCAGGGTTACCTCACCAGTAAAAGTAAAGCTGGTCTCATTTGGTAGTCTGTGATTCTCTGTGTGTCAGATGTGAGTAGTTGCATACATTAGCTGCCTTCTTTTGCATTTAATTTTTCTAATCATAATTACATTTTGGCTAATGCTTCATGGGTTGTCTTAAGGAAAACATTTGGGAGTAAGTTTGGGATTTGAGGCTAAATTGTAGTTAATAAGCATTTAAAGGCCAGTTGTGGTGGGTGACTCACACCCATAATCCCAGCACTTTGGGGGGCTGAGGCGGGAGGATTAAATTAACTCAGGAGTACTCAGGAGTTCAAGGCCAACCTGGACAACAAAGTGAGACCATCATCTCTGAGAAAAAACCCCAAAAAATTAGCCTGGCATCCTGGTGCGTGTCTGTGGTCCTGACTATTCGGGAGGCTGAGGTGGGAGGATCACCTGAGCTTGGGGAGTTCAGGACTGCAGTGAGCTGCGATTGTACCACTGCATTCCAGCATGGGTGACAGAGCAAGACTCTGTCTCAAGGAAAGAAAAAAAAAAGTATTTATGGAGTGTCTAGGTATTCCTGGGGAAGAGTGGATTCCTCTGCCCCCCACCCCAACATTCTTATTAAATAAAGTCTTATCTGAGGTGGTTTGAACTTGTGCAAAGCAAAACTGTGTGTAAATACTACAGTGTAGAGGCTTTTCTCGGCAGACCTCTTGAATGGGCACCTCTGCAGCCAAACATTTGGGTGGAAAAACAGGTGTGTTTTGCAGCTGGCTACAGGCCTTTCTGAAGCACTCTCTGAAGTGATGTTCTGGTGTTTCAGGGCGCTGGCAGCCTCTATGTTTGTTAGTGCTAGAGAGCAACAGGGTTGAGATTCTGAAAACTGGAGCCACAAGTCTTGGGTTGGTGTTTGCTCTTTCAACTAACTCTTCAACTTGGTTTCCCAAAGCCCACTTTCAGCTGTAGTATGGTGTAGGTCAGTTTTCCATTTTACAGTGTTGTTTGGGAGACTGACCCAAATAGAGACTTTGGTCTTTGACTTGGCAAGAGCAGCCTTTGGCTTTGCTTTGCTGGCCTTGAGCTGTACAGGTGTTCTGGCCTTTACATTTGGGGGAAAGGTGATGTAGTGACAGACAACTTGAGTGGCTGCTTAGATACTTTACTTTCTTTTAGGGAGTTAAAGTACTGGTTTCAGAAGGCGCATGAGTATCAACAAGGGCAATAGTGTGCAGTTTTTCCTCTGTGGAGGACTCGAGAAGTAGTCCCTGGCTGGATTTATAACCAAGGGTTCATATTTTCCTCCTGCCTGTAGAAGTGATATAATAAGGAAGGCATTCTCTGTGCTGCTGTATTTTTTTTATAGCAGAAGCTGTTGTGGGCCATGCCACCTCTCCAACCCCAGAGTTAGAACGTGAATCAGCAAAATCGGAGCTAGAGCTCTGTCTAATCATCTGTGTATCCTTTAACCACCAAGATTTATATTTTGTGACTAATGATCTTGTGCTGGAAGTGCCATCTCCCACACAAGTCCCCAAAGAAAACTGGCTCTAAGGGCTGTGACTTAGAAACCAATTTTTCCCCCTCTCATTTTTCCTGCAGGATCTATCTTGGGATCCCATGGCTTTCTTTACTGGGCTCTGGGGCCCCTTCACCTGTGTACGCAGAGCACTGAGCCATCGCTGTTTCAGGTAACTTTTCCCATTAAGTTCTTAAAACTGTCTTTGTGTAAGATTCCTATCAGGGCTGGGTGTTATGGTGACTAGAACAGGAGTAAAAACTCAGGGAGGTAAGCATGGGGTTGGGAAAAGCTAAAGGGATCAGGTCGAGCTGGCTTGGTTGGTCTGGTCACAGGATGGGGGATAGGTGAAGAGGTGATGATGCTGTTAGAAGTGCGACGAGGAATGGCATATGGTGGAAGCTTTTACTCTTCAGTCCTTGCAAGACTTTTAGAGTGAATCTGACATCTCTCAACCCTGTCATTCCCCTACAGCATTAAAATCCTCTCTTTTAAAAATGAAATTTTTTTTTTTTTTTTTTTTTTTTT
>NW_012103142.1:12074557-12077536 GCF_000951045.1 Mandrillus leucophaeus | reverse complement strand
GTGTTAGCCAGGATGGTCTCGATCTCCCGACCTCGTGATCTGCCCGTCTCGGCCTCCCAAAGTGCTGGGATTACAGGCTTGAGCCACCGCGCCCGGCCAAAAATGAAATTTTTTAAATTACAAAAATAATACATGCTTATTACCAAGAACTTGAGCATGATAGAAGTGTGACACCCTCCTCTTCTTGTAGATGCTAAGCCAGGAGAGCACAGGAGGCACGCCCGTTGGCAGACATGCCTCCTGGCCCTGTCATGCTCTCATCCCACAGGTGTTTCCTGAGCACCGCGCCTGGGGTTGGCCATACAGAGATGAATGAGAGTTGCTTCCTGTCCTGAAAGAATTCTCACTGTCAGCCATAGGAGCAAACTTGAAAATAAGTAACTCTAAGAAAATGTGATAGAATATTTTAATAGAGGATTGTATTTTTGATGGTCTCTCATAGGAGCTGCTAGTGGAGGAAGAGAAGGAGAAAGAGTGGAGGCAGTCTTCTCAAAAGGGAGGTGGGGGCAGATCCTGTCTAGGCCTTCAGGAAGAATTGGGAGGAAGGGTGTGCTTGGGGAACTCCAGTAGTTCCTGGTTGCTCCTGCCCAGAGTGGTAGAATGTGTGGCCTTAGAAGGTAGGTAAATTGGGACAAAGTTGTTGACAGTGTAGATGGTGGGGAGTAGCATCACTTTTATATTCTAAAGAGAGCTCTTTGTCTGCAAAGTGAAGTGCAGTGGGAACCAACTAGGACAGTAATGTCACAGTCTTGGTGCAGGAGAGTGAGCTGCTCAATGAAGGAAGTTGTTGGCGGGATTGGAGAGAAAGGACATAGGTGCTTAGCGGGTGATATTAACAGGACTTGGTGGCCAGTTGATGTTGGTGGAGAGAGATTTATGGCTTGGGTTCTGGTGCTGCTGGAGAAGCCATTATCTAGATAAGAAGTGTAGCAGCAGGAGGAGGTTTGCAAGGGGAGGCAGTGAGGTCAGTTTGGGACCTACTGAGTTTGCAGTATCTATAGAGTAGGGAGTTGAGGAGAGTGGAAATGTATGGAACTAGAATATAGAAGAGAGGCGGGGCTGGAGATGGAATTTACTAGTTGGCAGCAATGCTAATGGGCAAGACTGCCTAGAGTAGGCATAAAAAACAAGAGAAGAGGTCCTAGGATTACCCTGTGGAAACACCAGCATCAGGTGCTAGCATCAGGAAAACAGGAATCCCACTGTAATCGTCTTGTTTAATAATACCTTGTCTGTCTTTAATAAGTACTCTCTAAAAATTTTTTTTCCTAATGAGGAAAAAATGTATTAAAAGATTGTTACCTTGACTTATTTCCAGTTTCTGCTATGTTGTGTCAAGGACTTCCCTTTGCAAACTTACCCATATCTTCTAGTTCCCAGCAACATGTAAATAAGAAAATTAGGGAATGGTGTATTCTGGGGAAGCAGGTTTTTCAGGATAGGCAGTGGATGAGGCCTAGCCCATAAGGGATTCCTTTAAGTCCTCAGAGTCCTTTTGGAAAGCAAAGGCTTTAAGTTAGGCTGCTGTGAAGTTCATTGTCACGTTGAGTTCTCTTTAAAACTCATCCAAATTGAGATCTTGACACAACAGCAGAAGCTCTCAATTGTGAGGAAACTGTTGTGGGTACAGATAAGTCTTCACAAAGTCCTGACTTTCTGGTGCTGCTCCTGGACAGCACTCTGCTGTGTGTGTGTTGCTGACATGTACTTTCTCCCTAGCCTTGACCTTTCAGAGGCCTGTGCACCCTCACCATGAGAGATACAGACTGCAGACTTTTTTTTCTCCCACCAGCACCACTGGGAGCCTGAGTGCGATTCAGAAGATGACGCGGGTACGAGTGGTGGACAACAGTGCCCTGGGGAACAGCGCATACCATCGGGCTCCTCGCTGCATTCATGTCTATAACAAGAATGGAGTGGGCAAGGTGGGCGACCAGATACTACTGGCCATCAAGGGACAGAAGAAAAAGGCGCTCATTGTGGGACATTGCATGCCTGGCCCCCGAATGACCCCCCGATTCGACTCCAACAACGTGGTCCTCATTGAGGACAACGGGAACCCTGTGGGGACACGAATTAAGACACCCATCCCCAGCAGCCTGCGCAAGCGGGAAGGCGAGTATTCCAAGGTGCTGGCCATTGCTCAGAACTTTGTGTGAGTTGAGCCCAGGCCTCTGGTTGCAGGAGGGTTCGTGAATGGAGCAGTTCTGAGAACGACTCTTTTGCTAAGGGAGCTTGGGAGCCACATGGCTGCTCCCTTCACACTGGGTAACAGTGTAATGTCCTGTGAGAGAATAAATATATTCATTTATGTGTTCCGGAGCTTTCTGGGATGTGGTGGGAAAATAAATGACACTGAAGCAGTTGAAAGCTGGCTTACCCAAGTCTGGCCACACGGGGTAGCATTCTTTACATGGAGCAGCCTTGGTGCCAGGGTCTGAGCCCTTGCTTTTCTGGTTTGGACCCTGTGAGTTCACGCAGGACTGTCAGGCCCTGGAAAACTGAGGTACACACCAAATGCCAATTTATAAATGTACCGTGGAGTCTGCCACTTTCTAACCAAAAGATATTTGTTTTTGTTTTTCTCATCCCAAATATCCTCTTCCTGTATTAGTGGGCTTGAGGCTTTAAATGGTTATAAAGATGACCAGGTTAGCATGGAATAAGAGCAGAGAGGCTGATTTAATCTAGTGAACATTCCCTTTAGGCTGTAGTAAAGCCCAGACAGTAATTCTTTCTTTGTTCTGGATAGTCTGCCAGAACACACCTCTGTGCCCAGTAGCAGAGCTTCCTCCCTGGACTGCTGGAGAAATGGATACATTCTTACATTTTGCAGATGACATAATCTTGGGCCTGTGCAGGTGATTCAGTGAGTTATCTTTCCTTCATCTGTTGGTCTGCTTGGGGAGATTTAGAGGCTCCCTTAGTTTCTTTAGTGGAACCTCATCAACTTATTTATAAATTCTTTTTTTTTTTTTT
>NW_012103142.1:12060381-12074507 GCF_000951045.1 Mandrillus leucophaeus | reverse complement strand
GTCTCGCTCTGTCACTCAGGCTGGAGTGCAGTGGTATGATCTTGGCTCCCTGCAACCTCCACCTCCCGGATTTAAGCGATTCTCCTGCCTCAGCCTCATAAATAGCTGGGATTACAGGCATGCACCACCACACCCAGCTGATTTTTGTATTTTTAGTAGAGACGGGGTTTCACCATGTTGGTCAGGCTGTTCTCGAACTCCTGACCTTGTGATCTGCCCACCTGGGCTTCCCAAGGTGCTGGGATTACAAGTGTGAGCCACTGTGCCCAGCCCTTTTTTTTTTTTTTTTAAATTCATTTAGAATACCTTAGGTAGTTAACTCATTAAATGAGTAACTAATCTCAGTGGCTTCTGAGAGTCAGAGTAGGATAGTAATTAGGAACACAGGCTCTTGTAGCCAGACTGTATGGGTTTGAAGCCTGACTCTACCACTTAATGACTATGGGCAAATTATTTTACTTTTCTGTGGCTCAGTTTCCTTATCTGTAAAAGGTGATGTAATAATGGTAACTACTTGATAGAATTGTTGTGAAGATTAAATGAGTTTGTACTTGTAAGTGCTTAGAACAATATCCTGGCAATAATAAGCACTCAGGCTGGGCATGATGGCCCATGCTTGTAGTCTCAGCTCCTCAGGAAGCTGAGGTAGGAGGAGCACTTGAGCTCAAGAGTTGAATCCAGCCTTAGCAACATGGCAAGACCATGTTGCTAAAAAAACATGAAAGAAAAAACAAAAACACTCAATAGGTACTTTTAGAAATAGGAATTAGCTATTTCCTATTGTCACGACTGCATGGGTCAGCACTGAGAAAACAAAGGTGAGTAAAAGCAGGTGTGGCCCCTGCTTTCCTGGAGCTTATAGAGTCCCAGGGGAAATCAACATGAATTAATTCCTCAAACAAGTGCAAAGTCCCAAGAGTAGCAAGGGTCAGTGATAAAGGAGCTAGAGTTTTTCAGTGGGATCAGAGGCAGCTTCCCTGAGGAAGGATTGCATCAGCTGCAGTCTGAATATGTACAGTGATAGAAGTCAGTAGTGGTTACCTGGGGGGTAGGGAAGGTGTAGACTGTAAAGGGGAAAGAGGGAACCTTCTGGGTCTCAGGAATGTTCTAAATCTAGATCTGTGTGGGAGTTCCATGAGGATAGACATCTGTAAATAATTACTGAGCTGTATACTTTAGTGCACTTCACTCATAGTGAAATAAATGAATAGGCATTAGCTAGGTGAGAGAAGAGGAGGAAACGTTGCTGGTAGAGGGAAGGGCATGTGCACAAACCCTGTGACAGGAGGGAATGGGATAAATGCCAGGTCTAGAAGAAAAAGCCATTGTGGCTGGAGCCACAAGAGGGATCATGATGTGGGTAGAAGCCAAAAGAGGAGTGGGGCCTTATGAGCCCTCGGAAGATTTTCCTCATGCTGAGGGCATTGGGATGCTGTTGGAGAGTAATTTAGCAAGTGGAATAAGGCTGGTGGGAGGGGAGATTTGCTCTGCAGAGAGGTCCTCGGGGAGGCCAGAGGGATGATGAGTGTGTGCTTTGCAATAGACTATACGCGAGGTGATAATATGGACCGGGGTGGTGGTGGAGGGCAGTGGGCATTTTTAGGAGGTGGAGTTGACTTGGTAATGGGTTAGTAATGGGGAATAGTAATGGGGAAAGGCCAGGGATGGGTCTGAGGTTTCTGGCTTCTATACCTGGATGGTTGGTTGTGTTGAACATGGAGCTAGGCTGGAGGATTAGGGAGGAAGAGCAGTTGTGGGCAAGCTGAATGGAGGTGCCTTTGAGACATCGAAGAGATGTCGAGTAGGTAGCTGGATATAAGTCTCTTAAATTGGAATAACACTGAGGACACTGAGTTTCAGAGGTAGGAGGTGATTTCTCAAGGTTCTACAGCTAGTAAGTGGTAAAGCTGGTCTCAGAGCTGGATCCTGTGACTTCTAACCGAGGGTCCTCCCACAACATCATTGGGTCTTCCTTTCGTAGTTGATGAGTCTACTCCATCTTGACCCGATTCTTACTAGCTGTGAACCTAGAGGCTGATGTTCTGATTTTCCTGAGTTCTGTGGGCACACCTTGGAGCCCGTTGCCCACTGAGCCTTGACTGCAATGAGGCAGAGGCTCTTAGTTTAACACCTTCCATTGGAGGAGCACATCGCTCCCCAGGGCTCCTCTGACTAAGCCTGATTCAAGGTACTCTGGGTATTTTAGGAGCTAATATCCTCTCCTTCTGGCCCTCTAGAAGGGCTGACATGCTCTGCTGCAGTGGTTGGATGTGGTCAAGGAGAAGGAATCATTGAAAGCAGGGCCTGCTTTGCCAGTGGTGAGTGTTTCTCTCCAGCGGCAGCAGCTGGTGCTCAGCAGGTTCTTAATGTCCCTGCTTTCTGTGCTACTTCCTAAAGGCTGTGGGAGGTAGAGAGCCCTGGCCTGAGGCAAAGGGAAGGTGGAATTGTTCTCAGCCTGGCACCACTTGCTCAAGGGCTGGACCTTTGCTCTCACTGGGGCAGCTTGACCCAGGCTGCCCTCTGGCTTCTCAGGTTGCTTGCTCTCTGGGGTCAGCCTCACTTCTTCCTCTGCCCTTAGTCAGCAGGAAGTATCTTCCTTTCACGTGCTTGCAGGGTGCTGCCTCCCCTCACCCGCCTCACTGCTGTTGAGGTTTGCCAGAGTCATTCAGATGACTCTCCTCTGTCCTCGCTGTCCCCTCCTCTGGTCTTCATGGACTTAAACCTTCTTCCCAAGGTGTTCTGTGCTGACCACTGGAAGGCTGTGGTTTCAACAAAGTCTGTGGCCAGGGCCTGTGACGCAGGCCCTTGCAGCACAGCCCAGAATAGCCTCGGCTTTGCTGCTTTTCCAGCTGCCCTATCACTTTGCAGGCTGGGATCTAATTTGCTGTCCACCCTCTCCACCCCAGTCTCTCAGTCAGTGCTGCTTTCTTTGCCCATAAAATATTTATAATCACAGATTATGTTTCCCTATGAGTATAAACTTGCTTTTGTTGTTTTTCCCCTTCTGTGCCCTTAAGAATCTGCCCCTGACAGGCCAAAGGGCTTTATTCTCTGGGTTCATGGACTTCATCACACTTTCTTTGCTGAAGTGGCTGGCTCCCTCTGCTAGACCACTGCTGAAGAAATGTGAGAAAAGAGCTCTAGGTTAGTTATTGTAGTCAGAGACCTGGGTTCCAGATGGAACCCTGCTGCTTACTAGCCACAGCCTCTCGAGTTGGGAGCTTATTGCTCGAGGGCTTGGTGCTCAGGACCTCTGGCCAATGGGTGTGACTCCTAAGGACCAGCCACACTGAGGGATATTCCCTTGGCTGCTGATGAGGTGAGGGGGGACCTGGCCAAAGCATGTGCAGAGAGGCCTTGCCACCATCAGCACTCCTGAAGCTAGTCACCTCTGGCACAGATGTCCAGTCTACTTCCTGTGTGCCTTTGGGAAGTAGCACAGAAAGCTGGGAAACTAAGAGCCACTAAGTACCAGCTGCTGCAGCTGGGGAGAAGCACTCACCACTGAGTTTCTCTCCTGAAATTCTCAAGCCCAGCCTTGCACTTAGGAGGGCAGTGGCCACTGTGAGGCAGAATTCACTGGAGGTGTGACTCCTGTGTCAGAGTGAGGAGGAGGGCCAGGGCTGGGGTCTCTCCGGGGGTGAGATCCTACTGTGCAGGTCGGAGCCCAAGGCCGTTCTGCTCCAACCTCCCGGTGTGCAGCCTCCTCAGTGTCCTTGCTCAGGCTTCTTACTGCCTTTCTTGGCCTCTTCTCATGGTCTTTGATTTTCTTTCTCAGTGGCTGAGAAATCTTGTTTTTGACAAAAATTATATAATACTGTACTAAAATGCTTAACTGAAATTCGAATCTGTACCAGCAGCTGCATTTCTTTTCTTCCTCTAATTTTGTAATTCAGACTTAAAATCGTGGGACTTTTGTTTTATTCTTTCCCACCGGGAGGATGGTAACGGATCACAATTCAGTTCTTCCCAGCATTTTGGACACCTTCTTGCTGAATTATTTTGCCAAATATTAGTAATTTTCTGAATTATTTGGGCTTCCTGGGCTGAAAGTGGTGATGAGTTTGCTTCTTAACTTTCAATATAAAGATAGTGATTCCCAGCTAGATTTGAGAACAGTAATAATTTGTTGTCATTTGCTTGGTATTATGGCAGGCTGTTTCATAAGACACACCACAGGCATTTTTAAAATGAAAATTAAACTTATTTTATTTTGGGAGTTTCATAAGAACTCCTGAATAATTGTGATACCTTTGGATATTATGAAACCTTGATTGGCAACTGATTTGAGGCCAAGTGTTTACACACTCAATAGAGACAGTTCTTGGCCAATCTGGACTGATGATCCAGTGTGTGATCACAGCTGCTCTCCCTGCTCCCCACTGAGCTCCCTGTTGATTGGCACCAGTTCTCAGGGGGCTGCCCAGCACAGGAAGAGGAGAGAAAGAGAGACCTTTGGGTGCTGACCTTCTCAAGGGATACTACCCCTGGCCTCCAGTGGGTTTCCCAGGCAGGGAGTGGGCTGTGCTGCCCCATGCCCACAGGCTAACCCAGTGCCCTTCTTGGCTGGCCATGGCTAATGTCTGCAAAGAGGCAGGCACACATGGGTCAGGGGTCAGGGAGCCAGGGCTTTCATTTGTCCATGTGTCTCACTGGCGTCCTGTCAACCAACTGCATTAACTAACCAGTTTGCTGCCAGGTCTGGTAAAAGGTTTGCAGGTAAAGAAGGATGAAATCCTTGTCTGAAATTAGGTTTCAAGGTTATCTCTGGATTTTGTTTCTCCGGGCTGGGTCCCCATAATTGAGGGCAAGGCTTTGTTGGAGTTAACTCACCTATGGCCTCAGAACAGTTTATTTTAAAACAAAGCTGAAGTGGATTCCCACCATTGTGGTTTGGACCATTCATGATGACCATGTCGACTTGGGGGACTGAGGAGCCACCCACATTTCACATGTGAGAGTAACAGAACTCGAGTTTTCTCATGCCCAGTCCAGCTCTTTTCACTGCATCTGACTGTGATATAATACACAGTTTCACTCTGTTGCCCAGGCTGGAGTGCAATGGCGTGATCTCGGCTCACTGCAGCCTCCACCTCCCGGGTTCAAACGATTCTCCTGTCTCAGCCTCCCGAGTAGCTGGGATTACAGGCGCCTGCCACCACACCCAGCTAATTTTTGTATTATTAGTAGAGAGAGGATTTCAACATGTTGGTCAGGCTGGTCTTGAACTCCTGACCTCAAGTGATCTGCCCACCTTGACCTCCCAAAATGCTGGGATTACAGGCGTGAGCCACCACACCTAGCCTGAAAAATACTTTTGAATGGGGCCATACCTGTCCAGCCTGCAGGGGCAGGAAGCAGCATTGCTTGTGAGGAGTTGAGAGAACCTCAGCTGCACTGAGGAGCAGGACTTCCCAAGGCATGTGGACCAGGTGGTTGGAGTATGTGGTGCTGGTGGGTCGGAGGGAGGCAGGATGCTTGTGAGCTGTGGTCTAAGACCTCTCCAACCCCTCATTCCTCACTGGGTCTGAGAGCTTCAGAGCCCACCTTGCTGCTTTTTCTTTCTTCTGAGTAGGCGCTTCCTCACTGGGATCCACGTGATTTCTGAACCCCCCTGGCAGACCTGTACCTCTGTGTAGCACTTCCCAGTTTGCAGAGTGCCTTCACCTTTTAGTCCTACAAAGTTTCTTCCAGCGTAGAACTTCTGTGACTCCAGGCCTGGTGACAACTCTGAATAGTAGGTAGGGCTGGTGTCCCTGTTTTAAAGATAGGAAACAGGAAGTAAGTGGTAGAGTTGGGCCAGTATTCTTTTTCCTCTGTGGGGCCCCGGCTGAGCCCTGTTGCTCCTCAGCATAGCACTTCTTATAGCACTTTGAGATTGGGCAAGCCCATGGCTCAGGAACAGTCTCTGTCTTGTTCATAGTTCCGTCACTGATGCGTCGTAGATGCACAGAAATATGAGAGCTGAAAAGTTAAAATCTGTATTCTCAATTTAGGAGTCGTATATAGACATCTAGTATAGGGGTTGGTAAAAATTAAGACATTATGGAGTGTCTACAAGGACCCGTGGTGGACAGAGTTGCTTATCTCCACACAGATCCTTATCTCAAGGGCCTCACCCACGCTGGCCAGATGCCCAATGTTTCCTGTTTCCCCATTAAACTCTAGTTTATGACTCCAGTTTAAGGTATCCTATGATGTCTGTAACCCCTTAAGCTGGAGTGTGTTTTTACTCTTCATGTTTAGGGGGAAAAAAGCTGTACAAGAGATAAGGCAGTGGTTCTTAGCTGAGGACGTTTGGCAGTGCCTGGAGAGAGTGTTAGTTGTCACAACTGGGGGCAGCATCTAGTGGGTAGAGTCCAGGGATGCTGCTGGCCATGCTACATTGTGCAAGACTGCCCCCACAACAAAGAATTCCCTGTCCCCAAGTGCTGACAGTCTTAAGGGTGAGACTAGGTGGGACCTGTTGTGTGTAAGGAGGATAGAGAGTATCTGGGAGTCATAGTGAGCTGATGGTTCATAAATAGTGGTGTGGAATTGTAGGAATGAAACCACATTGCAATCCATGGAGATATGCACTTGCTCACCGTTTATCTGCCCATTGCCATGATTTGGGCCCTACAGCTGGAGCAGGTGTTGGAAAATTTAGAAAGACTGCAGCTTACTGAAGGGTTGAGGCCAGCAGTCAAGGCCATTGGAGGATCATGATTGCATGTGCAGTGCTCTGGGTTGGGGGTTGAAGGCAAAGCTTTAGCTTGGGCTCAGCCGCTGGCTCGCATGTCAGGTCACTTTGGCTGGTCACATTTCTCAGAGCTTTGGTTTCTGCCTCTGCCCTTACCTCTCAGGACTTTCTTAGCAGTGGCACCAGCAACCGTCCTGCCTTACAAATCTTACAACTTTGGAGTCACTTTTGGGTTTGTCCTACTTTTCTGTTTTCTTTTTTTTTGGAGATGGAGTTTCGCTCTTGTTGCCCAGGCTGAGTGCAGTGGTGCGATCTCCGCTCACCACAACCTCCGCCTCCCGGGTTCAAGTGATTCCCCTGCCTCAGCCTCCCGAGTAGCTGGGATTACAGGCATGCGCCACCACACCCGGCTAATTTTGTATTTTTAGTAGAGATGGGGTTTCTCCATGTTGGTCAGGCTGGTCTCAAACTCAGGACCTCAGGTGATCCACCCACCTCAGCCTCCCAAAGTGCTGGGATTATAGGCGTGAGCCACCACGCCTGGCCTTTTTTGTTTTTTATGAAGTGCTGTCCATTCTCCTACAGCAGCATTCCTTTTCCTTCTGGAACTTCACATTTCATCCCAGGGCTCTGACCTGGTCTTGGCATGCTGCCAACTTGTGACAATCTAGCTGCCCACTGGAGGCAGCTCTTGGAGGTAGAAGCCACATCTCTCCAGCCTTGGTCTGTAGCACATGGTAGTAGGAACACACAGGAAACTAATTTATTGAGGGCTTGCTTTGTGCCAGTTTTGTGCTGGACACTTTACATATTCTCTTCCAAGTCTTCACGATGCCGTGTGATTATTGTGTCTGATTTATGAGTGAGAAAACCCAGGCTGAGAATAGTTAAGGGACTTGTAGTCAAGTGACAGGCTGAGATTTGAAGTCAGGACCGCCTGGCCTCATTTCTGCTTTCTGCTGCACTGACCTGTGGTGGAAATATTTCTTGGTAATGTGCCCTCCCTCAGCTATTAAAATAGCTTTCCGGAAGCATCCATTGGATGACCACTGTGGATACTTGTAGTTACTTCCAGTTGCCTCTTAGGTCAGCACCTTCCGGCCCAAGCTGAGGTCAGTGCTTCCTGCTGGAGGTTGGCTCCTGGCCTTATTTAACACCACTGTTTCCTGTCACTCCACAGCTTGGTCATCTACGCTGGCCAAGGAAATGGGCCAGTCTTCCTTCTCTGCACTTGACCGACTGGGGGCTTCCTGGGTCTTGGCTCACCCTGGAGCTCTTAACACCCGTTTCCAAGTGGGTTCCTAATGTTTGCTGAGTGAGTTATCAAGTGAAAGAAGAGTGTGGGTTCTTCCCCATCCCACAAAGGGCCACCACTCACCTTCTCCAAAGCCAATTTCTCATCTGGAAAACCCAAGCCAAAGAAGTCCCTTGCAGCCTGGCGGAGGAGCTCTGCCCACTCGGTGCTCTCATCCTGGAGGCGGGGGTTTGTCCCACTTGGAGACCTTGACTTTGCTCATTGCTTTTCCAACCCTGTCAGTACTGTTGCTGCCTTTACACAGGCATAAGCCATGCTGACCCCACAGGTGAGCCTTGGCACATTTTTGGCCTGGAATGTCATTTTCTCCCTGGAGAAGTGGTCGGTGACCCTGCTCAGGTGTCTCATCAGTGAAGTTCTGTTCAATTGACATTGATTGAGCCCCGGGTTGGACATCTTAATCTGTCCCTCAGGGTCCCTCTCACCCTTTTCCACCCTGCCCTGTGCCCCAGGAGGCTGACCTGTACGGACTGCATCAGCGGGCTCCCATTCCTGCAGGGCTGACCACACTCCTCAGTCACATGTCACAGCCCCTCAGACAGTGCTCCACACTCTTGGGGCCTTGGCGTCAGGGCACTGCAGCACCCACTGTACTGGTCCACACCTTTGTTAACAGTCCCTGTGTTAACTGTCCTCAAATTATCCTAATTCAAGTGTTCCCCTGTTGCCTGCTTGGACGCTGACTGATGCAAACATTGACTGTGTTTGCCCAGATGGGCAAAATAGGGATCTTGTCCTGGAGAAGCTCTCAGAAGGGAGACAGATCCATGAACAGTTTCTGCCTCCTGCAGCAGGTGACAGGAGCCCATGTGCTGTGGCAACACTGACCCGGGAGGGTCAGAAAGGCTTCCTGAGAAGATGCCCAGAGCCTGGAAACTGGACAGTCAGAGTTAGTCAGGTGACAGGCTGAAGTGAGAATACCCTTTCATTCCAGCCAAAACCAAAGGTGTGATGCCGGGTGGGATGTGCTGGGAACTGCCAGCCACTTGAGGTACCTAGAGGGTTGCAGTGGGGCTGAGGCGGCTGACAGGCCAGGCCAGGGAAGGCTATGTGGGTTGCACTAGGTGCTGGGACTTTAACCCCGTCACTGTCCTGCTTTAACTGGCCAGTGGCTCCCCATCCCAGATGGACATTTATTAAGATCGCCCAGCTGCTGTGCAAAGAACCCCTCTAAAAGGGATGGTGTGAGGGGCCAGGAAGGGAGCAGTAAGTTCAAGAGATGGCCGGGCACTGTGGCTTATGCCTGTAATTCCAGCAGTTTGGGAGGCCAAGGCAGGTGGATCATCTGAGGTCAGGAGTTTGAGACCAGTCTGGCCAGCATGGCGAAACCCTGTCTCTACCAAAAATGCAAAAATTAGCTGGGCATGGTAGCGTGTGCCTGTAATCCCACCTACTTGGGAGGCTGAGGCAGGAGAATTGCTTAAACTGGGGAGGTGGTGGAGGTTGCAGTAAGCTGAGATCATGCCACTGCACTCCAGCCTGGGTGACAGAGCAAGACTTTGTCTCAAAAAAAAAAAAAAAAAAGGAAAAAAACAAAACAACATAATACTCGTAGGGCAAGGCAGGGATGGAGGACAGGAGTTTGGAAAGATTTGAGGGAAAATAGCTATTTAGTAGGTTGAGGTAGCTTGGCATGGAGAAAGGACCGTGCTGGGAAACAGGGCAGGGAGTTCAGAAATTCAAGTTAGCACAACCAAATTATCTTGGGATAGGTTATTGAGAGGTGGGCTTTGTATTCAGAGGAGCTTCACAGTGAAGGAGAATGGGGTGGGGGGTTGGGGGTGAGCACGGGGCAAGCTGCAGGCTGTACCTGTGGAGGGGAGCTGGGCCAGCTCAGCTGCTGACTAGTGGAGGCCTGGGCTGAGGCAGGGAAGGGAGATGCCTGCAGCAGCCATGGCACAACTGGGGATCTGGTGAGACTGGGTGTGATCTGGGCTACAGGGCTTTCTCTCCTGCTAGCCTGTGCTGCCCCTCGCCCTGCCCTTGTGCTCAGGAGCTGCCCCTCCTCTGAGCCATGTCCAAGAAATAAAGCACATCCATGCCTCCCTGCACCTGCAGTCTTAAGCCTATTGGGCTAATTAATTGGTCAGCTTCCCCTGAGGTGGAATAGGCAGGATCTGGTGAAAGTTTGGAGGTGGATGGAGGTGAGGGTACCTTCTAGGGCTCTGACTTGGTGGAGTGGATGGAGAACTCTTTATGGAGTTCTTAGGAGGGGAGAGAGGAGAAGGAAGGGAATTCTTTTCTGCTTGTTTAGTTGCAAGTGTTTTGTTGACAGTGGGATGCACCAAACAAGGTCAGGGGTGAGAACAGAGGGAGAGAGACTTGAGAGGCTTCAGAAATGCACAGTGCTGCTAATCATGAGGTCACCCAACAAGGGGCTGGGGAGAGAGGCGCAGTAAGCCAGGGTGGAGTGCTGGAGAAGCCAGTGTTTAGGAGGCCGGTGGGCAGGATGAAGCTGGTTAGGGAGTCAAGAAGACAGTCAAGGAGATGGGAGAAGGACTGGGGAAGTGGAGTCCTGGAAGCCAGGGAGGTGATGTTCCAAGAGGAAGTGGTCAGCCTCAGCAGATGAAGTGAGGCCTTTGGAGGGAAAGGTGGAGTGGCCACAGGCCGTCACTGGTGGAGTAGTGGGGTCAGGCAGCCTGTGGTGGGGTGAGAAGGGGGAAGTGCAGGTGACTTCTGCAAGAAGCTTGGCTGAGAAGGGAAGGAGAGAGACGGGCTGTAGCTGGAGGTTGACATAAGGATTTTAGGATGGGAGACACCTGAGCAACTCTTCTTGTAGACAGGTGGTGCTCCCCTTGTTTCGAGGAGGTCTTTGGTAAGAAGATGTTGGCATAGTAAGTTACTAAGAGACCCATATCATCAGCAAGAAAAGGCCCACTAGTATGGTCTGTGTTTTACCCTGAAGTTGTCCGGTGACGCCCAGACCCAGGGAATTGGGACCAGACTGCCTGATGGAGAGCCTAGGCTCTGCATGGGGACCCCTGGGGAGACCGAGTCTGGGGCTTTTCTAACTTGGACAAAGGATGGTTTGATGGGGAAAGTAAACAACTATTTGATGCCATCCCTGGACTCTATTTCGGACCATCTACTAGAGGCTTTGTACCCTTCAGATACCGCGGGTGCTGTCAGGGGCTTACAGCAGCAGTGATCACATTCACTAAACACTCCCTAGCCCAGTCCTAAGCATTTTATGTGCCCAGTGTAATCTTATCTTCCCAGTGGCCTCGTGAGGTAGATTCTGTTGGCATCACTGGGTTTCGCCCTGTGCTACAGGCACGGGAACTAAAGCTCAGAGAAGTGGGATAACTTGTCTGAGGTCCCAGGCCTGGGAAATGGTGGCGCTGGGCTGCCTAACCTGGCTGCAGTGCTACTGCACCATAGTTGGTGGTGGTTCATGAGTGGAAGTTGGGGTGGAGGGCAGTGGTGACTGATGGAAGGAGACCCCAGGAGAGGAGGAAGCAGGAGAACCTGAGCAAGCGAAACGGCACCCTCATTCCCTGAGCCTGGTGAGGGGACTGGGTGCTCAGAGAGGTAAGCTTGTATGTTAGTTGGAAGAGGGGTGTTGTCTGCTGGGAGTGAGGGAAGGGTGGGAGCGGAAAGGTGGGGCCAGCTGCCAGAGGGAAGGTGAGGATGGAGAAAGGGTTATCAGCGTACTGAGGGTGCTATGCCCCATGATCTCCCCCAACAGAGAAGAGTTCTGTCCAGCATTGCTTGGTGGCCAAGTGAGGGAGGAGAAAAGGTGGCTGCAGATACTTTGGGTCTGAGTCTGCAGGGCAGGGTAGGGGATATGGCCCCTCTCAAAGGGTTTGCTGCCCAGGACAGGGTCAACTATGCCTTTCTCCACGATTTCTGGTCTTGAGCACAGCTCTTCATGGGTGCCCCATACAGGGTTCTACTCACTGAAGTGCCACCGACTCCAGGGATGTGTCATGTCTGACCTCAGTGGAGGGCAAGGAATGTGTCTTTTTGTATCTCCAGTGCCTAGAACAATGCTGGCACCTGGAAATATTGCTTGAACATAACTGTCTTGTTTTTGTCTTCCTATGAGTTCAAGGACAGGAGCAGTGCTTAATGCACAGTAGGTAATGGAATATTTGTTCCAGCAACCTGGACACTCAAGGGAAGAAGCTGGGGCTGCTGTTGCCTCTCTGGAAACCTTATCTCCCCTTTGATTTCTGCCTCTCCCAACCCAAGTGTACCCACACACGCCAACACATACACACTCACAGACACAGGCTCACACTCCAACATGCGTACTTATTCACACACATATATGAGCACACAACACCTGCACACTTGCATGCACACACTATTTCAGTCAGAACTGCTCCTGCAGAGTCTCTCCAGCCCCAGGGCCTGTCCTGCAGCCTCCTAGTGGCACTGCTGTGGTGTGACCCGGAGAGCCTGGGCAAGGACTCTATTCTCAGTATATTCACTCCTAATTTGTCCATGACAGATTTAGGCTCAGAGCTCAAGGGGGTTGCAGACACTGGGTGAGCCTTTGTCCCTGCCCTTGAGAAGGTCCCAGTTGCCTAAAGCTCTTGGCCAGAACTAAAGGAAACCAAGGACACGGGTACATAGCAGTACCTACTGTGCGTGCTAGATGCTTGGTGCAAGGCATTTTGTTTACTCCTTACAATAACTCTATGAAGCAGGTTTGACTTACCTCAGTTTGTAATGTGGAAACTGAGACTAGGTTGTTAATTAATTGCCCCAAATTGCACAGTAATGGATGGAGCCAGGATTTGGGCCTGAGTCTGACTCCAGAGGTCCTTTCTTTCCACACTAGGTGGAATACTTGTTGGCAGAACAAGGGGGAGAAGAGGCTTTATGTTGCCCGGCTTGTCCTTTTGAGCAGATAACATCGTATTACCCAGAACATAAAGGTATGAAAGTTAATACAGGCCAGTACTTCTTAGCTTTTGTGGGCCCTTCAAAAACCTGAAACTTGCTAAGGGTTGTGGACCCTCTCCCCAGATAGTGCATATATGCAGAGGCACACATAGGTTACTTTGGGTATAATTTCAGGGATTTGAGGTCCCCCTGAAACCTCCAGTGGCTCCCAAGTTGAGAACCCCCGTGAGGGGTGTTTGCTAACAGTGTGACAGATGAGAAGAGATGACTGTCCTTGCCCTGCACAGAGCACATACCACAGTGCCCAGAGAGGTCTGTACATACTTGTTTCAGCCTGTTTTTAATAGTGAGAATTGGAAACAATCTGAATAGCCATCAGTGGGGACCTGGGTAAATAAGCAAAGTCCGTGTGTGCCATGGAGTAGCACACAACTGTTCCGAGAAAGGATGGTGTATGTATAGATGTAGCTCTCCAAGACATATTGTTGAATGGGAAATAGCCTGTTGAAGAGTAATACACACACTTTATTCTGTTTTTTTTTTTTTTTTTTTTTAAGACAGAGTCTCACTCTGTCACCCAGGCTGGAGTGCAGTGGTGCAATCTCGGCTTACTTCTGCTTCCATACCCCGGGTTCAAGGTGTCTCAACCTCCTGCGTAGCTGGGATCACAGGCCACCGTGCCCAGATAATTTTTGTATTTTTAGTAGAGACGAGTTTTCACCATGTTGGCCAGGCCGGTCCTGAATTCCTGGTCTCAAGTGATTCACCTGCCTCATTCACCCAAAGTGCTGGGATTACAAGCGTGAACCACTGTGCCCGGACCTACACACATTATTTATGTAAAATCACTCAACAACATTATTTCCTACAAATACAGAAAAATTTATGGGGCTGGGTGCAGTGGCTCACACCTATAATCCCAGCACTTTGGGAGGCCGGGGTGGGTGGGTCACTTGAGACCAGGAGTTCGAGACTAGCCTGGCCAACATGGTGAAACCCTGTCTCTACTAAAAATACAAAGATTAGCTGGGCCTGGTGGCATGCACCTGTAATCCCAGCCACTTGGGAGGCTGAGCGTGAAGATCACCTGAACCTGGGAGGCAGAGGCTGTGGTGAGCTGTGATGTCACACTACTGCATTCTCTTGCACTCCAGCCTGGGCACCAGAGCAAGGTACCCTGTCTCAAAAAAAAAAAAAAAAAAAAAAAAAACAAGAAAACACTAGAATGATTGATACCCAAGACAGTGGTAATAGTGGGAGTTCCTTTGGGGAGGA